>NC_081194.1:29939655-30248155 GCF_902713425.1 Acipenser ruthenus
GATCTTCAACACAATAAACTCTGTGCATTTGTAGTTCCCTCCCTGTATTCCCACTGTTTCTAATGTGTTTACGCGCTGCCGCTGTGTTTACCAGTGTGTGTATATCTAGCCTGTTTGTTTGTGTTCCGTGCCTCCCCTGTGATTGGTCCTGTCTGTGTGTGTTCCCATTGGTCCAAAGCGTGCTGCCAAGGACCAATGGGATGTATGTGCAAGCTCTGCATCCTGACTTGCATATGGGGGCGGAGCTAAGTGTATAAGATGGGCTGTGCCCAGCATTCTGTTGTGTTGCTTGTCACTGTTTTGTGTCCTGTATTGCTGACAGATGTGTGGACTGGTGGGTGCTGAGAGAGCATCCAAATAAAGGATTGAAAAGGAATCAAGCGTCTCTCCTGTTTTCTGCCTCTTGCATGAAACGCTACAGTATCATTTCTAAAAATAAAAATGTTTTTAAAGTTTGTTTTGACTGTTCTAGATCGTCTGCTTTATTTAAAACCAGTTTAAAAAACCTTCATACATTATTTAATCCTCCAAAACATATTTTTACATACATGCTTTAAATAACCTGAGTTAAAGCTTTATGAATAGCATCCGTCATTCAAGAAACACTCGAAACCAGTATCTTACAGCTCTGTTTTTCCTAACAACTTGCTTAAGTTAGTAATTAACAAGGCACACTGAAAACAGTGGGGAATGTCTGCTCAAGGGTTAACAGATTTAATTATTGATACTGATTTAAAGACTTGTATTATACTTGTACAGAACAGTATTCTGGTTTATAGATTTCACTTAAAACATTGTTTGCTTGTTAATTATTCACATAGTGTAGCCACTAGGAAGCTACATCTGGAGACAGCCAGCTAATAAAACATTTAACATACGTTTTCCTTAAAGTACTTTTTTTTTCCATTGCTTCAGAATACTAAAATACTTTCAACAAACTTTTTTTTGATTAGAACCTATATGATTAATTGTAGGCTTCATTCTAAGTTTCTGTTTTTAGAACTTGGTTGCTCACAGAAGCAGGTAGACACAGTATGAAACTAAATATATCTTTACAGCACAAAGGGTTTAAAATAGCAAATTGTGGAGCGGCCTATTATCAAAGAGAGATTTCATGAAATAGTTTCATGCAATGTGGGATAGACTAAGATTATAGAATGACTTTCTGTACGTATTGTATTGCATTACATTATATATATATATATATATATATATATATATATATATATATATATATATATAGATAGATAGATAGATATAGATATATATAGATAGATAGATTATATAATGTAATGCAATAGAGTATTATATATTCTAACAAGTATTACAATAATAATCACTGAAAGGTCTGTAAAATACAGACACTGAAAGAATACAGTATGACACAGAATACTAATCACAAGATCAAGTTTATGTTCCAAGTCATCAGGATTTGCAAGCATTTTGCTTTGAAACCTACACTGAATACAGACTTAAGAGAACTGAAATATATACTTCATCAGCCAGGAGATTACAAAAAACTGTGTAGGCTTTCACTTACAATAGGCCTCAGAAATGGTACACTATGTCTTTAAATCTGTATATGTTACAGTTGTATGTGATCTATACAATAATTCCCATTAAAAATAATTTCATGTCTGATTGCTCTGGTAAGGCTGCTCATTTGTATTGTTTACAACAAGCCATTGAACTCAGCAGTTTGTAGCAGCTGAAGCCATGGTTACCAGTTTTAGCATGCACTAGTTAAAATGGAACGCTACTCCTTGCGTATTAATGGAGCACACTTAAAATAATCTATCACGCAGGGATTCCAGTGAGGAATTAAACTGAAAAGTACATACACTATAGAATATAAAACTATGCAAATAAAAAATAAAAAAATGAAACAACTAGTGCTATGAAAATAAGAAACTTTAGGTAAGGAAAAGGTAAAAATAAACAGGACATACTACTCTTCCAATCGTTCTCAGTTACTGGGAAAAACAGAAGCTCATGGAATGATGTATGGAATTCATTATTAATACTGTATAAGTATATGTTTAAAAAAAACACTGGATACATCATATCAAAGAACAAACCTATCTGGACCCTGCTGATTTTGTCTGGGGATATACTGTATATATATATTAGCACAGAACAGATTCATGTTTCGATATAAATCCCCTCTAAAGACTGCAACAATAGATCAACGGGCATCTCAATTTCACTGAATAAATATGACAAAATGAAAAAGAATAATATTTTAATAAGCTTTTAGATGTAACAAATATTTTTCTTGTAGTCCATGTACGTACAGTAGTGCTCACTCAATTTGTTTGCAGAAATACTGTATTCTATATCAACTGAATAATTTTCAAGCCAGGCTACACTAAACCAGGCGCTTGGTAATGCTGAAAACTACAGTACATTCAGATTCAGGATAAAACAGCAAATGCACAACAGTATACATTGAAGCATTCTACTTAAACCACAACAACTCAAGTAGAACATGAACACTTGCATTACATTATACAGTAAGTAAATAGTGCCAAGCACCTTTAAGCATACTCTAAGGAAATATTTTAATAAACTGACTGTATGCATAGAATAAAGGGAAAGCTACAACCTGTAATAGTGTTAGGTAGTGTATCATTAACAAGAACAACAAAAGTTTAACCCGACAAAACACAGATGCACAATACTTTCCACTTCTAAATATTTTAGCCGAGTTCAAATCAGCATGAAGTTTTAACATCTACTCTCATGTAATGGAAATCCTGTAGTGCTGTTTGCTGTAAACAGTGATGGACAAGAGTTTTATGATTCAAATTAGTTCAGATTATATCAGGCAAAAACTATCTTTCAATTACTTAGCATTTTAAAGGCGGTTTCAAATCCTGTCTTCTCTGTATTACCCTAAATCAAATGTACTTACAGATTCTTCTTAGAGTTTAGTAGTTTCAAGGATAAACGTCTGATGTCTTTTCTTCAGTGCAGCATACAAATACAGCATGCAGCAGTTCCTGATTAGTTCTGATCTGGTTGGAAATTTCTTAACAAATCATTCAGAAGACAGATCTTGGCAAGTCACGGTTGTATAAAAAGCTGCTAGCTTTACTGGGTGGTTGTCTTTAGCTTGTGTACGAGTACACAGTACCAGCTGAGCTCCTATTGCATCCCTGCAGAAAAAAAAAGCTTTACTGAAAAGCAATAGCATCACATTTCAAGGGAGTCGGTGCCAGACTCTGGAATGGAAGCTGACTTTAACCACCAATTTGATATATGTATACCATGAAGTATGAAAAGTCTCTGAATCTTATAGAAAAATATAACTAATTTAATACACAGAGGACATTTTTCTGAATTGAAAATTTGTATTTCCATTATATTGCAATTAGCTTAACATTCTATAACATTTCCTTATTACGTTGGAGATTGTTATGTGGTTCTAGATCATGTTGTTGGTTCAATATTAAATTGTATTCAATTCCATATAGTAAGTCTAACTTTACTAATTGTTTAGAAAAGCTACCTAGCCAGTGAGCTTAATTGATTTCCTTATTCCAGAAGGTAACTTAAGACTGTGACCATCGTTTAGGATAGTAAAGCAGGTGAAGCAAACAACAAATACAGACCAAAATTAAATGGATTAAAACACCCTACAGTGCTTCATAACTTGTTCAACCAATCACCATTAGTCACAAAAAAAATCCTATTCCATAATAAATCTTAAATGTCATTTCCAGTTTCACTCTATACTCAGATTCTTCCCTTGAAGCCTGTTTTACCCTTTTTAATCCTCATTCACAAACAAAACAAGTTTGCTTCTGACTAATACTTGCTGCACTTGGAGTTCATCTGCATGTTTATCTGTAACTGAAAAGCTAAACATGAATTTAGTTGTTTTTGTTATACAAAAAATATTTTAGAATTAATACCAATACATTTGTTGTTTCACCATGGGTTCAGTACAATTTTTGTGTAAACGAGAAAGAAAATTTTGAAAGCGTGGCAGAGTGAGAAAACTTCTAACTTTTGGAGTTTACCTCCCCTCAGCAGTCAAACTTTAGACAGGTGTACAAAACAATGCATTCACACGGCGTCATATACACATTATGGTAAGTCAGATCAACCAACACAGAAGCATGCTTCCCAGCAACGCAGCCCCATGTGGTTTCACAACATAACTGAAACCAGCAGAAATTTCTCAGGAACAGAAGAAACACTTACTCCAGGCCTGTTTTAGCCCACCTCTCAATGTTACCAAACATTTCAAGGGCAAGCCCGCTAGCTCGCAAATGATATGCATCCCTCGTCAGCACCTTAGCCCCGAGTTACGTTGTTGATACAAATATACCAGTGCCTCCGAATGTTTTAAAGATGGTCACAGCCCGCAAGGTTCTATATAACAACACGTAACCCCTGACAGTTTGTATCGGTAGTACTGAGAGGCAGCACTAGTATGACTTTAAACGGAACACATCTGGTCATGTTCACAAAATTATATAAAAATGTGTGCGAAATGTATCATTTTAACCCAGATAGTTGTTGCTTGCTTTCTTGTGGTTATACCTGGTAAGATCTAATGGAAAAGGGGACTAAATACCTCGCAATACGATAGATTTATTGTAAGTTTACTTTAGCGATTATAAAGGGTTTGTTACCTTGGAAGTCAAATCTGTAGTAGCAGGTGTCCGGGTAAATGGGTTTTTAAAGGGGCAGACGCCGCTTTCTTGCTATTTGGTCCACTCCATGTTGGAGCATTGCAATCTACACACCTCCTAAACTGGGCGTTTGTATTTCATAAATAGGGGTCCACAGGAGAGCTAACTTAATGTCTGATCTATATGGTATAAACAAACAGGTCTATTTTGTCGTATCACGGTTATGTATTACCTGTAAGACTATTGCTGAACAAATGTTATTTATTTGTCGAAATAAAGGTCAAACATAAACCAGGTTTTAAATGGATTTTCCCTGTTTATTATAATGTACCAGTCCACACTCAGTATGACCCAAAACGTCATTCTAGCTGTTTTCTCAATGACAGCTTGGAACGAGACTGTCAATTTTAGTGAATACCTGTATTGTATAAATTCAAATTAAACAGAATTATAATTTGAAAATTGAAAAGGCACTATTTACTAAAATGTCCTAAAAGCAACTGTGTACTGATTCAAACCATAGTATGCTCCGGGGAAAAAGAATATTTAATAAAAAAAAATTAAATGAAAATCAAAATATTGTGTATTACACAAGCAATTATTGTATTTATAGTGCATTTAAAACGAGAGGAATCCCAACGAGTTTCTCTCAGTTTACTGCATATTTGCATAGATCTCCATTATGTGTATTCTTTATCCAAAAAAAAAAGGTTCTGAAAAGACTACTTAAGGCTCATTTTGCATGAGGTGAGGAAAAATGTTGGTGTTCCAAAGGCTTCACTTCACAATGCTTTGCCTATGGGTTTCAGTGCACAGCGCCACACTACAGTAATATGCTCACTTCCTCACAATCAGCTTTGAGTAGTCTTTATAAAAACAAATAATGTTCGATGCAGAAACAACTATAAAGAATAATAATGATAGGTTACGGATGTAAACCCGGTTCCCTGAAAGAGAAGATGACCGCCAATGATACTTTTGGGATATGCCTGCTTGTCAGGTATTCCCTGAGCATTTTTTATCAAAGCTGCCGATAGGCCCCACCGCAGAGTGATGTCCCCGGTTCCGCCTCACCGAGGTAATAAATAGTCACTGCGCGGAGATGTCAGTCTCTTTTGCATTGAACTCACGCGTACGAGTGATGTGACATCACAAGGTTGCCGGTCATCTTCTCTTTCAGGGAACCGGGGTTACATCCGTAACCTATCGTTCCCTTTCAATTCAAAGATGACTGCCAATGATACTTTTGGGAAAGTATACCAGAGCCGTCGTGAGGGAGAATGAGCGGACAGTATCTGAGGGACATCTCGCTACCGCCATCTAGTGTTGGTGGTGTGAGCGTGCAACCTCAAGGACCCTAGTGCCTATTAAAGGCATAGAGGGATCTACGACATTAAGTCGGTAGAACCTGGTAAATGTAAGCGGGGTAGTCCAGCTAGCCGCAGTACATATATTGGTCAATGAGGCACCTCTAAAGAGGGCCCATGATGTAGCCACACCTCTGGTTGTGTGCGGCCACCCTCCCAGGTGGGGGTAGGCCGGCATTAGTATATGCAGTCGAAACGGTGTCCACAATCCAATGGGACAGTCGCTGCTTAGAGAGGGCTTGACCTCAGGTCCGTTCGCCATGGCAAATGAAGAGCTGCTCAGACTGACGCAGCGCTCTTGTTCTATCCACATAACATCTCAATGCCCGAACTGGACAGAGGGAATTTAATCTCCTATTCAACTCCTCCACAAAGGGAGGGGGATGGAAAGCCTCTAGTTCCACTGACTGATTCAAGTGTAATCACCTTAGGGAGGAAAGCAGGGTTCGTGCGCAACGATACAGTTTCCATCGTCCCAAACCTTCATACAGGAACTGTACACGGACAGTGCCTGTAGGTCACTGACCCGCTTAGCGGAGGTGATAGCAATGAGAAAGGCTGTCTTCATAGAGAGATATTTCAGCTCTATGGTATCTATGGTCTCAAACGGGGCCTCAGTGAGAGCCTCCAGTACCACGACTAGACTCCATTCGGGGAGGACATCCTTAATAGGAGGACATAACCACCAAGCACCCTTTAGAAAACGGGTCGCCAGTATATGAGCGCCCGGGGATACTGAGTTGATGGGAATGTTAGTAAGTGTGCTAGGTACACTTTCAACGTAGAGGGGGATTTACCCGCCTCTAGTAGATCTTGCAGAAACTGTAATATTACTGATATAGGGCAATACATGGGATCATGGCCTCTGGCCATGCACCAGTTTTTAAAATATTTCCATTTATAGGTGTACAACGCTCTTGTGAAAGAAGCCCTAGCATTCTGTAGTGTACTCACTACTGCGTCTGAGAGCCCTAGGGCGGACAGACGGTCCCGTTCAGGGGCCAGACACACAGTTGGAGTCTGCCCAGTTCTGGGTGCCAGAGGGTGCCTTTCGCCTGACTGAGGAGATCCATGCGCAGCGGGATCTCCCTGGGCTGGCCCTGCAGCAGCTGGCAGAGGTTCGAAAACCAGGTTCTCCTAGGCCATCTAGGGGCCACCAGGAGAATTGTCGCTTCCTCTCTCCTGACCTTCTCGAGGAAGGCAGGGAGCAGCGGTATAGGCGGGAACGCATATAAAGGTGCTTTGGGCCATTCATGCGCTAAGGCGTCAACGCCTAGTGGACCTCCGCGGCTGCGGAGGGAGAACCACAGGGGGCAATGGGTCGTCTCTGCCATGGCAAAGAGGTTGACCTGTGCTTCTCCAAAGTGTTCCCAAATGCACTACACCACCTGAGGGTGCAGTCGCCATTCTGACGGGTGAGGACCCTTCCTGGAGAGGAGGTCCGCAACCCAGTTCACCACTCCCTGGAGATGTACAGCCCAGAGGAACAAGAGGTGCCTCTGTGTCCAGATCAGCAGCCGAAAGACTATGCGGTGTAACCCTGGGGACCGAAACCCTCCCTGGTGGTTCAAGTATGCAACCACTGACATCTTGTCCGTGCGGACAAGGACATGTTTGTTGTGGAGCACAGGGAGAAAATGTTGCAGAGCAAGGTGGACTGCTCTCAGCTCTAGCACATTTATGTGCAGGGATGTCCAGCGGCCCGATCAGGATCCGCGGACTCCTCTGCCTGCCCAGACCACCCCCAACCAGAGTTGGATGCGTCTGTCATCACCACTTGATGGTTGTAAATGACTTCCATCCTTACACCATACTCTGCACCAGTGTTAATTGGCTTTTTGCATCGTTAAGGGTGAGACCCAGCCTCGACAGATGCTCCGTCACAATCACCACTGACCCTGTGTGGGCCACTGCTTCTTCCTGGGACTGGGAACAAATCAGCCAGTTGTCTAGGTAATTCATCACCCTGATCCCTAGCAGCTAGGATGGCATCCATGCACTTTGAAAATGAGTGGGGAGCTAAGAAGAGGCCGAATGGCAGCACGGAGAACTCGAAGATACTCCCCTGAAAGGCAAAGCAGAGATATTTCATGTGCGCTGGAAGGATAGGAACGTGAAAATACGCGTCCTTCGGGTCCACTATTGTAAACCAGTCGATGTGTGACCATGTGGAACCTCCTCTCCCTTAAGAACCTATTGAGGTGTCTTAGGTCTAGGATGGGACGAAGGCCGGCGTCCTTTTTTTGCACCAAGAAATACTTCGAGTAGAACCCCTCTCTTTGAGAGGTGTGTTCTATGAGACGGATGGCTTGTTTTTGAAGTGTTTTGACCTCTTGTTTGAGAGCCAAGACTTGGAGAGGGTCATTCATGGATGTTTCCCGAGTGGAATTGCAGTGCGTAGCCATTGTGTATCGTGGTGAGCACCCAGGAGTCTGAGGTGCAACTGCGCCAGTAGTGCAGATGGTGTTGTGCAAACAGGTGGGCTGAGGCCGCAAGCCTTCAGGGCCCCTGCTGGGGCTGCTGAGGGAGGGGCAGAGGCCTGGAGGCGGTGCCTCAGGTCGCTCCGTGGTGCCTTAGGGACCGGTATAGTCCTGGTTACCGTGGTAACTGTCGGACGCCAACGCTTCGCTCTTCCCCGTGCCGAAGCATGGGAGGGGAGTATCGCAGCTACCTGCCGGGATGCCTCTCGCTCTCTGTGAGAGCGTTGTAAAATCTCCTCTACCGCTGGTCCAAATGTATGGCCAGCAGCGATAGGCGCATCTAGTAATGCAGACTTGTCTGCATCCAGGACCCTCGCTTGGGACAGCCAGAGCTATCTGCGTGCCACCACTAAGCCCGCCAGGCTTCTGGCCAGGGCTTGCCCCTGGAACCCTGAAATCTGCAGCAAGGTGCCCAAAACTGTGCGTAGCTCTAAACTAGCGGCTCGGGAAGGGTAACTGAACGTAGCATGCCGTCCAGGTAGGCCTTCAAAAGGCCTCCTGTGTTAACGTGGTGTTTGACCTGTGCTTCAGCGGCATATGCCTTTTTCAGGTGAGCTTCCATGATCCTGCATTGGTCATTAGGAAATACAGGTTCTTTGGACAGGCCTCCCCCAGGGTGGGGCTCGCACTAGGGCCGCTATGGTGGAGTCCACCGGAGGGAACTATGTAAGCCCTACCGCCTCTGCTCCCTCGACTGCGACTGCACTCTTGGACATGCTGGCCGCTGAGGCCGGGTGTTGCCAAGAGGATTTGACCTCCTCCAGAAAATCCAGGAACGCCGTAAAGGGCTGGGGGGTCGAAGTCTGCGCTGGTCTGAAAACAGGCCTGCACCGCTCAGAACTTGCTTTCCAGGGTACCCGGAGGAAGCTGGCGGCTCTTTCCATTATTATTTATTTCTTAGCAGACGCCCTTATCCAGGGCGACTTACAATTGTTACAAGATATCACATTATACATTATTTCACATTATACAGATATCACATTATTTTACATACAATTACCCATTTAACAGTTGGGTTTTTTTTACTGGAGCAATCTAGGTAAAGTACCTTGCTCAAGGGTACAACAGCAGTGTCCCCCACTGGGGATTGAACCCACAACCCTCCGGTCAAGAGTCCAGAGCCCTAACCACTACTCCACACTGCTCCATCACTGCCCGAACCGAGTTCGAGGGCGCTGGAACCTCAGGCTCCGAGGCGAGCTCAGCTGGGTGCTGTTACCTGAGTCAGGTCTGGGTCCTGAGTCTCCGTCCGCAAGAAGGACACCTCATCCCAGGAAGCCGCTAGGGAGAGCGCATCCTGTTCCTCAGGTGTGTTTGTCCTGTGGAGGCAACTTCCTCTGGAGCTTTGATGGGGCCGAAGCACTGAGGCGTCGAGCTGTATAGCACCGAGGCACCGGAAAACCCAGAGGGGCTGGGTGAAGTGCCGCAGGCAGCGAGTCCTTGAGGCACCTAGTCCTCGAGGCACCGAGGGTGTTGAAACACAGAGGTACCGAGGCTATGGAGCACCAAGGGCCTGAGGGTCTTGAGGGTACTGGGGCGTAAGGCTAATAAAAACCTTGAAGCGTCGAAGCACTGAGGTGTACAGTCCTCGAGGTGCTGAGGGTGTCGAAGCGGCGAGGTACCGAGGCTCTAGGGCAGCATGACACCGAAGGCACCACTGCACAGGCTTGAAAAGCCTTGAGGCATCAAGAAGCTCTCTAGGTACCAAGGATGCCGAAGCACCGATGCCCCAAGGTTGTGGAGCGCCGGGGCACCGAGGTCACTGAGGGCGCAACGCCGAGGCATGTAGCCAAAGCACTGAGGTACCGAGGCTCTGGGGCAACATGGCACCAAGGGCGCCACTGCAAAGGGCTCGAAAGGCCTCAAGGCTTCGAAGCGCAGAGGCGTGTAGCTCTCGAGGCACAGAGGATGCCGAAGCACCGAGGTACAGTGGCTACCGAGACTCTGAGGCATCGAGGACCTGAGGGTACCAAGGGCGTCGAGGCCTAGACACGGGGGCGCCGAAGCACTGAGCACCAAGTATTGAGGACAAAGCACCAAGGTACTGGGCTGCGTGTCTATGTCTGGGCTGCTTGCAGTCATACAACCAGGAACAGCGCGTAGCTTGCAACAGTGTGGAGCGTAGCCTGCAGACAGTTGCAGTGCAGTCACACAACCAGTGCAGCGCAAAGGTTGCAGTGGAGTGTAGCACCCAAGATGGCGTACGGACTGCGTGGACCCCTCAACCAGTGCAGCTGTTCTTTTTTTTTTTTTTTTTTTTACACACGAGTGGTGATGCTCGCGGTCTGCTCAACACTACGGCCAAGGCCTAATGGAGGAAGCTTGCGGTTTATTTATTATTTTTAAACTGCAATGCAGTAGAAGAGAGAAACTGTAACAGTAAAATCAACAGTAATCGGTGGCCTGTAGGGGCGCTAGGCCACACATCGAGTGGGCGTACTGAGGTCACCCAGAGCCCTCGAGTCAACAGTGGCTGCAGAGCAAGGCCGGACTCGCTGGAGGGCCATGTTCTCCCTTCTCTCTTTTTTTTTTTTTTTTTTTTTTTTTTTTTACAGCTGCAAAAAGCAGAGGAAAATTATAGCAAGAAACATGCAGCAAGCTGCAGAGGTTAGAAAGCAGCCTACAATCGCTAGGCGATGTAGGCTGTTGAAGAAGATTTTTAAACGAACACAGTTGCACATCGTTAGATCAGCCTTCAGTTGCCGAGTTTTTGATTCCGAGGAAGTGGCAAGCCTACTTCCAGCAATTAATTGCACAAAAAACTTGAAAAATGAGCTCTACCTGTCTGTGAAAGGCAAAAGAGACTGATATTTCCGCGCAGTGACTATTTATTACCTCGGTGAGGCGGGGCCTATCGACAGCTTTGATATAAAATGCTAAGCAAATACCTGACTGGCATATGCCAAAAGTATCATTGGCAGTCATCTTCGAATTGAAAGGGAACTGGATAGTAAATGAAATATGTGGTAATGTGGATGTCATTGCGATCAAACCTGTACCAAGTATGGATGGGCGACCAGTCAATAGTGACCACTAAATCTGATGAGTATCTATGTATGTAGATTTCCTGTGGAAATCTGCAAATAACAGCAGCTCTCTATAGAGATCACTTTGAGCGGTAAAAAAATATTTAAAATAATAACAATTTTACTGTAGCTGCAATTCAGAAATCTCTACTTAAACATTTATGCTGCACTAAAATGTACCATTGAGTATGATTACGTTAAAGTTTTTCATAAAGCCTAAAGTTTTTGCACAAGAGCAAAAGCTTGGTAAAAACCAAAACAAATATTACACCAAGGAATGACAACGTTGCTCAGTTCCTTGGTATAATAGGGGTTACACCTTTTGGAATGGATTGCTCATTATTAGAATCTTTTGCATTTATTTGAAGATGAGACCATTATCTTTACATGGATACCAAGGTGTTTAGTAAGTAAGGGGTCTGTTGGGTTATTATAACAACAGGTTCTATACGGTGTTTCTCAAATGATTTTACTTGGCCCTTTGCATTGCTTTTGTCATGGTCTGGACTGATATCTTCTATTGGCCAGCCATTATAAAGTATACAGTGTGCTGTACATTCTTCTGGCTTGATAACTGTACAGGGAGATATACAGTAGCCTATAGGTAAATACCCATGCATATATATATATATATATATATATATATATATATATATATATATATATATATATATATGTAATGGTGTAATAACCAGTGTAACTACTCATTAGTATAACAACATATCCCTTCTTGTTTTGCTGTTTTTGGTTGATTTCCAGATTTCTTCTTCAATTTATTCTGCTACAACAATTTGACGCTCAATTGGGATGTTATTACTTGTAACACAGAAAGTGAGTCAGGTTGATGTTTGTAGTCATCATCTGCATTAACGTTTTTTTAATTGCAACCAGTTATTTTAATCTGATTGCTGGAGAATTTTGCTTATTGTGCAGCAATGATACCTGGCAATTGGAGTGGCTATTGAAGGGTTCAAGATTAGCCATTTTTTTATGGTTGCTATAAAGCCCACATACCTATACTGTACATGTGCACGCTCTGACATACATGCATACATACTCTAGCTTTGGACACATCACACAATGGTAGAACTTTAGAAAGGACACACATGAATGCATACCAAAAAGAAATGTCCAGTACAGTACAGTATGTTATCCCCAAAACAGATTTAATTCCCAAGTAACAAAAAACATCAGAGGTAAATAAAAGGTTAAATATTTCTACAGAAGTAAAAGGTGTGTTAACTTTAAAATGGTAATAAATATATTATTTGAGAAAATGTTGCTTTTTCTATTTTTTTATTAAAAGGAAAAATATATTGAAATAAAGAAGCATATTCTAAATAAGAAAATCATATTTGGCAATGACATTTCATTTTCACTTTGACTTGAGTGAAGCCGATATATCCCAACACCACACTATTCATTCACTTCCTGTACAATAGCATTAGTAACCTATATGACCTAATGTATTGTATAGTGGTAGGATAAAAGGGCTTCACCCAAATAATTTTCAAGCAACAATCCATAAATTAAAGATTTCTGATTATTGTGGTGTTTAGATAAAATCAAGTTTATATTTTTTGTTATACAACAACACCAACACATTTGAAACACCTATAATAACTCTGAATACAGCAGATAGCCACCATGGGCTGGCAGGACGGTACTGATTTTGACAAGAAAAGGAAGGTGTCTAAAATGTTCTAGAAGTATGTGGCCATTCTGCAGTTATTACTGCAACAAATTCCTTCTGGTAAGTTGATAGTATAAATCTATATTGAAGTCTGTTCTTCAGAATGGCCGTACAGTCATTACTTTTGAGGCTGTTCCTCATGAAACAACAGTCATTTGGAAACGGTAGCATCTGCCAGCTTAGAACCTCCTGCAAACCCTCATATGCCCCTGATGCTTGCCAAATAGGTCTGGCCTATAATGTTTGTATGTACATGTATTAACATACACATTACACATTCATGTCATCACAATCACCTTGTGAGGCAATATTCTTTCAAACCCAGTTGTCACATAAAAACACACACACATTAATACTTTATTTTCACAGATTAATACGAGCTAAACCAATCTTTTACCAGGAAGTCATTGTAATTAAGACTTTTTTTACTATAGTATAAAGCAAGCCCTAAGCATTAAATGTTATCTGTTCGCCTGTTTGTTTTAACATTTTACTTCGACCAAACAAACAACGGAGGCTGTGGTCCAGTGGTTAAAGAAAGGGGCTTGTAACCAGGAGGTTCCCGGTTCAAATCCCACCTCAGCCACTGAATCATTGTGTGACCCTGAGCAAGTCACTTAACCTCCTTGTGCTCTGTCTTTTGGGTGAGATGTATTTGTAAGTGACTCTGCAGCTGATGCATAGTTCACACACCCTAGTCTCTGTAAGTCGATAAAGGCGTCTGCTAAATAAACAAATAATAATAATAACGCAATCAAAAGGAAGCTACACATATAATTAATACAGTTGATACATTACCTTGTGCGCATATTAACAATCATATTTGTACAATATAATGTTTCATACATTACTAAAGAGGTGGTCTCGGTCTGTTTGGCAACTGCACAGAGTCTGGTTCGCTTGCTAAACCTCAATGTGAACAACTGCTGGACTCTGTCCTTTTGCACATAGGAAACAAACTATACAAGGTAACCTGACTAGGAAGTAAACATTACGTGGTTTAGTTAATATTCTGAGGGAACAAGTAGAGCAAAAAACAAAAACGGTTTCGAGGAACTTGTGACAGGGATGGCTGTAGTGGTGACGTCAGGGCAGCAGCAGGAAGGAAAACAAACAGGTAAGTACTGCAGGGCAAAGGCGCTGCGGTGCCGTTTATTTAAATAAAAAATACAATACAATGTTTTAACAAAAAAAACACTTGCTCACAGAGCAAAATAAAGGTTTTAAACAAAAAAAAATCACAAACACTAATACAACAAAACCCAGGTCAGGCTGGGCAATCGCCTTCACTGATCATTTCTCCAACTCTCTCTCTCTCTCTCTCTAGTCTCATCCACAGCTTCGACGACAGCAGGGCTAGAACAGACAAAATCAGGTCTCTGCAAATATTTATATTCTGCTTATTCTCCATGATATAGAATCTGAGTGTAACACACAATATTAACTGCTGTTAGTCTGCAAATAATTGCTATTTCCAGCGGTTATAATAAGCCGTTTTTTGTTCTGTAAAGAACATAGTAATGATGGAGGTTAACATGAGATTGAATACCATTGCATGTAGTCAATGTGCCAGAATGTTGTCAGTAAAGATTAATCAAATACCATATTTATGAATTTGTAAGCGGATTGCATTCATTTTCAAATATGTATTTACAATAATTTCAACTTTACTTCGTGACTACCTCCAAAATGGCATCTTCCAAATTTAAACTGCATTTCACTCTTACAATACTACAAAGAGGTAAAGACCATCTGATAATTAACATCGACAGGATAAGGTAGGATGTATATTATTTAGGAAAAATACCTAATGTATATAATTCTAACCTGTTTAATCTCTACGAGGAATGCCCTAGCAGCTCTGTCAGATTGTTCCTTTGACTCTAATCCCCGCCCACTTCGTGTCACGTGCAGAAACCAATACTGCATACACCCATACCAATCTTATACTATGGAAGACCATCTGGGTCAAAAACGCGGTATTTAGTATGCTTTCAAATATTTAATACGCGTATTGATTTGGACCAATCAGAATACATTAAAAAACTACACATTCTAAATAAATGTAAATTAAATGCACATTTTCTACGACTGGACTGGTCCTTTTTCAGTTGTACCTTGAGTTCTCCTTGAATTTATCATTGCACTCCAGGATCTTCTTTATCTGTGGTCCGACGAAGACATCAGCTTTGACCTTTGCCTCAGACAGCTTAGGGAAGAAGTCTTGAAGGTACTTGAAGGCTGCCGACTCCTTATCTAGAGCTCTGACAAATTGTTTCATAAGGCCCAGTTTGATGTGCAGTGGTGGCATCAGCACCTTCCGGGGGTCCACCAGTGGCTCCCACTTGACGTTGTTCCTCCCCACAGAGAACTCGGTCCGCTGTGGCCAGTCCCGCCTGTGGTAGTGCGCCTTGGTGTCCCTGCTGTCCCAAAGGCAAAGATAGCAGGGAAACTTGGTAAAACCGCCTTGAAGACCCATCAGGAATGCCACCATTGCAGCCTCTTGATGCCATCTCAGAAAAATGCAGATATGTATCCACTTAGGCAGCTGGAACTAAACTGAACTGGTGGGCTTAAGGCCCCTGTATTTATGCTACTATTTATATTACTGGAAAGTTCTAGAAGTTACTCTAAGTTTACTCAGCACTGAATCTATCTGGAATGTTCTGGAAAATAGGGAAATTTCAAAATATCACTGTCCTGGTCACAAAAGCAAAGTTTGTGGGGAATAATAGCCATTTTCTATACTTTTGAGGCATAAGCAATTAGGAAATAACACATACTACCCAGGAACCAAAAAAAAAAAAAATTTGTTACACAGTGTTATTATTATTATTTATTTCTTAGAAGATGCCCTTATCCAGGGCGACTTACAATTGTTACAAGATATCACATTATACATATTATACATTATTTCACATTATACAGATATCACATTGTTTTTTACGTACAATTACCCACAGTAATCTAGGTAAAGTACCTTGCTCAAGGGTACAGCAGCAGTGTCCCCCACAAGGGATTGAACCCATGACCCCTCGGTCAGGAGTCCAGAGCCCGAACCACTACTCCAAGAATAAGGAAAATTGTAAATCATGGCGACGTTAGATTTTCTTCTACGGTGCAAATATAGATTTCCTGAGTGCTGCCAACTTCTTGAGACAGACAATGTTGACCGTAACACGGTTCAGTTTGTATTAACAATGTACACAATCATTTTTTTTAATGTTCTAATTCTATTTATTTTAGTTTTACACTAAAATATTGAGTTACTATAGCTAATATTAGATTTAATGTCAGATCTTTCAACACTTGTTTAAAATTACATATTAGTTACAGTGGGGTTACCACGGAATTAAAGTGATTTCTATGACGCCGTCGGTTGATGGTCGTCTTGGAGGGTCCGGGTTTATCCATCTTTCACTAGACTTTACCCAATGCCAAGTCCATATACTGCCACGAATTGGGCGGGAATGGCAGATGTAAGGCGACTTTTAATTGGATAATTTATTACACTTACTATTTTTCATTGGTTCTCATGTCATTTTCTGTGATATGATTGGCCAAATTAGTATGTTTAATAATTAGAATTACAATACGTACTAAAGTAAAATGAGAACATGTACTAAATAATGTGTTTTTCACCCAGACAACCTTCCATGTTATACACATGCAAACCAACACAATACAAACCTAGACTATAGCTGCAAACCGATATAGTACACACGCAAACCAATTCAGTATGCACACAAACCAATATATTATGCATGTGAACCAATGTATTAAACATACAAACCAATATATTGTACAAACAAACCAACCAGTACCAAAATACAAATCATCATGCCTTTGTCAGACAATATTTCAAATGGTATTCAATATGCTGCGCATGTATTTTTATATCTGCTTTTAAAGCACTAAACAAACATGGCTTCGAAAAAGCAAGAAAAAAAAAACTATGTAACTTTTACATGAGTTTAATAAGTCATTTCTCAATGTGTTAATAACATACTGTTTTCCAAGGAAAAGGGTCAACTTAATTAAGTCTTATATAAAACTATGATGTACAAACTCTTAAAACTTCATATAGATATAAATACTGACTTTATAAATACTATTTTAACCATGTGTTGTATCATCATACTAATTATATATTAATCATATTTCAGAAGTAAGTCTTCAAACTGCTCTAATGTCACAATAAAAAGATGCATTTTTGGTGTAATACATTTTGCGAGACATGTCTTCCATTGCTGTAGCTATATATATATATATATATATATATATATATATATATATATATATATATATATATAATCAATCTTACTAAACAAGCAGTACAGTTAAAGTATATTTTAATTTTCCATTACTTGAGAAAACTCACTTTGATTTTCACCTAGCCTTCAAAATGAGTAAGATGCAATTCGATTTTCCCCAAAATAAATTATCCCTACCTGGTCACCTTTGAGAAAATCTTCAGTTTAAATTAAACACTTGTCATAATAAAAATATAGATTAGCTATAAATTATTGAACCCCCTAAATTATGTTATTTTATCCTGTCGCTGTTAAAGCAGTGAAATAGTCATTTGTAAACAGCCTACTGCATTTAAGAAGGTTATGTTGTGTAAGATTCAGTGCATATACAATAGTGGTATACTGCTGTTTTTACAAATGAATATGAAATGGAATTAAAGAAAAAAAAAAAATAATAATTAACTCACTGCTGCTCTTTTTTTCTGATGCTCAGCTATAGCATACCTGTCAACACTGAGTTTTCAAAATACGGGAGCTTTTGTAAACTGAAATCTCATTGGGGGGGGGGGGGGGTTGCAGGTGCGTAGCTAAGTATGTGAACTTGCCTCGCGCACTGAATGCATGCCTGCCACAGGACTCCCCTGGGTCCTAAACACTGCTAGTACAGACAGTGATTGAAGTAATCACACACCGGCCATGAATTTGTTAGACATTAAAGGTTTACTGACAGAAGGGGGGTTAACAGTAGAATACGGGAGAAATTTGTCCCGGGAGATGTCCGGGAGAAGGGTCCAAAATACGGGAGACTCCCGGTGAATATGGGAGAGTTGACAGGTCTGCTATAGTGTATCTTCCTTACTGAAAAGTATTTGAATAGTGCAGTGCTTTGCGTTTTGTTTTTCCGATGCAGTCATAAAGCCTGCTTGACTGCCACCTCTAATTGAAGATGAGATCGTCCCCTAACTGTCATGGATTAATAAGTGCTGTCCATTTACAGCCATGTAGCCAAATACTTTCTTATAAGTCGCCTGTGACTTTTGTAAAATAAAAAACGACATTTCTGATATGTTAATGTCTACACACACACTTAGAAATAGATATATGTATGTGTGTGTATCCTACAAATTAATCTAATCACTTGATCAGTATTGTCACTTAATCACTTATATCAGTATTGGTGGGCTCTTTGTACATATATTGCTTCAGTTGTCATCTAGCCACCTCCTTTTTATTTTTCTGATGGTTCATTTTAATTGTCATGAAAACTAAATAAAATGTAATCACCAGATTAAAAGATACTTCTGAGATAAATCAACAGCACCAGCCTAGGCTAAATCTTTCAACACCATGTCATTTCGGGATCTTACAGCAGCAATTTAACACTCAACAAAACAATTGCAGCGATTAATTAATCTATACCTTCTTAAATGATTTAAGAGCATTGCTCTTATGCGTTTCCTTGCATAAGGGATTGCTTAATGCTGGCTTGTATTTTTGGTTGTAAGAATTAACTCAGACCAGTACTGAACAATATATGTCTTAGTTCTAGTAATACATGTACTTATATTCAGATACACTCGTGTGGCGATGTGCTGTTAGTATGAGTGAAGATTTACTGAACTGCTAAACCAATACCATCGCTAATAAACCAGATTAACAATGAACCTTAACCACACAAAAATTGATCCAAACGCCACGTGCATTTTACAAGGGTTGAAAATAAAATCTAATGATGGCACTGACATGTTAAAAAAAATGTAGTTCAACTGGCGAGATACAGTTCCAATTCATTCGACATTTATATGCAAATTAAAATGATTTCAAGTAATATATAATAATATAAGTAATATATGACTTTCCGTTACATTGCCATCCATAAATGTAATTACCCCAGTACTCACATGGCTAGGAGATGTCACCTCAGATAGATATTAAGGCTCAAGAGCAAGATCTTTCCTCTGATTTTAGCAATTGCTTCAGGACTTGGTCACTTTGCAACTTCAAACAGCACAGGAGGGTGTTTAGATTCCTCCAGGTTGTTATGTAGCCTATAAATAGGTAACTTTTGATGGAATCAGCTAACAAATGAGAGGAGAAAGCGTAATTTTGCGCAGGAGCCCCCCTTTCTCTTGCTTGGATCAGACCCCCTCCCTTACCATCAGTGATAAAGTTGTGATGTTTGTGTAAAGGAATAGTAATCTTAATTTTACTTCTGAGAAAAAAAGCACACATCAACACAATATCAGAGGGGACTGGGGAATAGAAATCTGAAGCAAGAAAGAAATGTGTGGTCTCTGCTTGGGTTAGCGGTCATGGTAGAAAACCAGCACTGCAATTTACACAGCAATACAAAGATTCTCCTTCCTAGCACCGTCCAGAGCGTTCTTCTGGTGATAACTCTAAACTGCATATAGTCACAGAATCCGTGTGATCCTTTCAAGGTATCAACAGAGGACGACAGCGGTTTATGTTTGAAATGTCTAATAGACCGAAGCGTTAACCCATTCAGTATAGAGTGCAACCTTGCTGCAGGAACTGAAAGAAACATTTGTAATTCAAAGAGGGTTTTTTTTGTTCTTCTTATTGATGTAATATATACAAGAATGTACAAGCAAGAGTATACTAAAAAAAAAAAGTATACTTGGACCAAAGTAGTAAAAAAATAGTTTACTAAAAGTATACTGTTTACAACTTTTTTGTAAGGGAAATGTTAGACTTGTACCAATAATTAATTAATTTTGTTAAAATAGCATATGGTTAAAATGCGTGTTTATGTCTTGGTCGAAACTTATGTAGAAATGAATGGCGCATTATAGGGAACCCCAGTATTTTTTTCAGAAAGATAAATTAAACGCGTCAGTTTTCAAATTTACAACAGATACAGTTAGAAAACCGATACTATGTGTATTTGTATACAAGTAGGTAACGTTTTTTTTTGTTGTTTTTAAAAAAAAAAAAAAAAAAAACATATTTCGTGGTTCTGTATTCGTACAGGGATTGACGGCATGTTTCTAAATGTTTCACTAAAAGAGTCTATATGGGAAAGATTGCCTGATAACTCTGTACAGTACGCGTAGAATGTTGTTGAGATGCAAAGCTATTGACAGGTGCCTGTTATCCGAGTCACAGATATGTTTTGACAGGTGTTTGTTACTGGAAATATATTATGACAGGTACCTGCTGTTTGGGTTACAAAGGTGTTGACTTGTCCCGACTGGTACTTGTCACGCGAGTTGATGTTATTGACATATAGTGACTGTCAGGTAAATTGCTCTGGCCAAAGAATATGTAAATGCTGTAATGCGTTTTAAAATTCAAATAGATGCATTCTATGCATCACAAACCTGCAGGGAATATTTAAACGATAAATCAGATACTGTATAACAAACTAACAAAACGAGATTCCTCTTTTAATTTTCAGAAATGTGTGTTTTCAAAAAAACAGGCATACTAATAACTTGTTATGATTTATAACAAAAATATTATTCAAATCCTATATAGTAAGACAAAGGCATGCAGTTGTCTGTTAATGAATAATAATACATACATACATACATACGTACATACGTAGATACATACATATTTAATGCAGTACTAGGTAGACCAGGTAACGAGAATTAATTCAAGCAGATGAAGCCCAGGTGAGACCAATGCCAATGGTTGTATATTATAATTTGTATATTATAATGCGTATATTAAGGTGAGTTCTGGACTGGAATTAGCTTGTTTATTTTATTTTAAAATACATTTACTGTGGAAACAGTTTTTAAATGTTTCATATCGTCTTCTGTTAATTTCGTCTTTCTGTTTTCTAAAAGTCGGTTTTATGAAAGAAACATGTGACATGGTTAGTTCTCTTTTAGAATTGCTTTCATGAAGAATAATGGACGTCACTCAAAAGTTTACTCTCCAATTAAGAAAGCTCGTGTTTTCATTAGTGCTATTTCGTTTAACAAAGTAACCTAATTAAAGTAAACACCTACAGTCATCTATGGTAATCAATAGTATTAAAGCGGGACATATTGCTATAATAAGGCCATCTATCTGTCAGAGTCACATTTTGTGCAATTTCTCTAAAGCCCTGCATGTCAATTAGGGACATATTAAATGTATGTTACACTTCCCATTTCGACTGCATTGAAGGCATAGTTCTTTCCTTAAAGGATGATCCAGAGCATCTGAAATCTTTGATGTTCCCAGAAGTTTCCTTTTGATTAATGTTCAGCAGGCTGTTTCTCTGTTTCATATTCATATCTAATCTCATGCCCCATAAACTAATAACAAAAGGCTCACATTATTTCATCTGCTAGACTGCAAGTGAAAACTGCTATTTGTGACACATGCTTGATTTATTAAGTTTTAAAAAGTTTCTACATGTGGATTTTCATTGAAATGTTTTATTTCCTGTTTAATGACTTTGTTTCTTGCATACCTTATCTGACAGAACCAGAACTCTTTAACACGTTTTGCCTGTTATTTCTTCACAAGCTCTAATTGCATGCCCACCCAAGTACCTTTTAGAGGGTGTAAGTACGTAAAAAAACATATTCCATCAATCCAACTATGTATTTGCCGACACTATCACAATAATTGCATACACTCTAAAAACGTTTTGCTAGTATAAATCTACAGTAGTTAATGATTACATTTTCTCTGGAGACATTTGATCCACAGAGCAAACATTATAGTTTTTAAGAAATGTGCAAGCAATCCATACTGTCCAAAAAGTCTTATTTTACTATGAATTATTCTACCTTTCTGGTATTAAATACTGTTGCAACCTTATAAACAGGAAACAAAATGAAAGAAAATACCTGCATGAATGAGAAGATTAATGGGGACAGGTGGTCAGGTAAGGTTATCCAGAAATCAATAAGGTTTAAAGTGCTTATTTTGAGAATTACAAATGTCTTAAGCTAAGTGGTAAGACTATTGCCATTTTTGTTTGTTTATTTTGTTTTAATTACCTGTGTAAAAGAAAAAAAACTACAGGGTTCTAAAGTAAATTGAGAAAGGAAATCAAAAATAAGAAAAAAAAAATTATACATTCTACAAAAAAACTCAAATTTTAGTAGTGTATTTTAAGGATGAATATGCATTTATTAAGGGTTCTGGGTTACTGGCAAAAATGCACATATTTTCCCATATGAGACATTTCCAACCTGGCTCATACCTCATTGTAGGTTAACATTTATATAATAGGTAACCAACGGATGGGTAAACCAGGTACATTAAGAGAGCTGCATGATGCTTAAAAAGACTGACCTTGAAAACAGAGGGGGTTTGCAATAACATTGCAGTAACCTAATATTTTACTATACTAGCAAGCGCAGAATGCATTGACAAGCCGCAATGAAGTGGCTAAAAGCTATGCTGTCTTCAGTGCTTGGATTAAATAATATATCAACTTAGTGGATAAATATGATAGGAAAAAGCAATGTGGGACGGTACTAACAGTAACATTAATACTATTACTACTAATAATAATATAGAAAAAATATAACTAAATTATTAAAAACGTTTACCATAAAAATGAATTTCCATATTTTTATACAGTATCTTATCATTTATATTTAACCGTTTAAAAAAATGCATTGATTGTCACCTCTCGCCTTCACTGAAGTACAGGTACTATATTTTAACTGGCCATAACTAATAGATCCTTGAAACTTGCACTATAAATAACTAATTCATAGCTAAATCATTTTTGTTAAAATTATTTTTAGTTTTGCCAAGCCTTATTTAAATTGTGTTTAATTATTAACTACCAAGTCACTCTTGTAAAAGAGGTAGCTACCTCACTGAGTTATTTTTTACCTGATCAAAATACAATAAAAAATGTTTATTGCATTTATCTTCTTTAATATTGGCTAACTTTTTTTTCTTAAATTAGGTACATAGAGCTGTACTGTTTTTACACAATTGAACCCAACTGTAGACCACAGACTAACTGTACTTTCTGCATTTTTATATTCAGAGAGACCAATGGGTTCGAAAATACAGTAATTAAGTACTAGAAGTGAAACCTTGGATTCATATAATTAATAAACAATAAGAATCAATTTCACCTCCTCTTTATTTATTCTCTTTTACAACCCGGTTCTCTGTTCATTTCTAGTTGTACCATCTTTTTTGACAGTTCTCAACTTGGTAGATTCTAACATGAAACAGACCGGAAAAATTAGCTGGTCATAGAAATGCAGTAGGGATTGGCTAGTAATGATGAAATTATGTATAAACCAGAACAACACACACAAATAGCCTAATGAAGGAAGAGACAGTTTAACACAGTTCACTATTGCAGAAAACAGCAGATTAAACATAAGACAATGGCAGGGTAAGACAATAAAATTTATATTTAACCGTGTAAAAAAATTAAACATAAGACAATTATAGGAGGCTGTGTGGTCCAGTGTTTAAAGAAAAGGGCTTGTAACCAGGAGGTCCCCGGTTCAAATCCCACCTCAGCCACTGACTCACTGTGTGACCCTGAGCAAGTCACTTCACCTCCTTGTGCTCCGTCTTTCAGGTGAGACGTAGTTGTAAGTGACTCTGCAGCTGATGCATAGTTCATACACCCTAGTCTCTGTAAGTCGCCTTGGATAAAGGCGTCTGCTAAATAAACACACAATTAAACATAATACAATGTAGTTTAGAAACTCCATATCATGCACATTCCTCATGCTATAGGAAGTGCATAGCCAAAACTTGGTTTGACTTAAAAGGGTGGGTAAATCGCCTTCTCACCCTAAAAAGCTCCACAAATTTACCAAAAACAAAGGTTTGTTTGCATGGAAACAAGTTCAAAAGCTGTATCTTATGTTCACAAGACCAGCAGTGAAGAGCTTTTCTACTATAACTAAAGGCCGTATCAAGTGGAAGTAGCCCTGGCAAGCTTCTTTGTCCAAATAGAAAAAAATAAACATACAGTACGAGGAGTTTAGAGACCTCTTCATTCAGTGTTTTTTTTTTTCAGTGACACCATTTATTTAATTTTCAAATTATTGCCATTTGACTCATAAAATGATAGTGCCTTAAAATTAAGTTGTCTTATAAGCAAGGTTATAAAAAATACTGAAGCTATTTTTGTTTTAATTCAATTCTCATTCAAACAATAACAACATCATTGCAAGTGTTCTCTGCACGTCATAGCACATCACTGGACTCTCTTGTTTTCACCTGTGTCCATCTCACACCTGTTTCTGCTGCCTCTGATTAAGGATTGCTACGGATTCATCTTCCCCGCCGGTGTGAGCCAATCGTGTAAGAACATCAGGAAAGGGCACTGGCTGAATTTAGGTGTTTCTGGGTTGTTATGTTATTTTATTAGTTAGTTAGTTGTGTATTTTAAATATTTATAATTCTTAATTTATATGTCTGCTATGTCTTTCCATCTGCCATGTCTCACTTTATTTTCTTTTTCTGTTTTCTTTTTCAATATAAGACTGTAATGTATATATTGTTACATTTTGTGTAATTTCTGTAAGTCGCTTTGGATAAAAGTGTCTGCTAAATAACTAATTAATAATATTAATAATAATAATAATAATAATAATAATAATAATAATAATAATAATAATAATAATAATAATAATAATAATAATAATAAATAAATAAATAAATAAATAAATAATGAAGCCCTTTGCAAAGCACAGAAAGATTTTTCTTTCATTCTTTACACTTTTGTTATCTTTGTGTTTGGTCATTGGATAGCTGATTGCTTTAAGCCTAGACTTTTCTGTCTCTTTGCAATAAGATGCAATTCACTGTACACTAGCCTTAAGTAGCCTACCTACCAAAGGCACAATTAGTTTACTTTTGTACATCAAAATGTATTAAATTAGCATAGCTGGGAATTCATGCCTGTGGTATCCAGTGTTATTGTTGTAGGCTACCGACAACACCAGGCTTCAGCGACCACCTATAGAGTTGAAGTAAAATCTTAAACACAATTCATTGAGCAACATTTGTTTTAGAAGAACGAAAACATGAAAAAGAGAAAGAAAAAAAAACCTTTCGTTCCACAATTTTGTTCAAAAATCCAGGGCTTATCATTAGCTTGCTGCAAGACTTACAGAACAAAGTTCCAGAAAGTTTAAAGTGGCCAAATGAGGCAGGCTGTACTTGCATTTTCAATATCATATCAGTAGTAATTGGAATGCAGACAGAAACATTTAAATTTACCCTCCTGTATTTTAATATCAATTAGGTTATTTGCATTTGGAAGGAGAATTGCTCTCCCTAAAGGAAAACTACATGGAAACCCAAATTCCAAAAAAAATAAAAAAAATTAAAAAAAATTGTTACATATGTCTATTTCATGTAAGTAATCATTAACTTTGTTGTACGTAAGGAGCAGTTTGCTGTTGGCAGGCCATAAAACAGGTAGAAGTTAACTGTAATATATTTATTCCAGTGAGCATCTTACCATGAAATCAAGGACCACTGTTCCATGCTTCCTTGAGTCTGACTGTCTCAACTGGACGTTCTTCAGTATCTACTGTACTGCTTATACGAGCATCATTGTTAGAAACATGTGGCCTACCTTTGATGTAAAGTCTGCACACGTGAATATTTAAAAACAAGACTAGCTCAAGGAGAGAATATGTACTTGTAAAATTATGAACATATTGGCCATCTTCATTAGGAGACAGGTTTTCTATTATGGTCATTATTTTAATTCAAGTTATGTTTGGCTGGGTATAAATCAGTTTCTAGCTACAGGCCTCTTCCTGACCCGACCTCCTCTTATTCAGCAGAATGGATGGCATTACCAATTTTAGGTTCTCTAATTGAGTAATAATTTAACTCCTTCCTAAGGCAATTTGTCCTTGTATCTTACCATACTGTTTAGCTGAAATCTTTAACTTTAACAAATACATTAGTTCAAGAGTTCAAGGACTGCAAGCGTCTATGTATGGGTTATGTTGACACTTGTACAGCGTAAACAGACCTTATACACAGAGCTTTGCTGTCCTATAAACCAATATTATACTACAACTATTTAAAGTTATTTATTTATCTTTGTTTGTCTGAAATAATCATTGTAGTCCACTGAAAGAGTTAACTGTTTGAGAGCAGGGCTCATCCGTAAGCAGCGGTTTTAAAACTGGTGTCATAAATGAGTGTCATTCCAGTGTTGCTTTATTTGCCGTTCCATTATTGAGTAGTAACAGAACAGCTGACCTCCATAGAAAACTATGGCAGAGCAGTATCCAGTTATTCTATAACAAACAGATCAAACATGCCATTCTGTTACTGCAATAGGAATCTCCAGGTTATTAAACAAGGTACCATAAATGCAGCTTTGAAGGGTATGATTCAGATATGAATGGTTTCATACACATATTTAACTAATATGGATCAATTTATTTTTTAAAAAGGGACTGTTATGACTAATCATTACCACACCACTGTATATACTAGAAGCAGATGATGTAAATGCTTCAGTGGGAAAATGCCAAACTTATATTTAAACCACGCTATAATCGATTATTAGCAATGTATATGTTAATTCTAAATTACTGGGTTGGCCTCAATGACAATGGTGGAGTTTCCATGCGTATTATTTTTTAGATCGAGACATTTGCTCGAGAAAAATGTCTGGTGTAAAATGCTTTTTTGGGGTTTCCATTCGCTCAGTTTATTTTACTCTAGTAAACCCTGGGCTTGTAACCAGGAGGTCCCCGGTTCAAATCCCACCTCAGCCACTGACTCATTGTGCGACCCTGAGCAAGTCACTTAACCTCCTTGTGCTCCGTCTTTCGGGTGAAACGTAGTTGTAAGTGACTCTGCAGCTGATGCATAGTTCACACACCCTAGTCTCTGTAAGTCGCCTTGAATAAAGGCGTCTGCTAAAAAAAAAAAAAAAAAAAAATTAGCTATGCCTAAAGTACTCGTGCTGTTTTTGAAGATTACTAGTGAAAATGTGGTTTCCATGCGCAGAGAACTGGTACACGAGTGAATCTAATCTGCTGTTATAAAACAAAATACCTCGTGCTTGGTTGGTTAATGTGTTTTACTGCTCTTGCTAAATTGTTGTTGGCACAAGGCACAAGGTATGTTGCTTTATTACAGAGCCTCGTTGCATTAGCGCCTCCCAGGGCCACAGAGCCTCAGGGCCTCGGTGCCTCGACACCTCCGGTCTAAAAGTACTGCGCAGGAGGCTAGCAGAGTTCATGGGCGAGCCTCTACGGTCGACTCTGATGAACCGGCTGTGTCTTCGGGGGTCCCATCCCCCCCTCTCCTCCGCTTGCCTTCGAGCCCTTCACAGAGCATACCCTGTGCGCAGGTTCCAGCCCCTCGAGTGTGCAGCCGCTCAGGCTCTCCTTCAAGGAGCAGCAAGAGGTTAAGGCACTCAAGGCAGGCAAAGGACATATCTGACCTAAAGAGCCAGATGGCTCAGGTTTTAGAGTACCAGGTCATGCAGCAGTCTATTAACCCTGCTCCTGCCCCAGCTCCACCCCTGGCACCTGCACCGGGAGCGATCCTGCCTCCACTGGTGGTTGATCCGGTTCCCTTAGAGCAGGATGAGGCGATGAGTGAGGAGAATCAGGATGTAAGGTCCAGGACACAAAGGTGGGTCTCAGCTCTGAGGTTGCCTCTGAAGCTGATGCGACCCCTCCCTCAAGCTCTTTTCGGGTGTTCATGGAGCGAGCCTCCAGATTCCTCCAGGTTCCCTGGCAGGCAGCGCCTGAACAACATCAGTCACTATTCAAGCTTCAAACCCCCAGCCTTTTCTGGTGTTCCCGGATTTTCTGGAGGAGGTTCAGTCCTCCAGGCAACAACTGGCCTCTGCGCCGAGCGTCTCCAAGAGCACAGCCCCTCTGGCCTCCTTGGAAGGTGCAGAAGCACTGGGGCTAGCACAGTTTCCGCCGGTGGACTCCACCATAGCGGCATTGGTGCGAGTCCCTCCAGTGGGAGGCCTGGCCAAGGATCATGTATGCCCTAACAGCCAATGCAGAATTACAGAAGCCCACCTCAAAAAGGCGTATGCAGCCGACACAGGGAGTCTCTTGATGGCCTACCTGGATGGCATGCTACAGTCTGTAGCTATTCCCGAAACCACTAGCTTCAGAGCTATGCTTGGTTTCGGGTACACTGCTGCAGATATCCGGCTTCCAGGGTCAAGCCCTGGGCAGAAGCCTGGCAGGCCTGGTGGTGGCACGCAGACAGCTTTGGCTGTCTCAGGCAGGCTCCTCGATGTGGACAAGTCTGCCCTGTTGGACGCATCTATCTCCCCTGGCCATACCTTCGGGCCAGTGGTGGAGGAGATATTACAACGCTCCCACAAAAAATGGGAAGCATCTCGGCAGGTGACTGCAATGCTTCCTTCCCGTGCCCCGAAAGGGAAAGTGCTGGCACTCGGCAGTTACTTGGACGCATCTATCTCCCCTGGCCATACCTTCGGGCCAGTGGTGGAGGAGATATTACAACGCTCCCACAAAGAACGGGAAGCATCTCGGCAGGTGACTGCAATGCTTCCTTCCCGTGCCCCGAAAGGGAAAGTGCTGGCACTTGGCAGTTACTATGGTAATCCAGACAGTTCCAATCCCCAATGTGCCGCGTGTTGACCTGTGGCACCTCCTGCAGGCCTCTGTGGCAGCCAACACAGGGGCCGTCGGCAAGGATGGAGAAACGCTGGACGTGGGGCCCCAGTGCATCAGCGTGCAGGGAGACAGTTCCATCGGAGCCGCCTATGGCCAGAAGCAAGGGCCCTGAAGGTTTGCGGCCTCAGACCCACCCTTTCTTGCAACACCAGCTGCAATATTGATGCAATTGCACCTCAGACTCTTGTGTGCTCACCACCGTACACACCGGTTACGCACTGCAATTCAGATCAGGACCTCCTCCTTTTTGAGGGATCAGGACTACATCCGTGAACGACCCTGTCCAGGTCTTGGCCCTCAGGCAAGAAGTAGAAACATTACTTCTCAAACAAGACATCCACCTCATAGAACACACTGCTCAAGAAGAGGGGTTCTACTCAAGATACTTTCTGGTGCCAAAAAAGGACGACAACCTTCGCCCTCAACGGGTTCCAGCTAGTCACACATCACCACATCCTCCAGTGTGTCCAGCCGGGCGACTGGTTTACAACAGTGGACCTGAAGGACGTGTATTTTCACATCCCTATTTGTCCAGCACATATCTCCGCTTCTCCTTTCAGGGAGCATCTTCGAGTTTTCCGTGCTGCCTTTTGGCCTCTCCCTAGCCGCCCACATTTTTCGAACTGCCTGGATGCCATCCTAGCTCCCTTGCAACTGCAAAGGATCAGGGTGTTGAACTACCTCAACGACTGGTTGATCTGTTCCCAGTCGCAGGAAGGAGCAAGGGCGCACACGGCGATAGTGACAGAACACCTGGCTGAGTCTAACCCTCAAAGACACCAAAAGCCAATTAATACCGGTGCAGAGTATGGTCTACTTGGGTCTCCAGCTGGATTCCCTGACGATGCAAGCCTACCTGTCGGACGACAAAGTGGCCACCATTCACAACTGTTTAGCTCTGTTTCAGTACAGTACAATTGGTGTTGTGAGAAACTATTGGGTCTGATGGCCGCAGCTACATCAGCCATTCAGCTGGGGTTACTCCACATGCACCCGATCCAAGCGTGGTTCAATGCTTTTTGGCTACACCCCAAGCATGACAGACACCATCGGCTGACTGTGTCTCGCTCATGCTGGGAAGCCCTGCGCGAAGGCGTAAGGATTGGAGTGATACACAACCGGCAGGTGGTGACGACACGGTCTGGATTGGCAGAGGAGTCCATGGGTCCTGGTCGGGTCGCTGGACGTCCCTGACATAAATGCACTGGAGCTCTGAGTGGTAGATCTCACTCTCCAGCATTTCCGTCCTGTGCTCCAGAACAGACATGTCCTTGTCTGCACGGACAACATGTCAGTAGTACCGTATGTGAACCACCAGGAAGGGCTCTGGTCCCCGGGGTTACACTGCATAGCCTTTCGGCTATTAATCTGGGCACAGAGGCACTTATCCCTCCGGGCTGTTCATCTCCTCAACCGTCAGAATGGCGACTCCACCCTCAGGTGGTGGAATGCATTTGGGAACGATTTGAGAAAGCCTAGGTCTATCTCTTTGCCACAGCAGGGACAACTCAATGCCCTCTGTGGTTCTCCCTCCGCCACTGCGGAGGTCCACTAGCCGTCGATGCCCTAGCCAACGAGTGGCCCAAGGCACTTTTGTGCACATTCCCCGCCTTCCTCGAGAAGGTCCGGAGAGACAAAGCAACAGTCCTTCTGGTGGCCCCCAGATGGCCCAGGAGAATCTGGTTTTCGAACCTTTGTCAGCTGCTGCAGGACCAGCCCTGGGAGATCCCACTATGGATGGATCTCCTCAGTCAGGCGCAAGGCACCCTCTGGCACCCAGAACCAGGCAGACTCCAACTTTGGGTCTGGCCCCTGAACGGCACCGTCTGTCCGCCTCAGGGCTCTCAGACCCTGTCGTTGGTACATTGCAGAATGCTAGGGCCTCCCCCACAAGGGCGTTGTATGCCAATAAGTGGAAGTATTTCCAAAATTGGTGCATGACCAGAGGTCATGACCCCATTTATTGCCCTATAGCAACTATTTTACGGTTTCTGCAGGATCTGCTAGAGGCAGGTAGATCCCCCTCTATATTGAAGGTGTACCTAGCAGCCATATCAGCATGCCATACCCCTATTGACTCAGTGTCCCCAGGCGCTCATACTCTGGCGACCTGTTTTCTAAAGGCTGCTCGCCGATTGCGTCCTAGGAGGGATGTCCTCCCTGAATGGAGTCTAGACGTGGTATTGGAGGCTCTCACTAAGGTCCCGTCTGAGCCTATACATAGAACGAGAGCGCTACGTCAGTCTGACCAGCTCTTCGTCTATCATGGTAAAAGGACCCTGGGTCAAGCCCTCTCGAAACGGCGACTGTCCTACTGGATTGCGCACACAGTTGCGACTGGCCTAACCCCACCTGTCAGGGTGGCCGTGCACTCTACCAGAGGTGTGGCTATGTCATCAACATGCATTGACAAGTATGTTTTATTTTAATAATGCAAGTTAAGGGCTAGTCACACTATAGCATTTATTTGCTGCATTTTCTAGGGTAACAAATTGAACCTATGGAATTGAATACTACCTTTCATACTTCAGCATAATGCAAAAAATTTGCTGCGAAAAAAATGTAATTGGTTTGTTGCAAAGTAAAGAAAGTTTGCCAAAAGAAAACAAAAGTAGTAGGTAGGCCATGTGTTACTTGTAGCCACCCGTACGCTGCAGTTTTCTATGTGAATTTAAAAATTATTTATTTCTGTGTGCAGTAAATGTGAGGTATTGTATAGTAACATAACGTGTCAATGTGGCACTGTGACAGAAAGACAATGTGAGGGTGCTAAGTAACGGGAACAGAGTACCCTGGACTGTTTGGCCTGACACTTCGTTCCGAGGGTTAAAAGGAAGTTGGTCATTTAGAAAAGGGGCGAAGCTTCGGCACAGTACCTCATCGACCCGGAAGGGAAATGATGTGGCAGCCACGGATTGGAGGAGCAGCTGCAATCGTTTACCAAGGGGTCTTGAGTGACGGTATAAATAGGGGTTTGAAGCGATGCAATCTGTTCCTTCGTTTTGGTTTATGACAAGTGACTCGGAAGGACCTGTGTTTCGTGTATCCGTATCATGAGTGTTTGTTTGTTCTGTCTATTTGTTGCTTGCTATCACTAGACAGCTAACACGTTCCGGAGCTGTCGCAAGAGGCCAGCACAAACCCGGGACTGCACTGCACTTGTATCACCAATAATTGTATTTGCACCACTAGCACTAATTCACGCACCAACGGACTTGTGTATGTGTTTTGTGTCTTGTGTGGGTGTATGTCACAAAGACGGCCGGAGTGGGTGGCGTCAGACCAGAAGCAGGAAATAAACAGACAGAGAGGTGTGGTTTGGTGAAGCTGAGCGAATGCTTTCGCTCAGCATTTAATAAACAGCACAGAAAATAAAAGGTTGGAACAGACAAAACACAGGACACGGCACTTGCGCCAAAATAAATAGACAAACAAAACATACTAAACACTTAAACAGACAGACGAACAAACACGGTGAGTGAAAACTCTAACTATTCACTTTTATATATTCACAATTACCTCCGTCTCCAATCCCGTTCTCCACTCACCGAACACCCCAACCCCGACTGAATGAAATGTGCATCTATATATACTGTTGTGCTGGGATTCAATTACTAATTAATTATTCAATTGAATCCCAGCACGTGAATTAATTCTGTGCAACCCCGTGCTCACATATTACATTTAACCAGCACGTGAAGTGATTTGTGCCCTCCTCGTGCCTAAATATAAATCTACCTTTTTAAATCACACGTGAAACACAGACCTGTTTACATCCCATGTACCAATGACTATACACCAACATTTACACACGCACGCAACATACAACACATAATATGCACACAGGGGCGGGGCACATTGCCACAGTGTATAATAAAAAGGGGACTATTATTTCGGGACAAACCAGGGGATTACAAATTAAGTAATACACACTGCTGTATTACTTAACATCATTTATTGTTTACTGTTTGTTTTGCCGTCAGGCACTGGACACTAAAATATCATTAAACAAAGTTTGCACCTGGATTATAATTGTCTGTCTGTGCATTGATCACCTGCACCTGCACACTATCAACCACTTTGCCACAGGCACCATGATCTGTTTTGTATACTAAGTAGGCTACGGTAAAAGAAAATGTACTAAAATCAGTTCAATTTAACATAATTTTTAGCATTGTACAATATGTGAAATGTAGTAGCATGATTTGCTTTGTGTTACTGGTAGCCTATAGGCCAAAGTAAGAAGAAAGTGCGCTAGGTTATTCATTTGATTTTACTACTGTGCTGTACAGCTACTGCCAAAAGTTTTGCATTACCTAGAATTTAAGGATTGATACATAATTAAAAAAATAAAACAATATGAACATAATTGTGATCTTTAATTTAACATCATGTAACCAAAGAAATTGCAAAAGTCCACTGGAAACCTACAGGACTTCATGTTAATTTTGAAATGTCAGTTTTTTAAATTTTTATCAGGTTTTCGTTAAGTATATCGAAAACGACAAAGCGGTATGTAATTCAATATGACAGTTAACGTAACATTATTCAGCAGGTTGACTTTATGAAGCAAAATGTGCTAATTTTATAGGGTGATGCAAAACTTTTGGCCATAGCTGTATATGCCTAACGTGCAGATTTATATTTTACACAGGCTAATGTAATGTGTACAGAGAATACACTAATGTTATTTCAGCGCAATTATTTATACATTTAAAATAAACCGAGCACTATAAATATGTATGTGTGTGCAAGGGAATGTTACTTCTTTTGAGGGCATTTCCTTTCGTTATTAACTTTACTACTGTACCATTTTTACTGCTCTGTCTTTTATTTTTCAGATGAACTTTTCATTTATGATTCATTTTCTCCACTTAGAAAAGTCTATGAAGATACAACACTTCTATCTTGGGCTGTTAAATATTCCCACTGAAAGGGAAATAATTGAGGGAATCCTGTACCTGAAGGAGAAAGTTGCCTTTTAAATGAAAAGCAACAAAAAATTATTATTATTATTATTATTTATTTCTTAGCAGACGCCCTTATCCAGGGCGACTTACAATCGTAAGCAAATACATTTCAAGTGTTACAATACAAGTAATACAATAATAAATGCAAAATTAATACAATTAATAAATGCAAAAATAGGTGGGAAATCTTTGTATACCATCGTTATTACTTTCTGCATACAAAGCCTCTTTTCATTGTACTGTTATTTAGTTATATCAGATGTATTTCATCTGCTTTTTTGTGCTGTAAATGTATTATGCACTCCAAACGCCTTTGAAAACAATGCATATATTGTGTATAGACATCTAGGTGGATAACAATGCAGTTCACTGCGTAATGCTATTTTCTGGGACACATTTGCAATGAAGCAGTTTGGAACATGATTATGGATGGCTAGAGGACAATTGTACTAGAGCAGCTTGGCGTAAAGGTAAAGAAGTGAGCTATAACGGGCAATAACTATATATTACCCATAACATCTCAGAGGTATTCTAACTAACCAACTGGAGAGTTTTAAAGAAATTCCTCAACTGACCCCTGTGGAAAGAAGGCACAGACTAATAAAACTAGACTGGCTAAGAAAATAATATTAATGTACATGAAGAAAATGGTTCCCTAATGTACAAATAGCCTATTTCTTTAACTATAAGTACATGTATTGAAAATGATGGCATGCTTTACCAGCATGTAAAGTAGCTTGAGAAATAAGTTGCCTCATTATTGCAAAATGTTGAGTGCTGTTTAAGTGACAAACATTTTAATCACTCATCTTTGATTCAAAGCAGTAAGGGGTTGTCAGAAATAAAAGAAACAAGAGGCAGTATATCACAGCCCACAGCCCAAAACTTCCCATTACTTCTATTCTATTGTATGATAGCTTTACACCCTGGAGAGAGATGCCTACTTCATTACACTTCCCCTAAATGGTGAAGCAAATAACCCATGCCAAAATCATGCCCCTCTTTCCATCCCGGTATTTCTACCTCCTAGTGTCCCACCCCCTAAAATGCCATCAAGAGTCCAGACCCACAACAACAGCCAATCCTAACCTAATGTGTGCATCTCTTGTGACTGACACAAAGTAACTTAAAAAAAAACAAGTAAACATTTTTAAGGGGCCCCTCCCACATTGGACAAGGCAATTTTAACCACCAGCTGAATATGTGAGCATTGTACCTCTTTTTGTTTTGAAGTGTGATAAACTGTATGTGAAATGTGTGTGTAATTTTTAACTAGTTGTCTGCCTCCTCCCCATTGATGGCATTGCTAATGAGATGAATACTATACCTCTTACTGTCCTTAACCTGGGCTAACGAAATACATATATATTGGAAAGATTCCTTGAGCTAGAGGGATCTAATCCATAGTATATGGTGTTAGAATGTTTGTAACTGCATCACAAAAGCAAAACAAACAATATCACTCCACCAGTTTAACTTGTAACACAATTATCATTTAAATACATTCCAACCTTTGTAAAAACATTTAAATAGAAGAAAGTCGAAAAAGAGCACCTTGGAGATGTCTATAAATGTTGTAAAAGTAAGTATTATAAATACGATGCCTAATGTCAATGTCATTGTAACAGGGAAGACCTGGACTGGCCGTCTGACGTATGCACGATGCTGCAGGAAGAGGGCGGCAGTCCCCTGGAATCCGCTTGTCAGTCATGGCAATGACACAGAGAGGTGGGAAAGAGGGTGTGTGGGCTTTCCCTCTCTCCGAGTGGCTGGGGGGCGGGCTCATGGGAATTGCTCGGCCTATAAACGGATACTTTGTTGTTCCCTCAGGTCTACCCTTTTTAGATGAATGAGCCGGCGGAGGCGCTATGGACGGAGCGGGGCTGGAAGAGAGCCGCTAAATAATTACAAATAAAATACAAAGAAAAGAATATTGTGTAGTGGGGAAATGAGTGGGTAGACCCCAGGGTTTGTATAGGAAAGTGAGGGAACACTGGTGAGTGTAGGACGGAGTCCCGGGCCATGCGGGTAGCGACGGTTGGGGAATCAGCTGCAAAGTGCAGCACCTTTATTTTGTAGATTTTGGTTAACAGTGTTTATTTTTGTTTTTTTTTGTGCCTTCTGTTTTTGTCTTATTTAATGCACCTGCGTGTGCGCTCTATACCTTTACCATCGTTGGTAGCAACGGTATCACAGTGCCACCTTGTGGCTGTAAATAAATCGTGCACCCGAGTGGTTTCTAGAAACCCAGTTTTCTGTCTCCTGTCAGTGATTTTCCCCCACCCTTCCACAGTCATTTTATGACTTTTTATGACCCTCTATATATATATATATATATATATATATATATATATATATATATATATATATATATAGTGTGCACATGCTTGTATTTTAAATGTTAGATTTGTGAGGTTTTTAAATACAAAGTAAAGACAAATAGCTAGAAGTAAGGCATGCCCATTTTCAAACTAGATTAATTAACAGAGGTGCTGAGCGGTAGATAGAGAGGCAACTGCTTTGGCCAAAAGATCTTTTAGAAGTGAGGATCTGACAGTCTGTGAGAAGGGTCGATCTTTTTTCGGGTGGAGTGGTCTGAACAGGTTTTGTGCCACATGTCGGGGCGTGTGTTTATCGTCATTTGTGACCCTTGACTCATAGTTAGAGACGGATGTGACCGACGCAGCTTTCAACAGAATCAAAATGTGGTGAGCTACAGTAGCTTCAGCACTGGGGGCCTCAGTAACCCGCCCCGCAGGTCACACTGAGTCCCAATCCCCTTTCCCTTACATTTAACAGACTCTGAAGTTTCCCCCACCAAACCCCAGCCTTGTCTCATTGACATTCCTTCCCATTTTTCGACCCTTCGCTCTTTCTTTGGTTTTTTAGGGCGAAATCGGGAATGGAACAAATCAGCTTGCAGCGGGAATATTTTCCCAATAGTTTCCCCCACTGCTCCCATGGTCTTACCGGAGACTGGCGTTACTGTTTTATTAATCATTGTTTCAAAATATGGCCAGTCTCGACCTAAAATAACTGGATATGGCAACTTTCCAGCCACTGCCACGATTACGCGGTGGGTATGACAGCCAATCATCACATCTAATTTAGTGAGGGGGTAGTCCTTGTTATCCCCGTGAATACAAGAAATGACCACGACCCCGCGTGACCACCAAGGTACCCCCGCCAACAGAGCTTCTTCAATTAAAGTCTGCCACTAATGCGTGGGTGCTCACATCACCAACCCGTACATCAACAATGCAAGGCCCTTCCCAATCATTACCCCTGGACTTACGTGGTGCTGTTGGTAAGTAATGGGAGGCCACACCACATTCCATCGCCGCCGGACAATTCCGGGCGAGATGGCCGACCTCATGGCACCGGTAACACGTGGGGTGAAAGGGTGCCCACGGAGCTTGTATGTCCCGCTGCCGGTTCGACAGTGGGGAGGGGTTCTCTGCTCTCATCCCACTGGGGGTCGACCTCGCCCTCCATTGGTGTGGAGGAAGGCCGCCCGTGGGGTGCCGATGGGAAGTAGCCCCGTGGGGGGAGGGGGTGAAGTGCTGTGGGGGTCCTGTCCTTGGACTCGTCGCCCGGGGTCGGTTGGAGGGAGGAGCGGGGGTGACGACCACGGGAGCTGATGCCAATGCATCCTCATACCCCTCAGCCAATCGGACTGCTGCCTCTAGCATGGTGGGTCGATGCCTGGTGACCCAGTTCTGGGTGTCCGGCCCCAGCACCTTCACAAACTGCTCTATAGCAATCAGCTCAGTGATCTTTTCAGCATTGTTGGTGCCAGGGCAGAGCCACCGGGTCACATAATCCACTAATTGCTGGGCCACCACGCGGGGTCGCTGGTACTCCCGGAACCGGCGGTGGTGTGTCTCCTCCGTGATATCAAGCCGCTGGAGTATGGCCTGCTTCACCTGGTCGTACACCAGGACTTGCTCATGTGTCATGGCTTGGTAGGCTGCTTGGGCCTCTCCAATCAAATTGGGGCCCAACTGGGTAGCCCACCACTCCCGAGGCCACTGAGCTGCTGTTGCCTGCCTTTCAAAGGCAACTAAGTAAGCCTCGGGGTCATCCTCCAGCAACATCTTCACTACCCTTACCCTTGGTAGGGGTACTGCTGGTTGAACCGCCGATTCCCTCCCCCGATTAGCCTCCAGGAACAAGCCATGCATCCTCTCCATCATGGCTGTCAACGATTCCTGATGCCTCCGCTCCTGCGCCTCCAACAGCGCTGCCAATGTGGTTGGGTCCATTTATAATCCGTCTTCTGACAGCAAGTGTCGTCAGGTGCAGTGGTACAGTGAATAAAGAAGGTCCAAACAGTGTTTCTCCCAAAACAGTCTGTGTGTTTAATAATAAAAATAATAACAATAACACAAATAAGTCCACCCCTTTACCAATGATGGTATTGGCGGTACACGGCAGTTCTCTTAGTCCAGAAAACAAAAGTAAACAAAACTGGACTTTGTCCGTCCCCACGTTCTCCATGCACAGCAGTGCGCTCGGGTCCTGGGAAGCGTGGTGCCAGTGAGTGGTGCGGTGCGGTGTGGCGCTGTGCTGTGCTGTGCAGGGAAGTGCTTGTATTAGCCGGTCCGCGGGTCACTCCTCCTCTGCAATAAAAACACAACAAAGTAAAACAGTACAGGCTCCGGCTGTCTGTACACATCAGCACAAAGCGGTGTATTGATGTAGCTGCTTCCCCTTTGTACCCACAAAGCCCTCCCCGCAATCAATCCGTTGCCATGGTTTCTCCAATAGAGGGCCGTCCCGCAGCTGATTGCAATAGAGTCTTTCCGGCACCGGCGTAGATTTAGCTAGGGACGGTAGGGACATGTCCCTACCAATGTCAAGGGACCGTTGAATTGTCCCTACCAATAATTTTGATAAATCTGAAACGTCTTTTGTCTAGTCATTTTATCCGCTCCACAAAGGGTTAACGCTCTCAAACTCCACTCGTTACTCCTCCCGCCTCCAAAAAAAACCCGCTAATTTCATTGGTTTAGGCCCTTCCATAATGCATCACTGTAACACGGACTCAGTGCGCGGCTGACGTTTGGGATCAACCAGAGTGTGTTGTTTTCATTGAGGTGTGAAAGTGCACAAGGACTCGGGAGTGAAAGGTAATTCTCCGGGTTTAAAATAAAATAAAAATTCTAGTCATTCTTAAACGGTGTATATTGTACCACAATTTTCACATTTATTTAAAAAAATAAGAATAAATATAATCAGTTGAATTCGATATTTAGTTTGTGTTTGTTGGTTAATGCGTTGTCACATTATTTCTATCCTCCTCCTTCCTCCCTTTGTAACTAACTTACTCCTTGCTTGATATTTTTGTATCGTGTGTGTAAAAAGCGAACACGAACAGTATATATGTATTTGATTGAATGGACAGTGTGACTATCCAGGAGGCTAAATAAATGCACTATATTATATAGGCAGTAATAAAAAAATATATATATTAAAAAGTCAAATTAAACGGGGGGGGGGGGGAGGCCGACAGATATGCAAATAAATTTCAGTGGGGCGTGAGTTAAAAAAGGTTGAGACCCGCTGGCTTAGGCTGGACTCTGGAAAGACGCTCATCTGAAGCTGCCGCTTGCCGGTCAGTCTGATATGAGTGTGAGCCACTGACTGAATGAAAGCCAGGTGCCGGGGCTGAAGGTATTGTCAGCTCGTCAGCAACATAGTTTGAGAGAATAAACCTACCGACCGACCTACCTATTACGTTAGCGACCCATTGCAAGCTACTAACCCCACATCCTTGGTGGCTAGCTAGCTTGTTTCACAGCTAAATCATTATGTGTGTGTGTGTGAGAGAGAGAGAGTGTGTGAGTGTGAGTGAGCATGTTTTGATATCGTCATCCAACTAATGTTAGCTAATCACTTCAATTTGGCTTTAGGTGACTAAAGCATAATAGCAACCAAAAAAAGAAAGATGGACATAAGGAAGTTTTTTTTACAAAAAGTCAAAGTGTAAGTAGGAAGATGTTATTAAAGTAATAAACACAATTGATAATGATAAAAATAATTTACTAATGAAGTTAGCAGAGTCATACTTTCTCTCTAAACAGCATGCATCAATTTATCATTTTATCAGGTGAATGAAGCAGTGCAACCTGGTAAAAGCAGTACAGAGGCAGGTGGAGCAACAGGGTCGCAGGTGAGGTCTGTAATGGCTTAGTGATTATAACAGTGAAAGTGTTAGACTCAGTTTTGAGATATATTATTGTTTGAGGCACAATGTGATATGATAGTAGGCCAATGCTGTATAGTAATACTCAGCAAATAAAGTTAGCATAGCCCTATATTCTCTCTCTATATGGCATGCATCAATTTATTATTTTATCAGGTGAATGAAGCAGTGCACCCAGGTACGAGCAGCAGCACAGACACAGGAGAGGCAGGCAGAGCACGTGAGCGTGCATGTGCTCATGCTTGTAGCGCCAGGGGTATTGGTAGCTTACAGTAAGGCTGGGATATGTTATAATTCAGGTTGTTAGTAATTCTATAGCAGGGATGTCAAACCAGCTTCCAGGAGGGACACTTTATCATAGTGTTTTAAGTGTATACCAGCCAACTTCATGTCAATCAGATTGTCCTCGATTCATGTCCAGCATTCATTTCAAGCCACCAGAAGTTACCATTTAACAGCTGTCTCCTAAAAAATTTCTTCCCGGGGGGGCATGCCCCCGAACCCCCCTAGTGACCGTGACTCCGCCCCCCTAAAAAATTGTGTCCCCACCAATGTTCAAACCAAACCTACGCCCTTGCTTTCCGGGTACGTGCAACTACGCGCTCCCCCTAATATGGTCACCTTCCGGTTTCCGCCTACCGTCAAGGCAGTCCATCTAGGATGCAGCATACCACTGTCCTTACACAGCGTCCTTTCCGATCAGGAGGGAGATTTACAACATCGACTCTTTCTCTCTTTATCACATAGGGATGTACATATTGTTTAATTAGATATTCAATTATACTCTTGTTACTTTGGTAGTTGAAATGTTTAAACTCTAACAAAAAGTGACACTGGCATATACATCTATTCCGTACACATTCAATATGTTGCTTATGTTATTGTACTAACCAAGAATCATTTATCCAGTGCTGAAGTTACAGAACAAAAATCAACTTGAAAAACACAAATCCAGGAATATTCAAAATATTCTCATTTCAAGTTAAAAAAAAAATTCTGCTTCATTCACTTATTTGAAAAAAAGGAAATAAAAAGTTCAATTTAATCTCAGTTTACAGTAACCGTGCTTCCATACAAATACCCCTTTTAATCTGCATGTGAAGTGATTGTGCCATCCTTGTGTCTAAATACAATTATACATTTTATAACACTCGTGCTACATAACCCCATATTATATCCCGTTCACCAATACATATACACCAACATTAATTCACCACACGCAACATATAAACATAAAATACACACAGGGTCGGGGCCCACTGTCACATATCTCCCCCCTTGTGCGCAGCTCACATGGCCTCAAAGGCCACCACCCCGTTAAAAGCCCCAAAGTCTTACTCAAAGTCTCGGGCCAGAGGCAATAAGGGGTTCATGGGTGGCAATGTTGCCAGTAGCCACTGAGTAGGTCCCCCAGCTCACTGTGGTGGTCTCCCCGGAATCAGTTTTCCATTTTATTTATTTATTTATTTTTTCTCCTTTCTTCTTCCAAAAAACCACACACAACAAAAGAAATGTTCTTCAAAAATATTCACCCGCAGTACTTTTCCTGGCCTGCATCTGTGGAAGCGCTGCTATCCCACTTCTAACACCAAGTGTGTCAAGCTGGCCTGAACGGTGACATCAGACCCAGAAGAAACACAGCAGACTGGGGTATGAATGAAAGCGCTGATGCGCTGATTTATTAAATGAACAAAATAAAAGGTTTGAACACAAAAACACTTTGTAAAATAAAAAGGCACAGTAACCAAAACAGACAAACAAAATGAACAGACACTAACAAACAGGGCACGAACACTAAACACACAACAAGTATCATGCTGGCAATTGTTATTTTCTTTATTCCACTCTCTTGCCTTATGACTCACGTCTCTCGTTCCTTCGCCCTGAACACCCAACCCTAAGTGAGTGAAACATTCGCCCTTGTATTCAGCTGTACTGAAACTGAATTGCTAATCAATCATTCAACTGGAATCTTGGTACATCTGCATGTGAAATACTTTGTGTACTTCCCGTGCTTCCATACAAATACTCTGCACGTGATATACATTTTATAACACTCGTGCTACATAACCTGATATTATATCCCGTGCACCAATACATAAACACCAACTTTAATACACCACATGCAAAATATAAACATAAAATACACACAGGGGCGGGGCACACTGCCACAGGAACACAAATCTAAGAATATTCAAAACATTTAGCAGTTTTCAGTAGTTGTCAAAAAAGTTCTGCCTCATTCAAAAATCCTTATGTAAAAAACAACAACAAAAAAAAATAAAGTTCAATTTTAATGTTAGTTTAACTGCGTCATTCAACTTTAGTTACATGCTTTCAGTTGTTTTTGTTTAAAAAAATGATCATCTCCGGGGTGCATGACCACACACTCGGACAAAGAGAGAAAACCTTCTTTTAAAAAGTCATTATCATCCCATTTCAGTGCATACACATTAGCCAGGTTCAATGGGGTGTTATAGTTTACCACTTAAAATAATGTAACGACCATTTGGGTCTACAATAGTTTGGGAAGGGACAAATGGAATGGATTGATCAGGATCGCAACACCCCTGACCCTGCCATGAAACTATGGAACTACTGACCCACCCAGTCCCTACAAATGCAGAAGTGGTCAGAGGTTCGTAAATGGGTCTCCCGCAGGAACACAATCCCCAGTCCCAGCTGCTGGAGGTTGGATAAAACTTTTTTACGTTTCACAGTGTGGTTCAAGCCTTTCACATTCTAACATATGAAATTTACTGGGCACTAGATTTAGCTCCATTGCCAGACATCATATTTTAACACTAGAACGACCAAGACGGTCATTTTGACTGTTCATGGATGTCAAGTCTCAAGGTTTACCCGTGTAACTCATGTTTTTTCACAATTTTGGGGGAGGGGGGTCACCATGAAGAGGTGTACATTACCATTCAATTTTTTTAGTGTGTTGTGTGCCCAGACTATTTCTTCGTTTTATTTATTTTATTTCGTCTCCACAAAAGGAGCAAAAGCAGACAGTATTTTCTTTTCATGACTAGCTACAGTTGTTTTTTTTTGTATATACTCGTGCTGTATTCGTGTAATTTGCTTCGCTCCCGGTGTGCATACCATTTAAGTCTAGGTCAGTGGCATAGCTGTCACCCATGTGCAAAAATCTTGATCCGCCTTGACAGTTCATGGCACCCGGTTACCAAACAATGATTCTGATGCAACAGAGATGGACAATGATGAATATGGCTCTGAAGCAGACTGGGTTTGCGAAGATGAATCTTCTAGCAGCAGTGACAGTGAGGAGGATGCCAGCGAAGTGCCAGGACCGAATGCGCAAAGAGGGCGCAGGAGATCCCGTGGGAGAAGAAGCAATCTTGTGGTAGCCCCCGTCAAGGATGACATCCACTTCACCTGCATTAGCCCCTGCACCTGATCCAGCCGCTCTTCACCTGGGGCAGCCGCTTCTCCAGCGGTAGCGCCAGCACTACCTGGCACTCAAGAGGCTGGTAATGATGACACTGTTTGGAACATTATAAATCCTGGTGCTGAAGCTGCAGGTAAAGGGAAGTTCCAGGGCCCACAACATATGCAAAACGCAACATTGATGAGAGCACATTGAGTGCTTTTCGCCTATTGCTTGACATGCATACGCTTCACCACATACAACGTTGCACTGATGCAGAAGCCCATCGACAACTACAAGATGATTCCTGGTCAATGCCCTTGGAGGAATTAGAAGCTTTCATTGCACTAGTATATGCCCGTGGTGCCAGAAGCCTGGGTTACTGTTGATAGCTGTGCTAAATGCACAAAGACAGTCTGTGGTAAGTGCACTGCATATGTTGAAAAGCACAGGATCTGTGTGATTTGTGCCAGCACTTAGACTGTAAACGATTGTAAATGAAGCCTATTCTGTTCAAATGTTTATTTATTCATGTCATTTTGATTGTAGTATGTCTGTGTATAAATGCATAGCTTTGGTTGCGTATATGCACTTTGTTATGTAGGCAATATAAACCCATTTAATTTAAAATTTTTGATACTTATTTACATCATTTCAGTTGTACAGCTTTTAGATACATGATATACACACATTTATTTTCAAATATTTGTTTATTTTATTTTGTACCGTTTTTTGAGGGTGTGCTTTATGTAGTATGTAAAATATAAACACATTTCTCTTCAAATGTCAGTTTATTTGCAATGTTTCGGTTGTGTAGATGCTTTATATGACGTTCCTGAATAAAACTACGACTTATATTCAATTGTTTGTCCTTTCATTATAATATCTGTGTTGTCAAATTGACCGCTCAAGGTTGTTCTAGGTATGCATATAAACACAGTTCTTCTAGTGTTAAAGGGAGTAAACAGAGAAGAGCCCAGATCCCCCACACAACTACAGTAGCAAAGTGAGACATAGCGAAGAAAAAGAGAAGAAGAAAGAAAGAAGGAAGAAAAAAAATAAAAGAGAGCATTCAGCAAATCAACACCCACTCCCCCACAATTACACCCCCTTCCTCCTTGCAAACGGCAGTTATGCACTTTGGCCTGGTTGGCTGCTTTCTACCATATCACAGAAAACTTCTATGCTTTACTTAACATGGCTCCAACTATTTAACAAATCAGAAAAAACAGTAAACAAAGCATATTAGAACAGTTCACCTGAACATATTTAAACTGCATTAGACTTATTCGGGAAAAGAATACTATCCTAATACAGTAAATATCAAATTGGCTTAGATATTGCAGAGGCTGTATTTAAAAAATAAAATTAATAATAATAATAATAATAATAATAATAATAATAATAACATTTTTAAAAATGTATAAAAAAAGGTTAAGTAAATAAGAAAAAGAATAAGTAAATAAATATATCAATTAATTAATAAATAGGACTGCTAACAGTACAACTATTTAGCTCCAGGTGGAACGTTGAATATCTGACCGTCACATAACTGCCCCAATCAATTAACCGCCTCGCTAAATAAATAAATAAATAAATAAATAAATAAATAAATATTAGGCTACAAGAGTAATTGCATTGGCAGCAAATGCAGCTTCCGCAATGGAAATAGAAAAAAAAACGTTATAGCAATCAGCCTTTTGGTGCGTTCCCCTTTAAGAGAGATTGGCTGTGTGCATGTGTCAGTCAGCTACGTGAAGCAGTGACGTTTAAATACAACAGTCGAGAAAGCTTTTTTTTGTGTGTGTGCAATGTGTTTATATGACAGATCGCACGCTTGCAGATATTGGCAGCATGTTGTTGTAGCTTTTAAATGCATTTGAATTAAAAAGCAAGCTTCACAAACGCAATGCTTACCAGCCGTTTGTTTAAAATAGCCGAAGCAATATTCGAACCGAGCTGCTTATCGGCTGTTGGCAATATATCAACAAAGCAAAAGCGCAAAGTACCGTGACAAAGCAGAACCAGGGAGGCAGGGACTTCAAGAGTTAAGAAAGAAGCCATCAGTTGCAGGTTACTGTACATTTACCATTTGTTTTGAATTTTTTTTTTTTCAAAAAAGCTTTGCGTGGAGATAGCTTATAGCAAACCGCATAGCAACACTGTGTATTTGTAGCATAATTAATCTCGTTTACATTTGCTTACTTTTAAAGCAAAAAATGTCCCCATGTTTAAAGCACTTTGCGTGTTGTTTTTGTTCACTAACCTATTTATGGATGTGTAAATGCTTTTTCTATAGATGTTAGCAAATCCGACACATATCCGCCCATACCACAGTTCACAGGGGGTCGGATATGCACGTGAAACACAGACACGTTTATATCCCGTGTACCAATCTATACACCAACATTAACATACGCACGCATACATACAACACACAGAACACACAAATGCACACAGGGGCGGGGCACATTGCCACATATACCCCCCCTTGTGCGCAGCACACATGGCCTCAACGGCCACCTCCCCCCTTAAAAATCCAGCAGTCCAGGACAAAGTCTCGGGCTGGGAAGGGAGGCTTCAGTGGGCCCATGGCTGGCCATGCTGTCAGCACCCCTGCCGGTAGTGGCACGGCTGACAGCCTGTTGGTCCACTCCTGCAGCGAAACTGCTGCTGGGGAAAGTGGTCTCCAGACCTCGTCCCCCTTCTTCGTGGCCGGCAGCTCCCCTTTCTGGGGCTCCGGCCACCGTACTCCCTGTGGAGGTACGGGCAGCAGAGGCAGCTCCTGCTCCTCTGCTCCGGGCGGTGGCGGAAGCAGAGGCAGCTCCAGCTCCTCTGCTCCTGGTGGTGGTGGAGGCAGAGGCAGCTCCAGCTCCTCTGCTCCTGGCGGTGGTGGAGGCAGAGGCAGCTCCAGCTCCTCTGCTCCTGGTGGTGGTGGAGGCAGAGGCAGCTCCAGCTCCTCTGCTCCTGGTGGTGGTGGAGGCAGAGGCAGCTCCAGCTCCTCTGCTCCTGGTGGTGGTGGAGGCAGAGGCAGCTCCAGCTCCTCTGCTCCTGGTGGTGGTGGAGGCAGAGGCAGCTCCAGCTCCTCTGCTCCTGGTGGAGGTGGGACCAGCAGGTATTCCCCCTCTGCTGGTGGAGGTGGGAGGGGCAAGCAGTCCTCCCACTGCGGTGGAGGTGGAACCAGCAGGCATTCACCCTCTGCTGGTGGAGGTGGGACCAGCAGGTATTCACCCTCTGCTGGCAGCTTGGGTCCTAGGGCTGTGGAAGCCCCGACTTCCCTCTCTTCGGGCTGTGGACGCACCGACTCCTCCCTTTTGGGCTGTGGACGCCCCGACTCCTCCCTGTTGGGCTGTGGACGCACCGACTCCTCCCTGTTGGGCTGTGGACGCACCGACTCCTCCCTGTTGGGCTGTGGACGCACCGACTCCTCCCTGTTGGGCTGTGGACGCACCGACTCCTCCCTTTTGGGCTGTGGACGTTCGGGCTCCCCCCACTCAGGCGTAGGACGTTCGGGCTCCTCCCACTCAGGCGTAGGACGTTCGGGCTCCTCCCACTCAGGCGTAGGACGTTCGGGCTCCTCCCACTCAGGCGTAGGACGTTCGGGCTCCTCCCGCTTGGGCTGTGGACGCTCAGGCTCCTCCCGCTTGGGCTGTGGAGGCAAAACCAGCAGGCATTCTTCCTCTGCTGGTGGAGACGGGGACAGCAGGCATTCTTCCTCTGCTGGTGGACCTGCTACCTGGGCTGCTGTTCCACCTATAACTGCTTCCAGGTAGCTGAGGACCAACCCCACACCTTCTTCCCAGGTGCTTACGGTCTGTTCCCTCGCATAAGCCTCCCATCGCTCCCTATCCATAAACTCCAGGAACTGGACGACTACTGGGATAGACTGGGCCTCCAGCCCAGCATTTTCCAGCATCCAGTCCCGCACTTTGATCGCGTCTTCTGCCATTTTTCCTTTTTTTTTTTTTTTTTTTTTTTTTTTTTAAAATCCAAGAATGCTGTTCCTGCTCTGGCCTGAGTCCTGGAGGCGCTGTAGATCCCACGCAGGACACCACGTGTCACAAAGACGGCCGGAGTGGGTGGCGTCAGACCAGAAACAGGAACACAAACGACAGAGACTTGGAGTTTGGTGGAGCTGAGCGAATGGTTTCGCTCAGCATTTAATAAAACAGCACAGAAAATAAAAGGGTTTAACAGACAAAAACACGAGACACGGCACTACACGCCAAAATAAAAAGACAAACAAAACGGACTAGACACTAACACACAGGTGAAACGGAGACGAACAAACACTGTGAGAATACACTTATTATATTTATAATTACGCTTACGATTTTACTCCTTCTCTCTCACCCGTTCTCCACTCTCTGAACACCTAACCACGAGTGACTAAACGTGCATCTATTTATACTGTTTGTGCTGGGATTCAATTACTAATTAATTACTCACTTGAATCCCAGCACGTGAATTCATTACGTGAAACCCCGTGTTCACATATTATATTTTAAATGCACGTGCGTGATGTGCAATCCCGTGCCTAAATACAAATATACAGTTTTTAAATACACGTGAAACACAGACCCGTTTATATCCTGTGTACCAATCTATACACCAACATTAACATACGCACGCATACATACAACACACAGAACACACAAATGCACACAGGGGCGGGGCACATTGCCACATATATAATGAAAAAATATAGTTGCAAGCAGCAATGACCGTTTTTTACACGTGGCATAGTAGCCCACTGGCCTCTACTAATCAGTGTAGCATATTGTACCATAGGAGCATATATGGGTTTCATAGTACCCATTACCCTATCTGTACTCTAAAAGGAGTTATAAGCTAGTTTTGCATTTGCCCTTAAGGAGAGGTCAAAGGTCACAATCAAGGCAATATATGGGTTCAGATGTTTGTTCCAAATTAACTATGACACTATAAGCACTGTAAATTAGTTATAAGCAAGTTTTACATTTGACCTTATATATATATATATATATATATATATATATATATATATATATACAGTGTGTGTGTGTGTGTGTATATATATATGTATATATCTATATGTATGTATGTATGTATGTATGTATCTATCTATCTATCTGTATGTATGTATTTATGTATGTATATATGTGTATGTGTGTGTATATCCCATATGGCCGCCGAACCATGTGACCAATCAACTTGTGTTGAACAAGTCTAAATATAGGGCCTAAGGGTAGTATGTGACCCAAGTTTGTATAAGTGATTTTGGACAAGAAGATTTTTTTAAATTGGCCAAAATTCTTGAAAAATCCAATATGGCTGCCACACCATGTGACCTATGACCTTCGTTTTTGCTCTGACACAACTTTCCATAGGCCTCTACCATCCTACCAAGTTTCCAGACTTTTCAAGCAACAGTGTTAATTTTACAGACATATGAAAATGTGGCTCGAAAAATCCACTATGGCTTCCAAACGATGTGACCAATCAACTTCATTCTTTCGTTGACATTAATTCCCCATAGGCCTCTACTATTGCATGAAGTTTAACCACTCTACCGCATTCTACCATAGAGAAACACTGCAATATATGCAAATTGACCATATCTGAAATTTGATTGGCTCACGGCAGCCATGTTTTTTTATGTAGCGACTTGCTTTTAACTAACTTAATAGACAACCTTACCAAGGCTACGTATGCATAGTTTTGCTTCAACCGGCATAACCGTTTTAGAGAAGAAGACGTTTGAATATTTTTGACAAATTCAATATGGCCGCCAAACTACGCTACTAACTAGTCACAAACAAATCTGAATGTAGGCCATGATGGGAGTAAGTGCACCAAGTTTCAGACCTCTGCTGTAAACGCTTTAGGAGAAGACAATTTTTTTTTAAATTGGCCAAAATTCTAGAAAGGTCCAATATGGCTGCCACACCATGTGACCTATGACCTTCTTTTTCGTTGTGACACAACTTCCCATAGGCCTCTACCACTGTACCAAGTTTTGTGACTTTTCGTGCAAACAGTGTTGATTTTACAGACATTTGAAAATTTTGGCATAATAAAATTAAGTCGGGAGTAAAATGAAAAATGTCCGAAGAATCCACCAGCTTTCTATCTATACGAACCGGACTAGATCCAACCAATGTGAGTGAGAAAAATATGTGGTATACTTTAATGGCAAAAATGGTATAAAGAATCTCATAGGCAACATTGTAATGGCAGACTATATGTTGTAGAACATTCATTTTAGAGTTCTTATGTGGAAGGGTATGTAAATAAACCAAAAAATAATACAGTTAAAACAAATCCAAATTGTAATTAGTTGAGCTTTAACATTGAATTATAAAAGCAATAAGACCCTTCACATCGGGCATTAGCAGGCATATGGACCGTTTCTTTTTAATACTTTGTCTCGGGCCCCATTACCCAAACGGTCCATAATGCCTGGTATTGCCCGATATGGAGGGTCTTTTTGCTTACATTTTATATATATATATATATATATATATATATATATATATATATATATATATATTTACTACTGTCGTCAAGCTGGGTAGAACTTACAATATGACCTTTGAAGAGCAATAGACTGCAATACAAATATTAGCTGCTGCTAGAGCTAAGGATGGAGAATCATGTCTGAGAGCTGTTCTTAATGCAATGCCCTGACAATCACTAGCACCTTTTTGTTTAAATTAAAGGTGCCTTAGTAGAACTAAGGTTTGTCTTGCTTTGATAATGGTTAAAATGTCACTCTTGGAAGACTTCATCTTCCTTACAAGGTCCTTAATGTGACATCTCCCTTTGAAGCGTGCCACCTACTTTAAAATTAACAAACGTGGCAAGGTATTATACAAGGTCTATAAATTAAAGAAACCCACCCCTTTCAAGTAATATTCTTTAAATCTCAGAAACTGACAGAGTCGCTATTTGCTCTGAAACTGTAATGGGTGTATTTTTGGGAAAATAATGGATACAAACTGACAAGCTATCGGGAGAATCTGAATGCATAATTGATAGGGGGCATACATTAATATGATTATGCTTTAACTGGGTGCCATTGCTGCCACACTTACAAAAGTCCTGTGGAATTAAACATGGCTCCACTCTTTGAGCTGATATGCATCAATATGTAATGCATATTATCCAAGTCTTCTCATGTACACTGCTTATGACAGCCCTCAGTGTAATTTGAATTCCCCCTCTCTCTTACAAATATATTTTGACTACAGACAAGTGAAGTGGTCCAGAATTCTAACTGTGCCGTCTTATGTGGTCAGAAAGGTAGCCTCATTATTGAGTCTTTATTTTTTTATGAACTGGAAAGATACATTTTTTTATACAGGTGTGTCTTTTAGATTAATACTAATACTAATGATAATAATAATAATAAGAAGAAGAAGAAGAACGTAATTATTATTATTATTGCAAGCAACTTGACGGCTTCTAAGGTGTTCCATAGTAGCCATGACCCTATCTGCATTTTCTAAGGAGTTACAAGCTAGTTTTGCATTTGCCCTTAAGGAGAGGTCAAAGGTCACTGTAAAGGCAATTTCTGAATAGAACACACATGGGTTCGTATATGTGTTCCATAGTAACCATGACCCTATCTGCACTCTGTAAGGAGTTATAAGCTAGTTTTGCATTTGACCTTAAGGACAGGTCAAAGGTCACGGTCAAGTTAATTTTTGAATCAAGCATATATGGGTTCATTTAAGAACATAAGAACATAAGAAAGTTTACAAACGAGAGGAGGCCATTCAGCCCATCTTGCTTGTTTGGTTGTTAGTAGCTTATTGATCCCAGAATCTCATCAAGCAGCTTCTTGAAGGATCCAGGGTGTCAGCTTCAACAACATTACTGGGGAGTTGGTTCCAGACCCTCACAATTCTCTGTGTAAAAAAGTGCCTCCTATTTTCTGTTCTGAATGCCCCTTTATCTAATCTCCATTTATGACCCCTGGTCCTTTTTTCTTTTTTCAAGTCAAAGAAGTCCCCCGGGTTGACAGTGTCTATACCTTTTAGGATTTTGAATGTTTGAATCAGATCACCGCGTAGTCTTCTTTGTTCAAGACTGAATAGATTCAATTCTTTTAGCCTGCCTGCATACGACATGCCTTTTAAACCTGGGATAATTCTGGTTGCTCTTCTTTGCACTCTTTCTAGAGCAGCAATATACTTTTTGTAACGAGGTGACCAGAACTGAACACAATATTCTAGGTGAGGTCTTACTAATGCATTGTAGAGTTTTAACATTACTTCCCTTGATTTAAATTCAACACCTCACAATATATCCAAGCATCTTGTTAGCCTTTTTTATAGCTTCCCCACATTGTCTAGATGAAGACATTTCTGAGTCGACATAAACTCCTAGGTCTTTTTCATAATTCCCTTCTTCAATTTCACTATCTCCCATATGATATTTATAATGCACATTTTTATTGCCCGCATGCAATACTTTACACTTTTCTCTATTAAATTTCATTTGCCATGTGTCTTCCCAATTTTGAATGCTGTCTAGATCATTTTGAATGACCTTTGCTGCTTCAACAGTGTCTGCCACTCCTCCTATTTTTGTGTCGTCTGCAAATTTAACGAGTTTGCTTACTATACCAGAATCTAAATCATTAATGTAGATTAGGAATAGCAGAGAACCTAATACTGATCCCTGTGGTACACCACTGGTTACCTCACTCCATTTTGAGGTTTCTCCTCTAATCAGTACTTTCTGTTTTCTACCTGTTAACCACTCCCTAATCCATGTGCATGCATTTCCTTTAATCCCTACTGCGTTCAGTTTGAGAATTAATCTTTTATGCGGGACTTTGTCAAAAGCTTTCTGGAAATCTAAATAAACCATGTTGCATTCTTTGCAGTTATCCATTGTCAATGTTGCATCCTCAAAAAAGTCAAGTAGGTTAGTTAGACATGATCTCCCTTTCCTAAAACCATGCTGGCTGTCTCCCAGGATATTGTTACCATATAGGTAATTTTCCATTTTGGATCTTATTATAGTTTCCATAAGTTTACATATAATAGAAGTCAGGCTTATTGGTCTGTAGTTACCTGGTTCGGTTTTGTCTCCCTTTTTGTGGATCGGTATTACGTTTGCAATTTTCCAGTCTGTCGGTACAACCCCTGTGTCAAGAGACTGTTGCATGATCTTGTTTAGCGGTTTGTAAATAACTTCTTTCATTTCTTTGAGTACTATTGGGATGATCTCATCTGGCCCAGGGGATTAGTTTATTTTAAGCGCTCCTAGTCCCTTTAACACTTCTGCCTCTGTTATGCTAAAGTTATTTAAAATTGGATAGGAACAGGTCGACATGTGGGGCATGTTGTCCGTGTCCTCCTTTGTAAAAACCTGTGAAAAGTAATCATTTAATATATTTGCTATTTTTTTTTCTTCATCTATGAATTTGCCATTTGTGTCTCTTAGACATTTAACCTCCTCTTTGAATGTTCTCTTGCTGTTATAATATTGGAAAAACATTTTGGAATTGGTTTTAGCCCCCTTAGCAATATTGATTTCTATCTCTCTCTTGGCCTTTCTAACTTCCTTTTTGACTTGTGTTTGCAGTTCCAAGTACTCTTTCTGTGTGCTTTGTTTTTGGTCCCTTTTAAACGCTCTGTAAAGTGCCTTTTTTCGCTGAATATTTTTTATAATTGATCTATTAAACCATTTTGGCAATTTTGTTTTAGATTTAGATTTGGCTACTTTTGGGATGTAATTGTTTTGTGCCTCTAGTGCTACATTTTTAAAAAACAGCCACCCTTTTTCTGTGGATGTTTTCTCTATTTTACTCCAATCTACTTCTATTAGTCTCTGTTTCATACCTTCGTAGTTTGCTTTTCTAAAATTGTAAACCTTAGCTTTAGTGATTACTTTTGGGGTTTTAAAAAATATTTCAAATGAGACCATGTTGTGGTCTGAGTTTGCCAATGGCTCTCTGACCTCTGTTTTAGTTATTCTTTCTTCATTATTTGAAAAGACTAAATCAAGGCATGCCACCCCTCTAGTCGGTGCCTTGACAAATTGCGTTAGGAAGCAGTCATTTGTCATTTCCACCATTTCAGTTTCGTCCGTCGTGCCCCCCATTGGGTTTTCCCATTTTATATGGGGGAAGTTGAAATCCCCCATTAGTATGGCTTCTCCTTTTCTACACGCATTTCGAATGTCATTGTACAACAGATTATTTTGCTCAGCGTCTGAATTTGGTGGTCTATAGCATGCTCCTATTATTATGCCCTTTGAATTTGTGTCCATTATTCTGACCCATATTGATTCTGCATTGTTTTCTTTGTCCTGATTTAACACCTGGGCTTCAAGGCTATTTCTTATGTATAGCGCTACCCCTCCGCCTCTTCTGTCCTGCCTGTCTTTCCTATACAGTGTGTACCCACTAATATTATATTCGTCTCCATCACTCTCAGACAACCAAGTTTCTGTAACACCTATCACATCGTAGTTACTTGTTAGTGCAGTAGCTTCAAGTTCTAACATTTTGTTTCTGAGACTTCTAGCATTAAGATAAATACATTTAATAGTGGTCTTACCTGAGTTGTTGCCCTTGTTTTGATGTGGTCTCCCTTCTGTTTTTTGTTTTCTCCCCCCTTCCTTTCTAGTTTAAATGCTTCTGTACCGCCTGAAGGATCCTTTCTCCGAGTAGATTGGTTCCCTTTCTGTTTAAGTGCAGTCCGTCCCACCTGTATAGATAGTCCTTGTTGTAGAAAGTGCTCCAATGTTCAAGAAAGGTGAAGCCTTCCTGTGTGCACCACGATTTCAGCCATGCATTTTGATTTTGTATTTCCAGCTGTCCATATGGTCCTTTGCAAGGTGCCGGCAGTATCCCAGGAAATACCACAGTTGTGGTCTTGTCTTTTAATTTCCTTCCTAGTTCTCTGAATTTGTTTTGCAGGGATCTTGGCCTGTCTCTTCCAATGTTGTTTGTACCAATGTGGACGACTACTACCAGGTCATCTCCTGTTCGTTCTAGGAGCCTGTCCACATTCTCAGTGATGTGCTTGACTGAGGCTCCTGGAAGGCAGCACACTGTTGTAGTAAGGGGGTCCAAACTGCGAACTGAACTTGCTGTGTTTCTCAGTATGGAGTCCCCAACAATCATGACCTCCCTTCTTTTTGCTGCCTGGTCAGCACTGTTTATAGGGTCCTGGGTGTTGTTTCTTTCATTCTCTTGATGTTGGTTTTGGTCATCTAAATGTTGAAGTGGCTCAAATGTGTTGGCTGTCTGGATTTCTGGTGGTTGTGTTTGACGAAGTTTCTTTTTTTCCCTAAGTCCTAACAGAAACAATAGGTTTCCCAGCCAGAATGGCTGGAAAGCCTAAAAATAAAAAAAAACCTAACAGAAACAATAGGCTACACAACCTCTTAAGCCTAATAAAAATAATAATAAAAAAACATCTACCTGCCTATAACAAACATGTTGGCCTTTTGTTCGTTATATCGAGGGGTTTGTTATAGCGAAAGGACTATCAAAATGAACAACACACTTTTGGAGTAAATTAATGGCTGTCCCTGACCACATTCCGGCGCCTCCTTAAGACTCACCTCTTCAAAGAGCACCTGTAGAACTCCTCTGTTTGTATCCTGGGACACTATCACCCTTCATGTAAATGTGCTTTATTTTGCTCTTATCTGCCCCTATTTTACTGCATTTAATCCTGTACTTCAGAATACTGTAATCTGCCAAGTGTTTAACCTGCAGTACTTTGTATTTAATCATATCCTGATGTAACTATCACTATTTAATCATACCCTGATGTAACTATCACTATTATCTGCTGTATTATTGAATTGTGGTTTGTCACACTTATACTTTGCTTGAACAAAAGTTATTGTATTTCTTGCTCTTATTGTATTACCTGTATTGTAACACTTGAAATGTATTTGCTTACGATTGTAAGTCGCCCTGGATAAGGGCGTCTGCTAAGAAATAAATAATAATAATAATAATAATAGATTGTGAACAAAAGTAGAATTACATGTACCTATTTATCTCATGTATGCAGTATTCTGCCTTTGCTTTATCCTATTTGTTAAAGAATTAGTGGCAGCAGGGTGGAGTAGTGGTTAGGGCTGTGGATGCTTGACCGGGGGGTCGTGGGTTCAGTCGCAGGTCGGGGACACTGCTGCTGTACCCTTGAACAAGGTACTTCTCCTAGATTGCTCCAGTAAAAACCCAACTGTATAAATGGGTAATTGTATGTTAAAATAATGTGTAAAAAATAATGTAATTGTATATAAAATATTGTGATATTTTCTTAAATATTTTGCTTTGCCGCATGGTTGCTGAACAATCCAAAAAAGGTGGAAGTGCTTATAAAAATGTTATTTTTGCAAATCTGCCGCTCAAATGCCATCAGGATATCTAATACATATATTTAGGAGAAAAAAATATATACCTCAATCTCACCCTCACAATGTGAGCACAAAGTTTGGCAAGGAGTGATTTCAACCACACACAAATATAAATAACAACAAATTTTGTTTTTTAATTTTATATATATTGAAATACAGCCATTTGTTAAAGTATGAAAAAAAACAACATTTGAACCTTGGCGCTGTCAGCACTTTCGCTGAAGGCATTTCCAATGGCAGCATTTCCTCTGCCAGCCGCCCGTGGTCCCATTGATGTCTCCGTTCCTGGCTCAGGACTATGACGAGACTGTTGGACAGATGGCGCCCCTGTGTGTATATGTTTACATCAAAGCACAATACTTTATCGGAGAACTTTCTAAATCATTTTGCAAGACAGAACGCTTACTGATCCAAAAGAAATATAATGATTTTTATAGAAGATGTTGATGGAATGAATAAAAGAAGGAGAAGTATATCTCATGGATTACGAACTTCTTGCAGTGAAGATTCTGAAGTAGATGAGCCTGGAACATTGCAGTTTTGCTTGTTTAGTTTTCAATAGATGTTATTTATGTGAAATAAGGACTGGTTATAAATATACAAATGTGAATATACATAGTAAATTGTACAATTGTTTAGTGTAAACTAGTCAGAGATGAAAGTGAGGAGAACTAAAAAAAAGACGAAAAATTTCAGGAATCCTTTGGATTTCAAATGTAATTTGTTTACATCAGAAATTCACTCCATTTTAATTGTTAAAGGTTAACAAAGAACTATGTACACTTTCAATTGTTCTTTTTGAGCTTTAATAATAATAATAATAATAATAATAATAATAATAATAATAATAATAATAAGCCTAAACATTGAACCTACGTACTGTTAATAAAAAAAGTTTTAAATGACCTCTTGATTTTTCACTCTGTCTATGGGAATCAAATGTCTGGCAACTTCTTGTTTTTCAAAATTTGCTTGTTAAACATGGGGTGTATTTTATAATTCACTGAATCACCATGTTTGTCTCCATCATCATCAGGTCACAAAGAAAAATGCAGATGACAGGCTGTAGATACTGTGATAAGTATATCTTATGTCTACATGTTTTCTGCAGAGAATATGGCTTTCCAATGCCTTGTACCCTCTTTATCCATAATCAGGGGTTCACATAACTGGTATGCAGGCACACATGCGGACCAATAAAAATAATGCAGACTTATTTATTGTTGTATAAGACGCAAGCGTACAGTCAGTATATTATTAACAGGAAAGCATTTATAATAAAGGCAGAGACGGTGCTCACGGTTTGAAGGTGAGCTATACATGGCTAATTTATGGATTATTCCAGGAGAGTGGGAGTCTACAAGCTTTGTGAACAATGTCCGCGACCAACCACCCCCCTACACCGTCGCTCGCTGCACAAGTGAAACAGAAGAGAAATATGTGCAGTATGTATCTTATTTTTTCACCAGCACCATCCTTTCGTTCCATTATATTCTGCAATGTGAACTGTAGAACTGCACCATAACTGTTAAATTCACAGAATTTGTTTGTGGACCGTCTGCAAGTACCAGTGGGGAACGTAATGTAAAAACAACCACCTTAATGAAATTAATATCTTAAAAAAAATGAAAGATTAAAAAAAAAAAAAACATTGGGAACATTCTTTCCACCCCCGGATCTGCACTGATCACATTAATAGCCCCGGGGCACTGAGTAAAAGTGGAAAAACGCCAATTAGCAAAGATTTTTCATCTCTAAAAGAATAATGCATCTAACTTTGCTGTTGTTAGTGTTACCCCTTTTTTACATTATTGGTTGCTTTTTCTTTTTGCCATTTATGAATTTGGTCTAGTGTAGTATATTACTTGTATAGCTATTAATTAGTTATTACTCAGGCATTTTTAGCATATGTATGTATATAAGTATATTGATGATATTTGTTATGAATTAAAAATATTTTTTCTCCTTTTGCCTTTGCTTTCTACTTGGGTAAATTTAGATTTTACTTAATGTCAGAGTGCAACCCTTGGTATTTTCAGGTTCTACACACACTCAGATTTTCAAAAAGATATAACACTTTATGCTTTAAACGGATTTAAACACTAACTCACATAATAAACTAAAACTCTGCCAATCACGTCTCAAAAAGGTAAAAGCGTGCACCTGTCAAACAATGTTGTGTAAAATGAAGACCATACTTATTAATATTAATAATAATAATAACGTAAGACCACAACTATCAATATATAGCTAATACGAACCTTTTATGAAGTGCTCACTACACAGACGTGTGACTGAGTTGGAGTCCAGTCTGTCTTCTTTGACTTTGGGTTACGTGGATCTGTTTGTGCTGCCTTGCTAATGGCTGAAATCCACTTTGCCCTCCTGTTTGACTCAGCAGACAGGAGGGCAAAGTTGTTCTCCTCTTCTGTTGGTGCACCCAACAGCACAACACACATCTGGCATTGTAAAATCGAATGTTTAATGACCACGCTTAGTTAAGTTGCCTTTGCCCACCAATGCTTTTTGACTGCCAGAAAGGCTGTGCCGTGCTGTGATGATGTCACATGAAAAAAACCTGTTGAAATACATAAAATAATATTGTATTTACATATTTTTCAGGTTAAAGAAAATCTTGAATCCATTTTTTTATATACGGATATACCTCTTACATGCCATAAAGAGACTCAGAGTTGGGGTGGGCGGCAGGGGACCCCTCGGTTCCGCCGCCAGTGCTGTATTCCATAATACTTTTGTGAGCTGATGTTTTTAATGCATCTGAAAATAAAATACAATCCTTTAATGCAGGGGTGTCAAACTCCAGTCCTTGAGGGCCGCATGGTCTTCTGGTTTTCATTCCAACTTAAGCTCTCAATTAACATAATTGATCTAATTATTTGTTGAATTTGACATTTAATATTTTTCAAGGTCTTTTACAGTTAATGGTTTTAAAAATGTACTTGATTCAAGGTACACTACCTATGAAACATTTTGAGGCCTGAAGAGAAATGTTAAATGTGTCCAGTTAATCAAATAATTAGACCAATTAAGTAATTGAGAGCTCGGGTGGAACGAAAGCCAGAAGACACTGCGGCCCTCCAGGAACTGAGTTTGACACCCCTGCAAGTTTAATGGAAAGTCATTCTGGTCCTTGTATATATTTTAGATCTCAGACTAGTGTATTATTATTATTATTATTATTATTAGCAGACGCGCTTATCCAGGGCGACTTACAATTGTACAAGATATCACATTATTTTTACATACAATTACATTATTTTTTACACATTATTTTTACATACAATTGCCCATTTATACAGTTGGGTTTTTTTTACTGGAGCAATCTAGGTAAAGTACCTTGCTCAAGGGTACAGCAGCAGTGTCCCCAACCAGGGATTGAACCCATGATCCTACGGTCAAGATTCCAGAGCCCTAACCACTACTCCACACTGCTATACAGTAGTCTCCATGTATAGGGACACCTCCTAACAGAACACTTCACATAAGGGACCATTCTTGTGGTGAAACTGATTTTTCCCCATTGGAAATGTTCCGGCTAAAGGAACAGGAACTTTGCTTTAAACAAAAACACAATCTTCTTTGATGGATTTAACAGCGTCAGAAGATGTAATGTAACGACGGAAGAATTGATCGTGGGGAATTAGGGCGTTGAGACTGGAGTGGAACTGCCTCTTAGGGTGGAAAGATCAGTGATTAGGCGCATTCCCCAATATTTTGCGACTCACTATTCCAATGGGGCTAATCCCGGTGCAGAGTGTATGTGTGTCTGTGACCGCGGGGGCGGTGCGGAGCGTATGCATGTCTGTGACCGCGGGGCAGTGCGGCGTGTATGTGTGTCTCGTGTGTGGAACTTGGCTTTCTTGTATTAATTGCCATTGGATCAACGGGGAGAGGGCGTGACGTCGGATGGCGGCTGCTGATTGGGAGTCTGAAGCAGATGCTGTAACTAGGTTGTACTCTGGAATGCTGATAGATGGGGGCAGAGCTGGAGCTGCCTGGGCTGGGGCGAGCAATGGAACTGCTGAAACAGAAGATGTAATGAAAGAGGGGGCGGAGATTGGCACAAGAGACTGAAGGAGGAACTACAGTGGTGCTGGAGCAATTGACTATGCCATCTAAACAAGTGTTTATTGCTGACCAGGCGTTGCTGGTGCTGCTGAGCAAGCAGGGGTGGGGCTCGAGTGAAAAATCCAGCTTTGCCGGGGTAAAATCAAAATTATGAAAATATCTTTAGTTCAGTAGCAGTGAAAAATAGAAGTGTACAGGATGGGAAAGTCCAGTAAAATCGCAGTGTGAAGCCTGTTTCCAAAAAATAAACTTGACAGAAACAACAACTCAGCCATTTCTTAGTACTTGCAAACAGTCTAAATTAGAACTGTACTTGAAAATGTTCCCTTTCAGAAAAATAAAATGAAATGAGCTTGGAAAATAGCTTTGAGAATCTAGCCTTCAATGTTGCACAAATATCAAAAGTAGAAACCATATATGGTGGCTGGACTTGATTTCTGACTACAGGCACTTGCTGTGGACCACTGAGGGCGGCTGATGCCCAGTTGTAGGTCAGAACGTCAGCTGTGGGGACCAGAAGTGCTGAACCCGAAGAGACGGCGGCCATGATTGGAGTGGTGAATACTGGGCTTGAAGTAATGGAGAAGCAACCCATTTGTCCATATCGTTGAGCCGTGTATTAATTGAGGCAATTGAGACGGCGGTGGGGTGAATGAGGGACTTCATGTCCTCGAAAATGTTGTTATAAAGCTGAAAGATTAGTTCGGATGCGTCTCCTGGTTGATGTTCCGGTGTTCCGAGAGGAGGCGATGACCATGACTGGAGAGGAGGGGCTGCTGCGGCCTGTCCTGGGACTCTGGGCGAGCAAGTTTGCGGAAGTGCGCTTGTGAGAAGGAGGCAACTTGGATGTAGCAGATATAAAGGTACAATTATTATTGAGCAATGCCATACGCTCGCTTCCAGTCAGGATGTTGATATTGTTGTCGTGCAGGGTTTTTAGAGTTTAGCGATTCTTATAAAATAGCTGCTCCGGAGGCTGAGCCTGCTGGTCGGAGCGTTTTGATCTCCGTAGTGCCAGGGCAGCAGGTCTGTTTGCTGGGTCGAGGTCTGCATTAGAAGTAGACGGTACTGAGCTTCAATCAGAGAAATGAATGCGATAGAGAAATTAATGAGATATTTTGAGGAGAATCCGGCAAGAGGTTTCCTGCAAAAAAGCTAGCGCAAGAGAAAGAGCTGAGCTGTGACTGGGTCTAAATAGGGAGTCAATGATGATAGACAGGTGAAATAAGGAATAGCAAAGTCCTGGTTCACGCCCCCTGAATTTCACAAAAGTTAACATTAATAGCAATAAATAACATGGCACATATCTAGATAAGACAATTATAAAAACACAGGAAATAAGTAAAAAAAATACAAGGAAATAAATAAGAATGATAGATAAAATAGAACATTTTGTAAATAAAAATAGGTACCAGCAACTTTATATTTAAGTTAGGTTAAAAAAGCTAATCTATAAAATTGAGTCTTTAATCTTCATTTAAAAATACTGACCGAAGCAGCACCTCTAATAGAGGGAGGCAAAGAGTTCTACAGCCTTGGTGCATTAAAGCTAAATGCGGAGGGTCGAGGTCCAGCGCCGGTCTCCAGCGTGCCACGTCGGGGTTCCAGGAATGGCGGCGAGAGAGAAAGGAGACACGCGGGTTTAAAGATAGGCTAAGGGGAACTAACCAGAACCCCTGGGTAGAGGTGGTCATTTTACTTACCTGAGTGTACGTTTCCCGACGGCCATTTTCTCTGACCCGCTCCTTTCCAGGTTCATCGAAGGTTTTGGCCAGTCGGTGGTTGGAGGTCCAGGCGGTGGGCGTGGTGAGGTCCGCGGAGGGTTCGGGCTGCGAGGGAAGCGGACGTCGGGGATAGGGGTCTCTTGGGACCCCCCAGAGCTATCAGAGACTGATTCCTTCTTTTTGGCTTATCTGCCATTTTTGACAGTAACCTTTCCTCCTTTTTTTTTTTTTTTTTTAGAGAATTACCAACAGGAGGGGACTGCCTGGTGTGGTTTTTATTTTTTGTGGCTTTCCCTATCTTTTGTTTTTTTAAACTTATTGCTGTGTTGTTTTTAATATTCTATTATAACCCTGTTGAGAAACAATGAAAATTGTTTTTACCTATCCAAGCTCCAGTGTGTGTATATTGGAACCCGGGGATAAAAAGAACCTGCATAGGTGAAATTATTATCTACTCTGTTTGTACTCTGTTATTATCTACTCTGTTTGTAGATACTCTGTTATTATCTACTCTGTTTGTAGATACTCTGTATCTACTACGGTTATCCCTGGTCACCCCACCCGTGACACTACATTTAAAAAAAAAAAAAAAAAAAAGTCAAATCAGAATCAAATATAACACCCAAGTTTCTCACATCCAGTTTTATATTAGAGGTCAGGATGCCCAAATAATTTTTTAGGGAGTTTGCATGCTCTGAGAACCTAACAGCACAACTTCTCTCTTATCTGAGTTTAATTGCAAAGTTTTTTTAGACATCCAACTTTTGATGTCAGCAAGACACTGTAGTAAGACTGAAATAGCAATGGAGTCACCAGGTTTTACGTGTCATCAGCATAACAGTGAAAGCACATACAAAGAAAATAATATTGAACTGTCCAATCAGAGAGATGGATGCAGTTACTGGGTGGAACATGAATGATTAGCTGATTAACGTCTGTTAGTGTTTATGACAAGCAGTTGGAGAGTGTACTCAGCTGAGTGACTGAGAGTGTAAGTTAAGTACGTAATATATATCGAGATTTTAATCATTTGTAAAAAATAAATTAGTCATATATGTCATTAAATATTTTATATAGCATACCTGTCAACTTTTGAAAATACAAAATCAGGAGTGGGGGGGTGCAATCCGTGATACCTTTTTTACTGTTTCCCATGTTGGGCTGAGGCGGGGGTGGGGTGTGCAGGTGTGTGGCTAAGTATGTGAACTTGCCACATGCACTGAATGAATGCCTGCCACAGGGCTCCTCTGGGTCCTAAACCCAGCCATGACTTTTGCAGACATTAAAGGTTTGCTGACATAAGAGTTTTGAGCAAAATACAGGAGAAAATCTGTCCCGGGTGATGTCCGGGAGAAGGGTCCAAAATACGGTCTGATATAGTCAAGTCGTCAATAAAAACAGATTTTTAAATACATTTTTAAATATATGCCTATTTTCTGAAACAGAACTTCCGGCGTAGTTTTTATGAATGAGATGAGTGAGGCGGGTCAAACAAGCTCTTCAATCGTAGCTCTGTCTCTGTCCCCTGAAATCATACAATGAAAGATCTTTGAGATTCATTTCAGACTTTTCCCAGGCAATTCACGAATCGTCCAGTTTCGGGGTTTGCCTGTAATTTTATATATATATATATATATATATATATATATATATATATATATATATATATATATATAAATAAATATTGGTTATTGGTTAAAACCTCATCAAATGAGCAAAAATAGATTGAACTACTGATGTAAACAAATGACAGTCAGGATCTAAACACACTACTGAGTATTTTGCAGCAGTCAGGAAGCTAGACAGAGTGCTGTATACCAAAAAGGCTTTGAGAACTACGCTGTATTAACTTAATACATTTTCTGTTATTTATTTGTTATTTATGTATTTACTTATGCTGTATCAGCAATATTTAAACACAATATATAAAGTGATATTTACTATCCAACCTTGCCTCACTTATTTTCTTGACTGATTCATATATTAAATATGTACTGCAGGCTCAGCTCATAGTGGAAAATTAAATGCCCCTCGGGAAGAATATTGTTACCTCCAGGGTGCAATTCCCTCAGCCTGCGGCTTCAGGCATTATAGCCCCCTGTCGGTAACAATAATCTTCCTTCGGGGCAATCATTTTCCTCTATGACCCTCCTCTCCTGTCCATATTTACTATATATTACATGTTATGATGTATTTAGTTTTTTTATTCATAATTCTTTCCATACACCAATCAAATTCAATCACATAGAAAATGACTGTGTTGGCTGTGGTTAACAGATTATTTGTGATATCACACAGCCCATATCATGGAAGCCAACAATGATTAGTATTTAAAGTACTAAATCTAATTGGAATGCTAATTATAGGAAAAATATGGGAATTCTGCCATGGTGGGCAGTGAAAATAAAGCATTTACACTGTTTGGAAACAGTGCTTCATTCCTAAGTGCATCAGAGTGGAAAATCACTACTTATTGTTTGATGACAGCAAATGCCACCAAATAGGCTGTCAACTACCTATTAAAACCAAAGCCTAAGCCTATATTCTGCTGTGGTGTCTGATAGTCTCAAAAATGGCTATAGAGCTACCTGTATTAATATAATCTTCTGACTTGGACTAGAATTTGTTTGAGATGAAAAAACTGTAAGTCACTGCTATATTGTTCTATCGATGTGTTATGTACTTGGTGATTATACTATTGTTTGAATGTATTTACAATTGTTTAACTTAACTTGTTTTAACTTGTTGTAATGCTGTTTCTAAGTAGAAATGCACAGGCTTTTTTGTGTTCGACCTGCAAGTGGCTTGAGTTTTATGCTCAACAGCTTGATGCTCAACAGTTCAATGAAATGGTTTCAGTTAAAATTGTTTGATTTTTTTGTGTTTTTTTGTTTTTTTTAAACTGAAACTTCTCCACCTTAATGAATGTAGACCAGATGAGGATGCAGGAAGAAAAAGAACAGCCAAGTTCAACAGTTTTCAGAGCCTTTATTTGTTATCCAGTCACTATAAGTACCTGCAGTTCCCTGGCCTATTGTGCTGCTTGACTCAAACGCTGCATGTGTAATAACATTGCAGTGCGATAGAAAATCCCAAGGCTCCATTGAAAAGTCAGCAGCAAGATTTTGTTTTCATTCCTAAAACTTGTGTGGAGGCCTGAACTGTGGTCAAAACACTATATATTTCCATGTATATATGGAAATAATTATAGGACAAATCTTTTGTAGCAAAAGTTTTGCTTTTGTGGATGAAGATAAAAGTGCTTATTCAAAAGTATCCATACCCTGACAAGGAAAATTAAATGAATAGCTAGCTGAGGCACCTTTAGCAATAATAACCTCTTTTAAATGATTAGGATATTTGTCGATGAGCTTTTGGCATGATTCTTTTATGATTTTTTATCATTCTTCAATGTTAAATTGCTCCAGTTCATTCATTCCGATGACTTATCTTGTGCACAGCCTTCTTCAACTCATACCAAAGATTCTCAATTGGATTTAGATCAGGACTTTGACTAGGCCATTCCAGAACCTTGTTTGAGAAATTTCTATTAATTATACATTTCCATTGGGGTATGTAAACTTTTGACTACAACTATATATATATATATATATATATATATATATATATATATATATATATATATTAATATAAATATATATATATATATATAGTCGCCAATATGTAATAGTCACCAATTTGTTTTTACTCTAGGAATGTCTTCTGGCTACACCACTATGTACCCGTAAATGCAATTCCAAATAACAAACTAGATTAATAAAAGCAGTACAAATGGCATTATTTGCAAAGCTTTAACTCATGTTTTTAGTCTGATTTTAGTTTTTGTATGTTGTAAGACGTGAGATGAGTACATGGGCTTGTATACAGGACTAAAAAAGAGTTGAAGAGAAAGCCAAAAGAGAAAATCTATTAGAAATCAAATTATAACCTTTTGCATGCTATAGGCCATTATCTGACTATACATAAATGAACCTACACTGATACAGGTTTATACCTAGCAAAATGCTATGACTGTAGGCGCCTAACCTATAGGGCAGAACGGGCACGTGCCCCCTCACTTTGAATATGGGGGGGTGTAGCAATGTGCCCCGCCCCTGTGTGCATATTATGTGTTGTATGTTGCGTGCGTGTGTTAATGTTGGTGTATAGATTGGTACACGGGATATAAACGGGTCTGTGTTTCACGTGTGATTTAAAGATGTAGATTTATATTTAGGCACGAGGAGGGCACAAATCACTTCACGTGCTGGTTAAATGTAATATGTGAGCACGGGGTTGCACGTAATGAATTCACGTGCTGGGATTCAAGTGAATAATTAATTAGTAATTGAATCCCAGCACAACAGTATATATAGAGACACATAGCTCTCACTCGGGGTTGGGTGTTCGAGAGTGGAGAACGGGAGAGAGAGAGAGAAGGAGAAAGAAAAGCGAAGTAAAAACGTAAAGTGTTTGTTCTCACCGTGTTTGTTTGTCTCCGTGCACCGTTTGTTAAGTGTTAGTTCGTTTTGTCTGTCTATTTATTTTGGCTTAAAGTGCCGTGTCCTGTTTTGTGTTAAAACCTTTTATTTTCTGTGCTGTTTTATTAAATGCTGAGTGAAACCATTCGCTCAGCTCCACCAAACCACACCTCTCTGTCTGATTATTTCCTGCATCTGGTCTGACGCCACCCACTCCGACCGTCTTTGTGACACGTGGTGTCCTGCGTGGGATCTACAGCGCCTCCAGGACTCAGGCCAGAGCAGGAACCGCATTTTTGGATTGGAAAAAAAAAAAAAAAAAAAAAAAAAAAAAGAGAAAAAAAATAAAAATGGCAGAAGACGCCATCAAAGTGCGGGACTGGATCCTGGAAAATGCTGGGCTGGAGGCCCAGTCTATACCAGTAGCCATCCGGTTCCTGCGGTTGATGGACAGGGAGAGATGGGAGGCTTACGCAAGGGAACACACCCTAAGCACCTGGGAGGAAGGTGTGGAGTTGGTCCTCAGCTACCTGGAGGCGGTCATAACTACAACAGACCAGGTAGCAGGTCCACCAGCAGAGGAAGAATGCCTGCTGTCCCCGTCTCCACCAGCAGAGGAAGAATGCCTGCTGGTTTTGCCTCCACAGCCCAAGCGGGAGGAGCCAGAGCGTCCACAGCCCGAGCGGGAGGAGCCTGAGCGTCCACAGCCCGAGCGGGAGGAGCCTGAGCGTCCACAGCCCGAGCGGGAGGAGCCTGAGCGTCCACAGCCCGAGCGGGAGGAGACTGAGCGTCCACAGCCCGAGCGGGAGGAGCCTGAGCGTCCACAGCCCAAGCGGGAGGAGCCTGAGCGTCCACAGCCCGAGCGGGAGGAGTCTGAGCGTCCACAGCCCGAGCGGGAGGAGCCTGAGCGTCCACAGCCCGAGCGGGAGGAGCCTGAGCGTCCACAGCCCGAGCGGGAGGAGCCTGAGCGTCCACAGCCCAAGCGGGAGGAGCCCGAACGTCCTACGCCTGAGTGGGAGGAGCCCGAACGTCCTACGCCTGAGTGGGAGGAGCCCGAACGTCCTACGCCTGAGTGGGGGGAGCCCGAACGTCCACAGCCCAAGAGGGGGGAGTCGGTGCGTCCACAGCCCAAAAGGGAGGAGTCGGTGCGTCCACAGCCCAAAAGGGAGGAGTCGGTGCGTCCACAGCCCAAAAGGGAGGAGTCGGAGACCAGCATCCCCCGCAGCAATTTCGCTGCAGGCGTGGACCAGCAGGCGGTCAGCCGTGCCACTACCAGCAGGGGTGCTGACAGCATGGCCAGCCATGGGCCCACTGAAGCCTCCCTTCCCAGCCCGAGACTTTGTCCTGGACTGCTGGATTTTTAAGGGGGGAGGTGGCCGTTGAGGCCATGTGTGCTTTGCACAGGGGGGGATATATGTGGCAATGTGCCCCGCCCCTGTGTGCATATTATGTGTTGTATGTTGCGTGCGTGTGTTAATGTTGGTGTATAGATTGGTACACGGGATATAAACGGGTCTGTGTTTCACGTGTGATTTAAAGATGTAGATTTATATTTAGGCACGAGGAGGGCACAAATCACTTCACGTGCTGGTTAAATGTAATATGTGAGCACAGGGTTGCATGTAATGAATTCACATGCTGGGATTCAAGTGAATAATTAATTAGTAATTGAATCCCAGCACAACAGTATATATAGAGACACATAGCTCTCACTCGGGGTTGGGTGTTCGAGAGTGGAGAACGGGAGAGAGAGAGAGAAGGAGAAAGAAAAGCGAAGTAAAAACGTAAAGTGTTTGTTCTCACCGTGTTTGTTTGTCTCCGTGCACCGTTTGTTAAGTGTTAGTTCGTTTTGTCTGTCTATTTATTTTGGCTTAAAGTGCCGTGTCCTGTTTTGTGTTAAAACCTTTTATTTTCTGTGCTGTTTTATTAAATGCTGAGCGAAACCATTCGCTCAGCTCCACCAAACCACACCTCTCTGTCTGTTTATTTCCTGCATCTGGTCTGACGCCACCCACTCCGGCCGTCTTTGTGACAGGGGGTCAAACTATATATTTTGCCCCTCCATTTTTTGGTTTATTATAAAATAAACAATGGAAATAAAAATGGAAAAGTATTCAGAGGATAGGACACATTTATAAACAATCACAATAAATTCTCCCTACATGAACATACCCAAAGTCTGCACCGTGGCTAACGTTAGCTAACAATAAGAAAAAAACTTTAAGTGAATGTGAAGTCGGCAGGCATTTTAATTTATTTTTTATTACTTCCAAAAATATCTTTACGGTAAGGAAGAGAGAGTATCAGACCGTTATGAAAAATTAAATAGCAAGTTAACAGGTTAATGTTGCCGCGGGGTCATGAACAAGTTCAAGTTCAATCCCACCAAAATCTTTTATATTTTAACTTAGATTAAGCAGTAGTAAATATATAAAATAGTGGCATTTCAAAATCGCAGAAGCCTGATTTTACTTTAGTGAAAAAGTTGGCTACAATTATTTTTTTTATTTAAGACTTGTAACTTAGTTGATCTTTGCTGATATTATATGATATGTTCAGCAAAATTTCATATTGAAACGCGTGTGCTTACTAATCATTTAACATTTGTTTAAAAATAAACATTTAGGTACATTATGTCCCTGAATGACTGTAATTACTATATAATTGATTACTATAATCTCTTTCGGAGGAGTTGCAGGGTTCAAAATTAGCACCCTGGATTTGGTCTACTGAGGGTATATTTCACATACTAACCCAACCCAGTGGGTATTTACCTTCCAAAAATGTGTTTGACAGAGAGGTAAATTGGTAGGTTAGGTTGCTAAAATGGCGCTAATTCACCAGTCACAAACACGCATTGCAAGAGTGGATTCAACCGTACAACTGTTCTCTTGTTAACATATGAGCAGTGAACATTATTGATCTGCACTGCCTGTAATACTGTCATGAATCAACTGTTTCGACCAATTTAGTGTTTCAGCCAATTAGCACTAAGCATTGCCATGTGAGGGTGGGTGCTTATTGTTTCAACCTATCAGTACCAAGTATTGCCCTAGAATAAAGAGTTTAGTTTCCGAAAGTCTCATAGCAGCTGGTTTCACTGTGATAACTGAGCTCAGCTATGTCCGATGACAAAACGTGAAAAACATTCTCTGTATTATTATAGCATATACCTTTATAATTTGCTGCACAACAACAATATTATAAAACATTGGCCTGATCCTCATAAAAAACTTAGTAATGCATCAGTAACTACAAAATCGTTGGCCATAGTAGTATTAAATTTGTTAAAGTGCTGTGCACAGAAGCCATTACTCATACGGGTACTAGGATTGTATTAGGGAGTTAGGAGGGGCTTCGTTTATGTCACTCAGAAAGTGACCAGGTTATACCTTACTTTGACAACTATTTTGATCTTTTTGAAGTACAAATGTCTACTTTTTACCACTGGAAGTGGTCGGGGCTAAAACTGGAAGCCCTTAAAAATTGTATTGGTAATAGTCTTTATTCCAATTCCAGTGTATCACCAATTCTCAGAAAATCCACTATCATTGTTATGAATATTAATATATACTTGTTATTCGGCACACCCCAACTTTATTCAGTTGTTTTTTATTATTTCATCTTGCAAAAATCACTGAATATCTTGACTAGCATTACAATAAAACATTCTAAAATACTTATGGAAAATGCTGTAAGTGGAAAAGTAATGCATTATGGAGCTGTTGGGTATTACTGGGATTAGTGAGTGTGCATCTACTGGCCAGGCTGTGGCAATCCACATTTTGGTACAGGGGGTGGAACTGAAAGCAAATATTTGGCTAGACTGTGGCTTATGCAACACTCATGCCTGTTTCCCAGCCGGATGGCACACAATGTGAATTTTGAGATTAGCAGAATTATATAGAGAGCTAACTGATCATGCATTGCTGCATAAGATGTGCTTCATCACATTGCAATGAAAATATAATAAAGCAAGTGGGGTCTGGTGAAAGGAGGGCCTTTCTAATATTCACATATTGTTTTAAACATTTTAAGTGTGTTAACTACAGTTGTTCCACCCTCAGACATCCTTCTCTTTTAGAAATCATTTCAGGGTATTATGTGATGCAAGTGACCCTTCCAGATCAAAAGGTGCCTAAATCTGTGCTGGATTAGCCAGGATTTGTAATGGATTTGTAATGAAGTCAGAGAAGCACTTTTATCATTCCAGTTAACAATATTTCTTATTTATATTTATGAGGATATTTTTTTCAATGTTCTGGCTTTTTGTACATGGCCAAAAGACTGTTCTTTTCTTATTTAAGTTTTATTTATGTTTTATAAATTTAGTGTCCATTAATGTTTTCTCCTCACCGCTGCAATTCCCCACACGGCTCAGGAGATCCGAAGGGTATAGCTTGGGATACATTTTTGTTATTCCATTTCAGTTGGAGTCGGATAACATAAGTGGGATAACATACTTACCAGATTAGTTTTGAATGTGTCTTTCCTTACATTCCTATCCAGTGGTGTTCTGCTGAAATTCAGGACGGAGCTGCGCTTCAGTAGTTCAAACAATACTGCCACCAATACGTGTTTTATAGCCTGTAGCCCCTTCATTAACACCGATAACAGTAGGAAACAAAGAGAAAACAGACAGAGAGTTCAAGGTTCTATCTAAAAAGACAGCTGTGAAGAGGCCAGAAACGAGAAAGAATCTAAACGAAACAGAATTACCCAGCCTGACCTGAATAATTTGTTTGGTGTTTTGTATTTGTGATTTTTGTTTTTGTTTAAACCTTCATTTTGCTCTGTGAGCAGCGTTTTCGTTTAAATATTTATTTTATTTTTGTTATTTAAATACTGCAGTACTGCCGTGTGTGTTTTCTTCCTGCGTCTGGGCTGACATCACCACTTAGCCATCCTGTCACAAATGTGTATTGCGATTTCCTGAGTGTACAAATTATTGAAATCGCCTGTTTTTTTACTGTTGTTAGATTTGTGGCTATTAACTCTTTAACTATAAAGGTTACAGGTACATGCCATACATGAAATGAATGTGCACACACTAGGCTTTTCTTTAATTCTGTAATTAAGATGTATTTATTAACATGTTTTTCATGCATTGTTATTGAAGTATGCAGGACACATTTCAAGTTAATATAGAGTGTAATACTTATCATATGAATTAAACTGTAGTATATTATAAGACAAGTGTACTTTTCATGCCCCTTATTAGCATTTACCAATGTCTGCCTAGAACAGACAATATAAAATAGAAGAAAGTAGCAAGTACCGACAATGCTCGCTCTAGTCTGTCATGTCTGCGGCTTCAGATGAGTGTTTATGCATCCTGTTCCCAAAAAAACAGACACTGGTAAATATGTCTCATTCTCTCAGCAATATGTTTGTCTAAATTCTAGTTTTAGTACTGTACTACAAAATATCTTCTGGACATTTACCTAATGCTTTCAGTTTTATATCCCACTTGAAATGTAATGTTTACAATAACAGAAAAAAAGTCTACCATCATGAGTGATGGCAGATGGAATGTCTAGGTTATAGAGACACAGATGAGTGTACCAGCACATGGGCTACAGCAAACAATGTCATCTATTAGATTATATATATGGATTATTATTATTATGTGTAAATATGACGGCGTAGCCGTGTTATTGTTTATTTGTGTATTTAGTAAATATATGACGGCGAGAAGCCATAGCTTTTGTTTGGCAGCGTGGATGGGAAGCCCCATCCACAATTAAAAACCTTGTGTAGAAGGTGGTCACCTCCATAAAAGCCTGCAGCTCTCTGCACTCTGGGTGGGTGTTCGAGAGGAGGAACGAGAGCAAACGAGAGGAGAAAGAAACAGAGATTAAAATAAACATAGGATCAGTGAAAGCAATCTGCCGAGCCTGACCTGTGTTTTGTGTTCGTGATTTGTTTTATTTAAACTTTTTTTTTCGCTCTGTGAGCAAAGAGTTTTTTTGTTAAAACCTTTTATTTTATTTTTGGTATTTGTTAAAATAAAATGGCACAAGCTCCTTTGCACCTGCAGTACTGCCTTTGTCTTGTTCCTGCTTCTGGCCTGACGTTACCACTAAGCCACCCCTGTGTGTAGTTTGTGTTATATGTTGTATGTGGTGTGTTAATGCTGTCTGTTATAGGTATTATTGAAGTGGTACACAGAGTGTGGGTTATGTAGCACAGGTGTGTAAGAATGTGCCGTGGCCAAAGATGGTGTTCCAGGGTCGCGCACGGACAACAGAAGTTTTTTTTTTTTTTTTTCCAAAGTCTCAGAAAATTGAACAGAACTAAGTTATAGCAAAACAAAATAATAAAAAAATAAATTATATATATATATATCCTAAGTGTAGGATGATTCACCTGTTTTTAGCAGGAACAGACAAGCGTAGTTGGGGCGGGTTTAAAGTATTCATTACTAATCAATGATAGATGCAAGTCAGGAAGGCGGGACATTGCCCAGCAGCACTGGTAAATGTTTTTATTATTGTTTTTGTAGTAGGTTTTATTTTTTTAAATGTGAAAAGGGTAACGTCAACGTGAATAGATGAACCATTTCCACAGTTTTTCCGGTGTTTTCCGGTGTTTATGGCTATCCACCGATTTAATTTATTTTTTAATCGGGTTTATCGGTTAAAACCGAAAATCAGAAGTCCTATTTATAACAAATAAAAACAGGTCTCCCCAAAAAGCAAGGAACTTAATTGCAAAAAACTATGTTAATGCAGTAGTTAGGGTTGAACTCATCACTTCAAAATCAAGGAAATGTGGCATTAAGGTTTTTAACCCTAACTCGCCATTCCCACCCCCACACAAGCATCCAAAGGAAACAGACAACACAAGCAACAGCAGGCTGCCATTATAAGGTAAGACATAGAACATGCAACTCTTTCCAGATGACACAAGAGACATCCATCATCATGGTCCACCGGTGCTGTAGCAATGGGTATACATGTACACTTCAACACGTACTCACTCACTTCAGACTGCAGAACCGTATCATCTTTACAAAAATAGAACTATATTTGCAGTCCATGCCTGGTATGAGGAGATGGCTGCCAAGTGCACTTTGAGGGTCGTCAACAGTAGGCCCGAGTGGGAGGGACCAGATACAGGATGCTCTCCACTGGGCAGGACAGGGGGTCTAGCTCCATGCCCTGACACCAAATAGAAAATCTCTTCAATTTGAAGGCATAGCACTGGTGGGTTGACTGCTTTGGAGAGGCCTGAACGACATGTAGATAATATTCTTTTTCCCCACCCGGGTGGTATCCTCCTCAGCACAGGCCTGTGATGTCTGAGGGGAGGTTGGTGGGTTGTTTGATGTGCATCATATACCACTCCTAGAACTATGGTTACATGTGAGTAACCCTCATTTCTAGGGACATGGATAAGGTACACGATCCACACTTATGGCAGACTCCTAGCAGTTCTCTGGGAGGAGGGGTTAACGGAGCACACCTACTATTTAGGAAAAAGAGACTGCAGAACCAAGGCTACAAGACAAGCATCTCAGCATAACTCTAGGTCAATATGGTAATTGCAGGTACAGGTGTGTGTTTACTTGCAGGTAGCAGCACTGCAGATTTCTGGATAGGAATGTCCCTGAAGCAGTCACTGAGGCAACAGTATATCGGGTGGAATGAGCCTTATCCCTTTGCAGACGGCCCGTTATAAATTTCAGATGAATTCGTCTGTTGAAGTAATTGCACACAATGCTGTGACAAGTAGCAGCAGTCAGTCCGGTCTGTAGTCCAAGATCGATATTTTTATTTTATTTTCAACAAGTGCAAAGAATTAAGTGACTGCATACTAAATTGCCCAAAATGTTTATAAACAAACAAAACATTTACTGTAGTTAAATTTCGGTGCGACGAACTTTAGGCATGACAAACCAATCAAAATGTATTCCACTAAAGAGCCTAACCAATATAGGAGTATTTCAATATCTATGGTTGCAGGTTTACTCAAGATTACAGTAGACCATGGCATCAGAGCGCAATATTTTACCGGTGAGCTTTCTAAATCGTTTTGCAAGACCCAGAGCGCTTACCGATCCAAAACGAAATATAATAATTTTTTTTATAGAAGATGTTGATGGAGTGAAGATTTTGAAGTAAGAACATAAGAAAGTTTACAAACGAGAGGAGGCCATTCAGCCCATCTTGCTCATTTGATTGTTAGTAGCTTATTGATCCCAGAATCTCAGCAAGCAGCTTTTTGAAGGATCCCAGGGTGTCAGCTTCAACAACATTACATTACAAGTAGATGAGCCTGGGAACATTCCAGTTGTGCTTGTTTAGTTTTCAATAGATGTTAGTTATGTGAAATAAGCCCTGATTAAAAATATACTAATGTGTTTATACATAGTAAATTGTACAATTGTTTAGTGAAAACTAGTGTGTTACACTTAGAATAATGCATCAGTTAACTCTGTTGTTTGTGTAAAGGGCTATTCACACTAAAGTGTTTTTTCACTGCGTTTTTTTACGGCTGACGTGTCGCTGCTAATTGTGTACAGACTTGCGTGTCAAATATCACAGGCAAGATGGGGGAACGTCTGATTTATAGCTGTGCAGAATATCTTGTTCTTGAAGATAAGCAGCACAAGAAATCTTGATAAATACAAACAGAAATTATGGGAAAATATGAGGAAATCGGAAAGTAAGCACTATTGATATGTTAAAATAAACACAGTTTTGACAACAGGTTTTCGTTAAATGTCCGGGTGTAGCTTATCTTAGTGCATACCATGAGATACCGCGGGCCATTATTACATATAGACTGAACTACAAAACAGAGTCATGTATCTAATTATATCCAGTAGCATACGCAGGTAAGTGGTATTGATTTTACAGTAAATTAAACTGTCTAAAACGGTTTTATGTCAATCATATATGTTAGTATACGTGTATTTTTCCCCCCAATAATGTAAAAACACTATGTGCTGTCTGACGTTACATCTGCATTGACAGTACCATCTTCCTGTATTGTTTATTAAAAAACATCAGGATGCATCAAAATGATTTCGTTTGGTAGTCCTGTCTGCACTTCTAATTTTGCCAATAACATTGTTGAGATTATTTCTTACCAATAACACAATTTGAGATTATATAAATATATACAGTATATTTCAGCTCTTGCACAAGACTCTGGTACTCCCCTAGGGTTTCCCGTTGCTTGTTATTATAGGATGAATCCACAGTCTTCTCTTTCTTTCTCTTCTTTGGAGCAATAACCATGCAGCAGCTTGCCCCCAATTCAGATTATATCCAAATGTAGCAGGACAGGGTGGTGATCGTGGCATTTTTTTTTGTCCAAAATCAAACCTGTTTCGATTATTTTTTTTCTGCAGCGAATTTCGCATTTATTTTGCAGTGATACGCTCAAGTGTGAAAGGTAGTATTTTTTTTTTTTACATTATTGGTTCCTTTTTTGCCATTTATTAATTTGGTCCAATGCAGTATATTACTTGTATAGCTATTAATTATAATGTAGTATTTATTTATTTATTTATTTATTTATTTATATTGAAAACATGTTTCAATATTCTTTGGACAAAGTGCACTTTAAGCATTTTCCTGAAAAAAAGTTTGGAAATCTGAATTTTTTTTATTTTTTTTTTATGTTTGCTGTTGCTCAGACATTATTTGTATTCTAACAAATGTATGTACATAAGTATACTGATAATATTTGTTATGAATGAAAAATATTTTTAAAGCAATTTAAAAAAAGAATTGTGTGTGTTTTTTCTACTTTTGCTTTTGCTTTCTAGTTGGGTAAATTTAGATTTTACTTAATGTCAGAGTGTAACCCTTGGTATTTTCAGGTTCTACAGACACTCAGCTTTTCAAAAAGGTATCACACTCTATGCTTCAAATCAGCATTCCTCATTATATGTCCCGCGGGCCAAAAGTGGCCCACCAGCTGCCTCTGTATAATCCTGTTGTGTTTTGTACATCTTTATTATATTACAGTACTTTTTTTCAGTACGTACTTGTGTATTTTTCATTCCCATTTCACCAGCTCCACTGCCGCTTTTACCCGCCTATTCTTTTTTTGTTATTCAGCCAATCACAAAATCTAAATAAATAAATCCTACTCTTCTTATTGGTTGTTGCTCGAGAACCGCGTGACCACACGTCAGTTCCCGTTGGCATCAGTACAGCGGTGATAACTACTGAGGTTTGTAATTTGAAAAGGGATTGAAAGCAGCCTTAAAAAATAGAGCGTTTTTTAATTCGCAAAAAATGAACAAACTATGAAAATGAAGAGCTTTCTACTTAAGCCACCGATACTGCTCCCAGTCAAAGTACAACAAGCGAGTCCCCAGCGCTCTCCGATTCTGAAGACGTTTCATGCCAGGCAGCAAGTCCTCACATTCAACCGACACAAGTAAGGCACACATGTGTGAGCAGTAGGCCTAATAAAAATGATTCTCTTAAATACAGAAAATTTAACTCTGTCTGGGAAGATAAGTTTTTCTTTATCGAGTTAGAAAATAAACCCATTTGTCAGAAATCCGTGTCAGTCATGAAACGGAGCAATCTGGAAAGGCATTTTAAAACAGTGCACTATTCAGTCTGCTTTCCGATGGGATCTATAATTAGAAAAGAGCAAGTAAAGAAACTGAAAACATCCCTGAATTACCAGGAGCAGTTGTTAACTCAGGCAACTGGGCAGGAATCGGTTGTTACTGAAGCGTCTTTTCAAATTATATGGATTTTAAATCAAACATAAGAAAGCTTTGAGTGTCGCGGAAATCATAAAGGAGTGCTTCATTGAATCTGCTAAAATTCTTTACGATAACTTTCCAAACAAAGAAAAAATACTGAAAGATCTGTCTCTTGCAGCTATTTGACAGTACAGCTACAAGACAATGCGGAGATCTTGGTTCTGATGTATTTGAACAGCTGATCACTGACTTGAACGAGGCGCCTTGCTTCAGTATAGCACTGGATGAAACAACCAATGTCCGAAATATTGCACAGCTACTTGTATGGGTACGTTTTCCAAAACAGTCAGATGGTGTGTTTCAGGAGTAAATGCTGTGTTTACTGCCTCTTGAAGGCCACACTCAGGGGTGATATGTATGTGAGAAGCTGACAGATTTATTTGATGATCGTAATGTACAGTGTGATAAGCTAGTTTCAGTTTGTACAGACGGAACGCCTTCAATGACTGGATGTGAAAATGGTGCAGTGTCGCTGCTCAGACGAGCCAAAGGTGTTGGAAAGTTTATTTCATACCATTGCATAATTCACCAAGAGGCTCTGGTTGCAAAGATAAAAGAAGGGGAACTCTCTCAAGTCATGGATCTTGTGAAAACAGTAAACTACCTGCGTGCACAAGCCTTAAACCACTACCTCTTCCGTGAGTTTCTCAGTCACTACGATGCAGAGTATAACGACATCATTCTGCACAGTGAGATTCGTTGGTTGTCTCGTGGATGTGTACTTGAGCGTTTTTTGTCTGCTTCCAGTAGTTCTGGATTTTTTGACCGAGCAAGGCAAAAACAAAGCAAAGTTTTCCGACCCTAACTGGATATTAAAACTAGCTTTTCTCACAGATATGACTGAATCTCTCCCTGCAAGGAAAATGTAAAATGGTGAGTGACATGCTGCAGTGTGTGCTTTCCTTCCAAAGCAAAGTGCTGCTTTTGATCAGCAACTTGCAAAGCACAGAGTTCACACACCATTTCTGAACGACCTGATCTGAAGGATCACTACAGACCTTACGTATTTGGGACGTACAGACGTGCTCAAATTTGTTGGTACCCCTCCACAAAAAACGAAGAATGCACAATTTTCTCTGAAATAACTTGAAACTGACAAAAGTAATTGGCATCCAGCATTGTTTATTCCATATTTAATAGAAATCAGACTTTGCTTTTGATTTTTTTATTCAACATAATATTGTAAATAATAAAACAAATTAAAATGGCATGACAAAAATGATGGGACCGCTAACCTAATATTTTGTTGCACAACCTTTAGAGGCAATCACTGCAATCAAACGTTTTCTGTAGTTCTCAATGAGACTTCTGCACCTGGTAACAGGTAGTTTGGCCCACTCTTCCTAAGCAAACTGCTCCAGCTGTCTCAGGTTTGATGGGTGCCTTCTCCAGACTGCAAGTTTCATCTCTTTCCATAGATGTTCGATAGGATTCAGATCAGGACTCATAGAAGGCCACTTCAGAATAGTCCAATGTTTTGTTCTTATCCATTCTTGGGTGCTTTTAGCTGTGTGTTTTGGGTCATTATCCTGTTGGAGGACCCATGACCTGCGACTGAGACAGAGCTTTCTGACACTGGGCAGTACGTTTTGCTCCAGAATGCCTTGATAGTCTTGAGATGTCATTGTGCCCTGCACAGATTCAAGGCACCCTGTGCCAGGCGCAGCAAAGCAGCCCCAAAACATAACCGAGCCTCCTCCATGTTTCACTGTAGGTATGGTGTTCTTTTCTTTGAAAGCTTCATGTTTTCGTCTGTGAACGTAGAGCTGATGTGACTTGCCAAAAAGCTCCAGTTTTGACTCATTTGTCCAAAGGACATTCTCCCAGAAGGATTGTGGCTTGTCAATATGCATTTAGCAAATTCCAGTCTGGCTTTTTTATGTTTTTCTTTCAAAAGTGGAGTCCTCCTGGGTCTTCCATGGAGCCCACTTTCGCTCAAAAAGCGACAGATGGTGCGATCAGAAACTGACGTACCTTTACCTTGGAGTTCAGCTTGTATCTCTTTGGCAGTTATCCTTGGTTCTTTTTCTACCATTCGCACTATCCTTCTGTTCAATCTGGGGTCGATTTTCCTCTTGCGGCCGCGCCCAGGGAGGTTGGCTACAGTTCCATGGACCTTAAACTTCTTAATAATATTTGCAACTGTTGTCACAGGAACATCAAGCTGCTTGGAGATGGTCTTGTAGCCTTTACCTTTACCATGCTTGTCTATTAGTTTCTTTCTGATCTCCTCAGACAACTCTCTCCTTTGCTTTCTCTGGTCCATGTTCAGTGTGGTGCACACAATGATACCAAACAGCACAGTGACTACTTTAATCCATTTAAATAGGCTGAATGACTGATTACAAGATTGGAGACATGTGTGATACTAATTAAAGAAACTAATTAGTTTGAAATATCACTATAATCCAATTATTTATTCTCTTTTCTAAGGGGTACCAACAAATGTGTCCAGGCCATTTTAGAATATCTTTGTAGAATAAGCAATAATTAATCTCTTTCCATAGCTTCTTTGCTTTATTCTATGACATACCAAAGGCATGCAAGTATACATGATAAAATAGCTTTTAATTTCATCACTTTTCAGGAGGAATGAAGCATTATTTCAATGAGCTGTAAGGGTACCAACAAATCTGAGCATGTCTGTAAATGACTCAACTGAGGGAGAGGTTTGAAGCACGATTTGGTGATTTTTGCAATAGGAAGGTTTTGTTCTATTTTTTGCAAAATCCTTTTGTTGTACCAGTGAGAGCCACCTCTACTGAACTGGCACAAATGGGGGCAGCAACTGCCAATTCAGACTCTAAACTTTTGGAACTTCAAACTGACTTTGACATTCAAGCGATACATTCAACATGCTCCGTTCCTGAATTCTGGTTTAAAGTACCTCAAGAAAAATACCCCACATTGGTATCCTGTGCTTTTGTTTGGTAGCACATATGTGTGTGAAGCCAGCTTTTCGGCAATGAACTCAATAAAGAACAAGCACTGTAACAGACTGAGGCACAACCACCTGCAGCATTGCCTGCGCGCCGCAACCACCTCCTACGAACCACGTTATCAGAATATTACAAGCAAGTCCACTCGTTTCCGAAGTTCCAACGAGTCAAGGTAAGTTAAAAACGTATTCCATTTTTAATGTTTGGGGGTAAGGGGGTTATAATATGTATATGTGGCTCACCAATGATCGCAGAGTTACTTATGCGGCCCTCCACAATATTTTAGTGGGGAACCCTGCTTTAAATGGATATGTACACTAACTCACATAAGCTAAAACCCTGCCAATCACGTCTCAAAAAGGTAAAATTTTGTGTAAAATCAAGACCATACATGATATTAAAACAATTCTTTCAGATTTCTGTTCTTGAGGTTTGTGGCAACCACTGATAACTTTACATATTTTAAGTAGGAGACCTGTAACACTTGAGGAGGACATTTCTGAAAAAGAAAAAAAAGAATTTCCAAGTGTATTTTTTAACTTTTGTTTCACATTCAAACTAGGCCAATGTAAGTTATACTTGATCATATAATGAGACCATTATTTAGTAATCAACCTAACAGCTTTTTAGAAATGTATTATACTGTATATTTCAAGTAGATGTCTGGTTTGATACATGTCCTAAAGTTAAGTCATGTCAGTCAGCCCTCAAAAAGGTAGAATTCTCACAGTCCGCAAAGGGTTAAGCCTCGTTGCAGGTTCCCTACCAGCAAACCTATATGGTTATTTGAATGCTCTGAAATGCTAGAAAATAGTCCTTTTTAACGTAGTGCATTGAGACATGTCAGTTACTTTGATACTTGCATTAAGATCAGAAGTGCATACAAATATAGTTCTATTTTTTTGACGGCGATCTCGTTCTGCAGCCTGAAGTGGGTGTTGTGATATAAGCCCCCAGCCAAGGCTGGGTTGGCGCCCTTTAAAGTACATGACCCAGAAACTGTAAGTTTAAGAATTTTTGTGCACTTCTATTATTTACACACAGTAAAACAAAAACAAACAAAACAAAAGCCTAACTCCAGCTGGGCGCACTTGCCAAACTTGAGTTTTTCTCAAACTAAAGGGTTGGGACAGAAGTCATTTTCCCAACAAAACCACTCCTTTAAATTTACTAGGCTGGGCAAATCCTTCCCTGATTTTTAAACTAGACTGGACAGCTAAGGTGTTTACCAGTCACAAAACATATACTCTTCAAGTATAACCACACGGTACCGTCTTTGATGTACACACAGTCCTTCTGGCTTGTACACACCCTGGCAATCCTCTCCCTAATGGAGCTTCAAGCTCCCTTTTTATATCATGTGGCGGTTCCCAATTAGCACACATTATCTAATTTGGGAAGAGCCACATTCTCACATGTATTTGGCAGGGATAGGAATTAACCCCATCCCTGCCAACCACCACCAAAGCATATGACCCCAACACTTTATTTACAGACAGGGCTCTGACCCGCCACAGTGTGTATGTGTTGAACTGTACATGTATATCCATTGCTACAGCACCGGTGAACCATGATGATGGATGTCACTTGTGTCTTCTGGAAAGTTGCATGTTCTATGTTTTACCTGATGACGGCAGTCTGTGGTTGCTTGTGTTGTCTGGTTCCTTTGGCTGCTTGTGTGGGGATGGAAGTGGCGAATTAGGGTTAAAAATCCTAACGACACATTTCCTTGCTTTTGTGGTGATGAGTTCAACCATAACTGCTGCATTAATGTAGTTTTCTTTTTCAATGAATATATATATATATATATATATATATATATATATATATATATATATACACATATATATATATATACATATATATACACATATATATATATATATATATATATATATATACACACACACATATATATATATATATATATATATATATATATATATATATATATATAATACATGGATGAAGGCTATATTTGCATCCTGAGCCATTCGAAAAAAAGGCATAATACCACAGGAGAGATGTCAAAAAGTGATAATTCCTCTAGAGGAAAATATACTTGAACTTTGACACATTCGACTCCTCAAGACCATCACTTTCAATTGAAACACAAAATGTCTCGTTTTCAATCACTCAACAACACCCACAGTACAGAAATGTTCATTAATGACCAACAAATTGAGAATATGTGAAAAAAATGATGTAACAAGGTAGCAATCATCCAAATAAAGCTGAATCACTAACGGATAACGACACAGAACGTCTGTACAGCACTGAAACACTACGTTTAAAAAAACGGAACTGTACTGCTGAACCTCGTCTTCTTTAACATTAGCATCACAAGGGTATCCATGTATTATAAAAAATAATAGATGAGCCTCTTCAGTGAGTTACAGGAAAACAATTTCATCTCTGGTTTCTGTGACAGTTTATAAATTACTCGACCTTCGTTCTCGTAATTTATGATGTCACAGAAACCCTAGATGTAATTATTTTCCTGTAAATCACTGAAGCCTGTCTATTTTATTATATATATAGTATATATAATTTTATTTTTTTAATTACTTTAATGATTGGAATTCTACATTGCAGTTCCCTGCGACTTTGATAAAAAAGAGAGAAACAAAATAAAAAAGATGTGGTGTTATTCTACTGTATTAAATCATTTTCGGAAACAGTTGTAGCAAAATGTCGATGGGCTGTTTATTGAACAGGGCAGTTTTGAGGATACCAATTTAATAAGAAATGTTTCCTGTTTTTCTGCTAACTGTTCACAGCAGTTGAAATGCGATGCACTTGTTGTGTCTCTTGCCCCAGAGGACCAGCCAGACAGACTTACTCAAGCTTCACTTGAACACAGAAATGAAAATCAATAAACAATTTGAACTTCTCAGAAAATATTTTTTCTCCTCTAATGAATATACAAGCTTGGTTACAGCTTCATTTAAAGGTTGAATTTACCCTGTAGATGTGTTTTTCTTTCTTGTGCAACTGAACACGACAAACACACAGACACACATACATTAGAAGTGACATGTCTCAAGGGAAGACCTAAAATACTGATTTTCAAGAACTGTTAGGCCTTTATTGCATATTCATAGAGCAATACCCTATAATAATGTATGATTTAAAATTAAAATTGTATGTGTTATTAAAGTTAACAGCAACAGCTTGAAGTAAGAGAGGATCTGCACCCAATTACTTTATTATCATTTGATTTTAAATTTTTTTGTCAACCACTGTATTAAGATAAAATAGAATGAAACAACAATTTTAACACGTCAAGCTTTTCTCCTAAGTTATTACTGCTTTACATAAATCCTTTTAAAAAAATGTACAGTATTTGCACAACCAACATTTCCTTTTTCAGTGCCAAGACTCAATGAAGAAGAAAGAAAGAAGCGTAGAAGCAGGTATCTTCTAACACGTACTCTCCAAAACACTCCACACTCAACCACTACTAGCATACAGGCAACTCTTCCCAACTCTGCAACAATGTAAAACCAGAAGGAGTCCTGACCAATCAGAGGACTGCCAGCACGCCCCCCCCGCCCGCCGCCCCCCGCATCCTGCCAGGTGTGTCCAGTGATCCCCAAGGCGCCTTTCCAGCGCTTGGCAGGGTCATAACTGGTGCAGAGTTACATGAATAGTCAAAGAGTGGGGAATAGGACTACAAACAGGGAGCACAGCTGTGGGTTCGTGCAACCCAGTCCTGCACACAGCTCTGCAGAACACAATAACACAGTCCCCCCACCAGCTCCTTTGTTACAATATTATTATAAATTAATGACATGTTTGTGGAGTTTGGGGGCTGGATTCACTGTGGTTAAGAGACAATTTTGCTTGAAGTATTTCCTTTAATATCAATTTCTACTTTGATATGTGATAGTGATGTCTCTTCAACATATCACTAATGAAGTGCCAGGCTACAAACAAATGTTCTGGCAGCATTGCAACAAGACATCCTGCTAAATTCAGGATACATAAATGTTTGTTTTAGTATTAATTGGTAACTGTAACTAGTAATTGTAAGTAAAGGGTCAGCTTTTGGTTTGAGGGGCACATTCTCATACATTACCAGGTGGCAGTAGTAAGTACCATTATGTTATCACTACTTAATCCAACAGATTCAAAGTCTAATGAATTATAAATATATATATATATATATATATATATATATATATATATATATATATATATATATATATATATATATATATATATATCAAATATATCAAATATATAATTTCTTTATCACTATATAGTTATTAATAAATACTTAGTAGATACCAAATACACTGTAGTGTACAAAGTGAGAGACTGCTCTCCCATGTACAGCAATAACAGAACAGCAAGTATGTCAGACATTAAAATGGTTTTATTTTACTTAAAACCATGTATTGTTTTGTTTTAATTTAAGTAAAGCTCTGGTGTTTGTGGTATTGTAATACACAGTGTGGTTTCAAAGAGTTGCTCAAGCACAGCTGCATTTGACAAACCACCTCAAGAAGCCAAAAGATGACCAGGGAGCTTCTCACCACACTGTGACAGGATACAAGAGACATTTCTGGTTTAAACTCAACCAGATCATTTTTAACAGCCTGGTTCAGAAGCACAATGCCTTTGCCTTCCACCAAGCATTTCTGCTGAGCTGCATACCAATGACTACATCATCTACATCATCCTCGATTGTCATCTTCCTAACACCATGAGGAACTTTCTTCATACTATATGAAGTGAAGACTACTAAACTATGTGGCAACTACAACTTTCTTTAAACTTTGATTGCAAAAACCTAACCGAGGAACAACTAAACACATTGGCTAAAATCTTAAAAGAGCTGAAGGCCTGTCTAATTGCAAGAATGAAGAAAACATCTGCATTACAGCAATAGAAAGACTGAACCCAATTTATGTGATATAATAATACTTTTTATTGAAATACAAATTGTGTGGGTGAATTTTAGATAAATTGTTTGTATATAAATCTCATAGTAGTGGTTAGGGCTCTGGACTCTTGACCGGAGGGTTGTGGGTTCAATCCCAGGTGGGGGACACTGCTGCTGTACCCTTGAGCAAGGTACTTTACCTAGATTGCTCCAGTAAAAACACAACTGTATAAATGGGTAATTGTATGTAAAAATAATGCGATATCTTGTAACAATTGTAAGTCGCCCTGGATAAGGGTGTCTGCTAAGAAATAATAATAATAATAATAATAATAATAATAATAATAATAATAATAATAATAATAATAATAAATAAATCCATGTCATTAAATGCTAGTATAATTAACTTTGGATGATTCATACATTCTTTCCTGTTTTTATATAAATGTATCTTATATTGAACGCATCAGTCTATGCTGAATCAAATTGTTTAAACTAAGAACTTAATAATGATTTGAGACAATTACTGTATAATCTATATTACTTTAAATATTCAATCAATGTATTATCTGTATTAGATCTTGAACTTATGTGATTTATGAAGTATTTAAAAACAGATTTGCAAATAAAACAAGCATGTCTAGTAAAACATGGCTTTGGAGTCACAGACAACTCTTAAATAAACAAACAGTCTTTATTTAGCACATCTCCACTCTAGCACGCACCTGCCATTTCTTCCTGAGCAATATCTGACCCTTCCTCACCAACTACTCCATGCAACTTCTCATCCAGGTCCTGGTACTCTCCCGTCTAGACTACTGCAACTCCCCCCTGGCCGGCCTCCCTGCATCCACCACCCATCCGCTCCAGCTCAACCAGCACTCTGCTGCTCGCCTGGTGTTCTCTCTGCCTCACTTCTCCCACGCTACTCCACTGCTCCGGTCACTCCACTGGCTCCCGATCATTGCACGCATCCAGTTCAAGACTCTTGTACTCGCCTACTGATGCCTTGACCAGACTGCACCCAGCTACCTCCAGACCCTCATCTCTCCCTACACCCCCACCCGACCTCTCTGCTCCTCCTGCACTAGAAGACTGGCTGTACCTCCGCTACGCTCCCCTGCCTCCAGAGCCCGCTCGCCCTGCAGTGGTGGAACGACCTACAGATTTCAGGACTGCCCAGTCCCTGACCACCTTCCGGTGCCTCCTCAAGACACACCTTTTCAGACAACACCTGTAAAACTCAACTCTTCCCTTCTGGACAATATAGCACTCTGCCTCTAATGCACTTTAACTTGCACTTATCTGCTCCCTAGTTTACTGTATTTAATCCTGCACTTAACCCAATCTGTAGTATTTTGTATTTCACTTGCACTCGTATCTAACCCTGATTTAACTATCAACACTGTTACCTGCTCTTGAACTGCCCCGATATGAAATCATACTGTGTTTTCTATTTGCTCTTATTAGGACTAAAGTCGATGTATTTTGTATCTTAATCTTAATTGTACTGTAATTCGTATTTTTTGTATACAACTGTAAGTCATCCTGGGTAAGTGTGTCTGCTAAGAAATAATAATAATAATAATAATAATAATAATAATAATAATAATTTACTTTCAGTTTACTGAAAAACTGTTTATTTTGCCTTTCTTACTTGTTTTAGTCTCTTTTTAATGTTCTTCTTTTCCACCTCATATTTGGATTTGACAATCCAAGACATGCCCCTTGAGCATCTTAGAATAGTGTAATACTGATAATGATATTGTTCTGGTATGTTTGTCTGTAATACCAAATAATGCTCAAATAAAACCCCTGAACTTCATTGACTCAAGAGTTTTGTTTTAACTCCTAACAATCCACAGCAATACCATTGTTGTTTAAATGATGACCCTATCATCGCTGCTGTTTCTTAACAATTACTCATGCATCTAATGTGTGCGCTGTAAGGGTTAACATTGATACTCATTGACAGGACAGTATATGTCCAACAAGTCTATCCCCAATTCACTTGCTCTGATAAAACCTATTACCTGCTTTTGAAGCCTTTTCTGAACTGCATTGTAGTTCCATTCCTCACACAGAATTGAGGTCAGCCAAAAAGGTACTCTTTCCCAAGATAATGTATGACAAGCACTAGGGCAATACAACTGAGTGATTAGCAATGACAGGCCTGCTTTTGCACTGCTTGTAAATATCAGTATGTAGAAGCACTTATATATCCCCCTTGAAGGTAAATGTTTTACAGGTGGGTACTGGTTAGCTTGAGGTTTTCATCACTGGAGCTCCAGATAAAACTGTTTTATAACTTCAGATATTCGAAATTGGTTCTAATCAAAACACCTTTCTGACTCATCTAGGAGAAAAAGAGAACTTGAGTATTCTCTTTCTCTACAAAGTTGTATTTAATGTTAGTAGGAAACTCAGAGGTATACATTTAAAAAAAGAAATACCTCTATCACAAATTACTAATATTGTACACTCATACACGGTAACTGTTTAGAAATCCTGGCATTATAGTGTAGTCAATTAGGAATTATTTAAATTTATCGCTATTAGGATGTTTCAGAATTATAATGGACAGAAATATTCTGTGTATCTTTTCTGAGTGTTAATTGAAAATTGCCTCAAATTCTTCCAATAAACCTTTATTTGTCAACATAACAGTAATATTTGTAAATACTGCATAGGAATGTTTGTTATATACCCCAACTTAACACATTTTTTAAGGATTTTTTTTTTTTTTCTTTAAAAGTAACTTTGATAGATGAAATCAAATTGTACACAATAAAAGCACCAACAACTGTCTGGAACATTTTTATTGATAATCAAATCAAACTTAATAAAAAATAAGTTAAAAAAACAGGCTTTATATAACTCACAGGTTTTGTAATTTGGGCATAATTAGGCAGTCCAGTTTTTGTAGGTTTTGACCCATGTCTGGTACTGACATAAAGCCAGATGCGGTTTTGTCTGGTATTTCATTGTCACCGTTCCAGGCTTGTAACCCCTAACTCTTCTTCCAGCAAGGCTGACCATAAGGGCATCAGTGTGTGCCTACCTTACATTGTTTCCTGCACACAAGTGAACATTTTGTTGTATTGAGAAAGTTCTGAGTGGTGTCGTGATTATTATTATTATGCTTATGCAATCTTACACATAATTGAATGCAGACTGTTAAATTGTCATTAAACTTTGGAATAAATCTTGTATTACAATATTCAGAAATGAGCTGGGCTTTCTAAATGTGGCAATGTTTGGTACGGGTTTTATCAGTTAACATTTCCACGCTGGCTATGTCTAGGTTTCATGCAACTGAGGGTCCTGTATTCTGGAGATTTGTCAATGGCCACTCTAGGCCAACTATGTTGGCACATTCAGAGGGTCCTGATGATTACATGGTATCTGAAAGGTATGGTTAATAACAGCTGCTCTTTTCCAATATACAATTTATCACAAGTGTAATATATGTATTATTGTTCAGTGAGGTAGGATTGAGACATGTAAGTGCAAAGGTAAGAAGATGAAAGAGGTATACAATCGAGATCTTGTTGGATCATAGCCAAATGCAATCCAAAACATCTATAGGAGGCTAGGAGTGTTTGATAAAGCTTTGGTGACAATTTATTTGGTGCAAATTCAAGGCAGTTATTGTGTCCACTGTTTAGAATGTGACAGACGGACACGATCCGCAAACAAAGGGCTTGTAGAGCTCCTAAATTAACTACCTATGTGTTATTTATACAAAGCTTTTTAAACACCAATGTTTTGTTTTCTTCCTCAACTTACAGTATAATTGTGCTAAATGTAAATAAGTCCTCCCTACTGAACAGTCCTGTTGCACAAGACTAACATGGACCTGTATTACCAGAGCTAAAATACAAACAGACTTACAGTATATTACATTCTCATCACATCCCATTCCCTCTGTGACACTATTGAACAAGTTACTAAAAACAAACATCTTTAAATGGGAAAAGAGGAGCAGGGCCTTTGTAATTCCCCCACTGCAACGTCTTTCAATGATGGACACTCCTTAAATGGATTTAGCTTTTTTTGAAAGAAAATAAAAGTCAAAAGAGAAATTTGATGTGGCCCTTTGACCCCTAGTAAGCACATGTATCTTCAGCTGTCACACAACACACTGGCACTTGCTTACTTTTCAGCAAAGACTATTGATTTTGCTTATTGGCTGCAGGCTAGTCCATAAAGAACAAATTACAAAGTCAAAGGTCTGAAGTTAGTGATTGCTTGCATGATAACAGGAGACTTGTGGTGCTATTCCCACAGTAATGCAGTGACGGGTATCTTGCATTGAAAATACTAATCAGATTTTTGTGTAATGTTTAAATGTATGTGTGTGTATATATATATATATATATATATATATATATATATATATATATATATATATATATATATATATATATACACATATACACACATCTTGCTGGATACATAACAGCTTGATTGACTGTTCAGGGAAAACTGCTCAAGTAAATTATTAAGGTGTTTTCTGAGGTTTTGGATTGCATTTGGCTAAAATCAGATAAACTTCTGATTTTATAAGACTATTTTTAACATATCAAGTACTGTGGGATTACTTATGCAATTTTGAAGACCCTCTATATATGCCTTCACTGGTTTGTTTTGCTCTGAGCATAACTGAGCTACACTTTAAGTTCTACAGTGTCAAACACCTTTATTATTTAAGCTACCAAGGAAACAGCAATTAAACGTTTGCCAAACAATTTTTAAAATTTGCGACAACAGTTCAGGCACTTGGTGGAATGCTGTCCCTTCCAAGATCAAGAGGAGGAGCTGCCTGCCCGAAAGCAAAAGGGGAGGAGCTTCCAGTCCCGGAGGCGACCAAGGGAGGAGCTGCTGGCCTGAACGCTGTAGAGGGAGGAGTCGCTGTCCTGACAGCCAGAGGGGGAGCTGTTGTCATCTCCAGAGCCAAAGGGGGAGGAGCCGTCTCCAGATCCTCTCTCCTCTCTATAGTAAGGCATTATGTGAATTGAGTATTGTGTTGATATAACAAGCACAATGTATGACCTTTTTTTAAACCTAAATTAGGCTAAATCAAGATCAAACTCTGCATCTGCTTAGCAACTCGCCATATATTGCAACACTGTGATAGATTCCAAAATGAGATCCGGTAAAAATAAATAAATACCATATTCCTTCAAATTTAAGACACACTTTTTTAACCATTATTTGCTTCTCAAAAATAGCATGCGTCTTAAATTCAAGTACAGTATAGTGATGTGTGTATTAAAATTGCCAAACAAAAGACATGACTACCTGAGTACACAAACAGCAACGTGACTGACTGCCTAGAAAAGACAACAAAGGCGTCTGCCCAAATATACAATCAGCAACGTGACACTGCTGAGAAAAAACAAACCAAGCTCTCTGAGGAATTCCAAGAGAAACGTTTACAATTTCAGCATTTCTAACAAACAGTAACAGCTTGGACAGATTGGAAATGCTGATCAGACACCCATATTTTTCGGGGTTTGCCCGTAACCATCTTAAGTATTATACAGTGCGCAGCACAATAAACATATCGTGTCAGTTTTGTACAATACAACAGCATAACTGAGGTTAGAAGAAAATGTAGTCCAGGAGGGGATAAAGGACTACATGTGCCAGAATACCACGGGAGTGAGCCACGAGGAGGTACACCTGGCTCCCATTAGTATAATGAAGCCCTGCATAAAAGGGTTGTAAACCCTGCAGTCAGGGCTGTGTACCAGACCGAGGGGAGCTGTGTGCTCCTGTGTAGAGTAAAGGCAGTGTGTAAACCTTTTTGTTTGTGTGTGCTGGAAGAATTGTTTTTGTAACTGGGACACGGCTTAGCCGTACAGTGGTTAGTTTAGGAAACTGCAAAAGGTTAGTGCTCCAAAACGGAGTTAGGCTTTTGTTTTGTTTTGATTTATTTTTGTTATTGTAAATAATAAAAAGTGTGCAAACACGCTAAAAAAACTAAAAATCCTGTGTTGGGTGTTTTAAAGGGGCAAACGAACGTGAGCGTATTTAGCAATCTCAAACTTTGTAAATGCATATTTATTTGATGTTTTATTTTTTCCTCAAATTGAGGCTGGTAAATTTGGGCTGAGTCTTAAATTAAAAGGAATACGGTAAATAAATAATTACTGTGTAGTGTTGAATACAAAAAAATATCAATACTTGTTGTATAAACACATACATAGACGAAGGTGTTAATGTATATTATATTTTGTTTATTTTATTTCTTAAGTAGAGTTATCAGCTGTCGTTTCTGTGGATATGAAAAAGAAAATTCTCATATATATATATATATATATATATATATATATATATATATATATATTGTGATAAGGAGAGAAAGAGTCAATGTTGTAAATCTCCCTCCCGATCGGAAAGGACGCTGTGTAAGGACGGTGGTATGCTGCCTCCTAGATGGACTGCCTGGACGGTAGGCGGAAACCAGAAGGTGACCATATTAGGGGGAGCGCGTAGTTGCACGTACCCGGAAAGACTCCATTGCAATCAGCTGCGGGACGGCCCTCTATTGGAGAAACCATGGCGACGGATTGATTGCAGGGAGGGCTTTGTGGGTACAAAGGGGAAGCAGCTACGTCAGTACGCCGCCTTGCACTGACGTGTACAGACGGCCGGAGCCTGTACTTTTTATCTTGTTGTGTGTGTTTCTTTATTGCAGAGGAGGAGTGAGCCGCGGACCTGCAAATACGAGCACTTCCCTGCACAGCAAAGCACAGCACAGCACCACACCACTCACTGGCACCACGCTTCCCAGGACCCGAGCACGCACTGCCGTGCACGGAGGACGTGGGGACGGACAAAGTCCAGTTTGTTTACTTTTTGTTTTGTGGACTGAGAAACCTGCCGTGTACCCCCCAATACCATCGTTGGTAAAGGGGTGGAATTATTTGTGTTATTGTTATTATTTATTATTATTAAACACACAGACTGTTTTGGGAGAAACGCTGTTTGGACCTTCTTTTATTCACTGTACCACTGCACCTGACGATAATATACACACACACACACACACTGAGCATCAAAAGAAACTTATCACTTATATTTGAGCATCAAAAGAAACTTGTCACTTACATTTTGGATAAATTTCACTAGATGTGATCGAAAAATGACAAACTGTTTTAGAGCAGGTGCAGTGACTTTTTATTGTGCTGATTAACAACTGACATCACGAAGATGCTGCAGTTATCTGTCGATCTTGTCTCCCAGTTCGTGGCCTGTTATTGACAGAGTGTGTTTGGTTATACCGTCTCGCCAGGTTTAAAATTGTTGGCTGTGAGCACCCAAGATGGCGAGCCACAGTACGCTGCCCTAGTCCAGCCTCCAACATGCCGATTGCACGAAGGCGCTGCTCTCTTAACAGACGTGGCAATTTTTTTTTTTTTCTGTGATTTTCTTTATTGCTTTTATTCAAGCTTGCAATTCAACAGCTGAAATCACTCCATATCCAGTGTCCAATCAACTGTCTCACTAATTAGGTGATTAAGTGCATATGCTTCAGTTATAGTCACTCAAGTGTGTCATGGTCAAGGATGAATGATCGAGTGATTAAGAAACCAAAAACATTTCGTTACTGTCCATCATTTATATACCTTTCTTTTTTTTTAAATGTGTTATAATAGTGATACTGTCCTTTTTATACACAAGTGTCAATGTGGTTTCTCATGTTAATTTTTGTTCTGATGTTCCTTGTTCCAAAGGTCTGCCTGTCACTCAGAACAGGAATGAAAGAACAGAGGCAGTGATTCGGACTCTGCCCGAGAAGCAGTGGGCAGACCGTGGTTTGCCCAGACAAAGCCAGAAATAAGTTATTTTCATTTTTATTTCAAGCTTTGCCCAAAGTCATTTCAGGGTTTCCCCGTAACATATATATATGACATGCTGTTCTCCTAAAATGTATAAATAATTAATAAACAAAAAATTGTTCTAGTCAAAAAAAAAACATGATAATACAAAAGCTTCACAAATCAATCCCCATGTACACTAATCAAATAACACTAACTCATGTCTGACTCTCACCATTAAATATATTGCTCCACTGTACAGTCACTGTTTTCAGATGGCCCTGAAGATGCCTCTAGTTCTTCTCAGTGTGAAATATGTGGAGCAGCTATGGAGGGAGTTTAGTAAAGCGTGGCATGAAGTGCAAGCTGACTGTGACCCAGCTTCTGGCACTGGATGCATGTGGACAGATCACACAACCAGAGCCACTGCCAGCCTTCATCACTTTTCATGGGGTAAACGGAAAAGTGCTGAAGCGTTAACATTTGCGCTTGTTCCAGATACTTGCGGGTGTGGTTTGGGAATCTTTGATACACAGTGTGAATTAAAGCTTACCATTGCAAAAAAAGAAAGTTAAAAGCTTTTCAAAGATTTTGGCGATGGTTCAAAATGAGGGAGTATGTAAGTTTAGTCCTACAGAGAATCATGAAATATAAAAAAAACGACTTTTAGTACTGAATTGTATCACACACAATATATATATATATATATATATATATATATATATATATATATATATATATATATATATATATATAAAATATAACACGGCTTGGAAAAATAACAACCTCTGATTGGTTAAACAGCATCACATGACCGTGCGTATATACAGCGTACAGCACGGCTTGCATACCTATGAGCTGCTTCACACTAAATAAATCACTACATTCTAAATTCCATGACAAATTGCCATTTTATTTGTTATTAAACCACTGCCAAAAATGAGTGGCATTTCACCTATTTCCTTTGATATATTTGGGGATGAAACTCCACATAACTGATACAACACCAACTTTCTGAGTGAAGACAGCAGTCCACCTGAAAAAAAAATAAATGAATAAGTGCACCAGCAAGAGTAGACATAACAGTAGATGAGGAACAGCTAAATGAACCAGGAGAAAACAAAGACTGAAAAAAACACACAAACAAACAAACAAAAAAAATACAGCATGGGCTGGTTAATGTAAAAGAAAAAAAACATGGACAGTCAGTTTATGGAAATAAGTATAAAAAATCTCAACAACATAAGGGAATTTTATGCCAGTGCAAGAAGTTCAACTGAGGACCAGTATTCAGTCTCCAGTTTTATAAGGCTGAGCTGGACTAAATACATATTTTAACAGTAGAAGTTTTAGCATCTCTGCTGACAGTAATAATGTATTCATGTCAGTCAGGAAAATTCTTAAAAAAGCAGGTAACAACAAGGCCATACACCACCCCCGAATTACCGGCTTGGATTTTAAGCGTCTACGGGAAACTGAGGTACTGTCCCCTGACACCGCGGTCAGACTGGTGCGTAAAATCTGGTTCGATCGTCAACTTAATCTGGTACAACTTGGATGCAAGGGTGTCTGACAACTAACAAAAACATATTTTGAGATCCAAAAGGATGAAAACGTACTAGAATATGTGTGCCTCGCATATAACGAGTTCACAAACTCACTTCAAGTTCCGGCTTCAGTCTCCATCGCAGCTGCTCCCCTTACTTCCTTAGTGTCATTTGAAACTCCGCCCATCATCACAGCTTGTATTCAGTCATCCAGTTTCTAGTGAGATGACACTTTCGATGCAGAAATTCACAATAAACTAACGTGAGCAATTTATTTTTAATAAGTGAACAATGAATTCAATAAAATTAAATTTGGGACTATATTACACTACGGATGTATACACAATAAAAGTTTTTGGTTTTGTCTTAATTTATATGTGTTTTAATTATTTTTCTTCCCACAAATGACAGGTAGCCGTGTTGTATGCGGTATAAACCACTTCGGGCCGTGTGGTTCCGATGATATATACGACTTCTGGGGTGGTTAATTGAAGTTTTACGGTGCATATATATATATATATATATATATATATATATATATATATATATATATACAGTGCCTTGCGAAAGTATTCGGCCCCCTTGAACTTTGCGACCTTTTGCCACATTTCAGGCTTCAAACATAAAGATATGAAACTGTAATTTTTTGTGAAGAATCAACAACAAGTGGGACACAATCATGAAGTGGAACGAAATTTATTGGATATTTCAAACTTTTTTAACAAATAAAAAACTGAAAAATTGGGCGTGCAAAATTATTCAGCCAAGTTAATACTTTGTAGCGCCACCTTTTGCTGCGATTACAGCTGTAAGTCGCTTGGGGTATGTCTCTATCAGTTTTGCACATCGAGAGACTGAAATTTTTGCCCATTCCTCCTTGCAAAATAGCTCGAGCTCAGTGAGGTTGGATGGAGAGCATTTGTGAACAGCAGTTTTCAGTTCTTTCCACAGATTCTCGATTGGATTCAGGTCTGGACTTTGACTTGGCCATTCTAACACCTGGATATGTTTATTTGTGAACCATTCCATTGTAGATTTTGCTTTATGTTTTGGATCATTGTCTTGTTGGAAGACAAATCTCCGTCCCAGTCTCAGGTCTTTTGCAGACTCCATCAGGTTTTCTTCCAGAATGGTCCTGTATTTGGCTCCATCCATCTTCCCATCAATTTTAACCATCTTCCCTGTCCCTGCTGAAGAAAAGCAGGCCCAAACCATGATGCTGCCACCACCATGTTTGACAGTGGGGATGGTGTGTTCAGGATGATGAGCTATGTTGCTTTTACGCCAAACATAACGTTTTGCATTGTTGCCAAAAAGTTCGATTTTGGTTTCATCTGACCAGAGCACCTTCTTCCACATGTTTGGTGTGTCTCCCAGGTGGCTTGTGGCAAACTGTAAACGACACTTTTTATGGATATCTTTAAGAAATGGCTTTCTTCTTGCCACTCTTCCATAAAGGCCAGATTTGTGCAGTATACGACTGATTGTTGTCCTATGGACAGAGTCTCCCACCTCAGCTGTAGATCTCTGCAGTTCATCCAGAGTGATCATGGGCCTCTTGGCTGCATCTCTGATCAGTCTTCTCCTTGTATGAGCTGAAAGTTTAGAGGGACGGCCAGGTCTTGGTAGATTTGCAGTGGTCTGATACTCCTTCCATTTCAATATTATCGCTTGCACAGTGCTCCTTGGGATGTTTAAAGCTTGGGAAATCTTTTTGTATCCAAATCCGGCTTTAAACTTCTCCACAACAGTATCTCGGACCTGCCTGGTGTGTTCCTTGTTCTTCATGATGCTCTCTGCGCTTTAAACGGACCTCTGAGACTATCACAGTGCAGGTGCATTTATACGGAGACTTGATTACACACAGGTGGATTCTATTTATCATCATTAGTCATTTAGGTCAACATTGGATCATTCAGAGATCCTCATTGAACTTCTGGAGAGAGTTTGCTGCACTGAAAGTAAAGGGGCTGAATAATTTTGCACGCCCAATTTTTCAGTTTTTTATTTGTTAAAAAAGTTTGAAATATCCAATAAATTTCGTTCCACTTCATGATTGTGTCCCACTTGTTGTTGATTCTTCACAAAAAATTACAGTTTCATATCTTTATGTTTGAAGCCTGAAATGTGGCAAAAGGTCGCAAAGTTCAAGGGGGCCGAATACTTTCGCAAGGCACTGTATATATATATATACCGTAAAACTTCAATTATATGCCTCTGGCGTTTATTTACAATATTTGCCAGCAGACCCAGCACGTATTGGAGATCGGCGATTATTTGAGACCCGGCAATTATTTGAAGTTTTACGGTTTTCTAAAAACAGACATCTTTTAAAATATGAACATAATTCAGTGGTGTTCAGTTCACGCAAAAATTATACTTATTCAAAATGGCTATTTTTCTTCTGAAATTTCACACATCAAGTTTATTATTTGTTTATTTGGCAGACACCTTTATCCAAGGAGACTTACAGAGACTAGGATATGTGAACTATGCATCAGTTGCAGAGTCACTTACAACAATGTCTTACCCGAAAGACGGCGCACAAGGAGGTTAAGTAACTTGTTCAGGGTCACACAGTGAGTCAGTGAGTAAGCTGGAATTTGAACCAGGGACCTCCTGGTTACAAGAATGTTTCTTTAACCGCTGGACCACACAGCCTCCTAACGTTTCAATAATGCACAATTGCAAAGCTGTTTAATGGTTGCATTGGTCACCATTTTCACATTAAACATTCTACTGAGACAGCAAGTATTGTGAACGATGAACATCCTGTTGAGTAATTATGGTAGCCAAATCACCACCTCAGAGAGTACACAGGACAACAGAGTTTGAGGAAAACTGGTAAGTTTTATTGTTTACACAAACAATACTGCATTTCAATGAAAAGAAATAAAAGAAAAGAAAACCTGCTAGGCACTAACTACACTTTTGTTTTGTTTTATTTCCCTAGCTAGCCCTGAAGAAGCTAGCCTTCAAACAGGTAAAAAGCAAGCTACACAAGTAGTGCAGTAAACTACAGTGTTTTTACTGCAGTGCAACAAGTCCAGTATTGTGGGCTGGCAAAGGTTAATGACTACAACTGTTGTAAGTGAAGGCTTGGTGCCCACCCAGGTCACTCCCAGATAAGTAATTACTGGCACAATCAATTGTAATCCGGCCACAGTGGCACACTTGTGATTGTACTTTCTTTCCCAGGTCAATGTTAAGTATTCCAGTCTTGAGGTTGGACCAGTCGTGTTGTCCAGGTCAGGTAAGTACAGGTTAATGTTTATTATTTTTAGTTGGATTAACACTGCTTCCCTTTGTCTTGCCTTTTCCAGAAGCCAAGTGCGTCCGCTATTGGTGATGCTTTGAAGTTGCAGTGCAAGAACCATGCTGTTTGTTGGCCTACTATTTACAATACTGCAACACCCCCAAAAAAAATAATAAACTGAAAACTGAAACAACTGGGTGTATCTTTGCCTGCTGGTTGCAGTGTCCCCTTTTTGAAAATAAACACAGTCCTTTGGGACACTTTCCAGCAGTGGTACTCAAATGTTTGTTTTGCACCCTGATTAATTTATACAGTCCCCTTGGCGTGAATCACAGATCTTCTGCACTCTGCTTAATTTTAACACAGTTCAAGAGTGACACGACAGCCTATAAACAAACAAACCTTTTTTATATTTACAGTAGTAGGCAGAAAAGCAAGGAGTGCTTCTGATCTGATGTATACAGTCGCCTTGACTATCAAACAGGCCTCAACAGCCCTCTTAGTTCCTTCCCTGCACCAGGAGTATTTTTAACACAGTCCAGTTTACACAGGATTTCATTTACTTCTGTTAGTAGCTGCTACAGCGCTGCACTAACGCGGTTTCCAAACACTATCACTTTTTACACTCCCAGCAAGGTGATACAAAAACTGCTTTACTCAATGTTTGGTTCTTTGGGTGCTTAAAAGAATGCTGGTTGTGCCCAGGGAAACGTCCACTCCAATTTCCAGTGTTTACTGGCACTATTCCAACGATCCTCTCTTCGTTTGCTTTGTTTGTCCGTTTGACGTGGTTCCTTTTTTAAAAAGCTCCTTTTGTTTACATTTGTACTTTTGTTAGGCCTTTCCTTTACAGCACACGGCAAGCTAAACATACGCTCCTACACCCACACCTGTACTGAGCTCTCAGCCCTTAAATCCCCAGTGTCTAGCCCCAGGTCAGCTGACTTCCTGTTACCCTGCTGCTTCTGGGAATTGTAGTCGTTTAGTTACTGCTGGCCACAAAGGTTCTAGTTCTTATTTTCTTATAAGAGGACAATCTACCAGTATCCCCATGTTCCTTGCAGTCTCCTCATATCCTTAGATGCTATTTCCTTACAGTATTCTTTCATAATCTGTCTTCTTCCTGTCCTAATTTTGTGCTGTTCAATGGCACTTAGAATCCTAGGCAGCAGCAATATTGTGAGCACTTCTGTAATGGTTGAATTCATATTTATCCATCATCTTGTTCATCATTTTTTCTTTGACAATTTTACACAGCCATGGTCCTGAAAGCCAATCCCAAATAGTGGCATGGCACACAAATTATGAGGCTTTGACCCATATGCATAAAACTTGCCGTCTCCTTTATCGTTCCAGTATTTCATCGGGTGATACATAAACGCCATTACCGTCAAAAAACATCACTCATCGCGACGTTAGAATAACGTGCCCTTAGAGTCCAATTTTCTCATTTTCGATATCAAGAAGGAAAACACAAGGCAAGTTCTCAAGGGCTAAATTAATTATTATTTCTCTAACAAGTCACATTCCAGTCATGTCCACAGCTTCTTTTCAATTCGACCCTGGTATTTAGCTCCCACTTCCTTTTATAGGGGAGCTGGAGGAAGGCAGTGCCCACTCCAGCCAATCCGGAGCTAGATACCTCACCTGGCTGGAAAGTCCCAGGCCGGAAAGTCCCAGGCTGGCGGCCGTGGGGAAATTCCCCAGCCCAGGGATCCATAGAACCTTCTAAAAGGGAGGGGTCGGGGCAACCTCACTTGTTGGAAAAGTACAGGCTGTGTTCTCCCGTTCACTCCAGGATGCTGACCATGCCCCTGATCCGCGGGGCGCCCACTTCCTGGTTGGTGACGATCAGTCAGTGCGCTGGCCCCGACCCTCTCTCCAGCCTGCCTCGGGACCCGCCGTTACAATATTATTCATCTGATTCATAAATCTGTATTGTGCCGTTAATTGACCCTTACCGGCATCATAATTAATCCGACGTTCATCTTGCCAGCACTTCTGGCAGTCTATGATCTCCCTTTTTACTGTACCAATCGCATTAACCCGATCAGCTATCTCCTGCCATATTTTTTCAGACTGTAGGTTTTCATAACCTCTCACTCACATCCAGCAGCTTTTTAGTACAGGAGTCCCTTGGTATACAGACACCGTTATGCCATACATTCTGATATGCCTGATATGTCCCCGATCATAACCAATTTAGTGTGACGCTAAGAATTGCATTATCCAAAGAGACCCACTGAAAAAAAAATGACTGGATGAAAATAAACCCAACAACCGATACAAGTAGCCTACTAAATCGCTAAAATTAAGAACATGATTAAATCATACTCTAGTTTAAATTAACTGTGATCGGTTGGAAAAGGGCAAGAAGCTTTCAGAAATACTGATGGACTCCAGTGGTTTAAACGCAAGATGTGGACTACAATATTCTGAATTTGAAGTCTGTAATTGCTTTTTGCAAAGAAAATAAAGAAACCAAAAGTAGCAGGTAGGCTATGTGCTTTACTTAGCCACCTGTACACTGCAAAGTTTTCTATGTAAATGTAAAAATGTGTGTGCAATATATCTAAGGTACTGTATAGTATCATTATGTGTCAATGCACCACCACGATCTGTTTTGTGTTAATTGTGTACAAAGTAGACTATGGTTAAAGAAAATGAGCTAAAATCATTTAGTTTAAATTTAACATCATGTTTTACTGTTTCTGCATTGTACATTATGTGTACAATGAAGCAGCATGATTTATTTTGTGTTCCCACAGCAGTATAGGCTAAAGAAAAAAGAAACTGTGCTAGGTATTGATTTTACTACTGTGCTGTATAGCTATGGCCAAAAGTTTTGAATCACCTAGAATTCTAGGATTGAGACATAATAAAAAAGAACATATGAACATAATCTTTTATATATATATATATATATAAATTTAGTCGTTGCCAATTATTTTTATTATTTTCTCCCAATTTAGAATGGCCAGTTATTTATTTATGTATTTTTTTAAGCTCAGCTCACCATTACCACCCCTGCGCTGACTCGGGAGGGTGAAGACGAACACACACTGTCCTCCAAAGCGTGTGCCGTCAGCCGACCTCTTTTTTTTCACACTGCGGACTCACCATGCAGCCACCCAAGAGCTACAGCGTCGGAGGACAACGCAGCTCTCGGGCAGCTTACAGGCAAGCCCGCAGGCGCCCGGCCAGACTACAGCGGTCGCTGGTGCGCAGTGAGCCAAGGACACCCTGGCCGACCTAACCCTCCCTCCCCTCGGGCGATGCTCGGCCAATTGTGCGCCGCCCCCTAACCCTAACCCTAACCCGTCCACGGTCGGCTGTGGAATAGCCTGGACTCGAACTCGCGACGTCCAGACTATAAAGCGCATCCTAGGAGGCTGTGTGGTCCAGTGGTTAAAGAAAGGGGCTTGTAACCAGGAGGTCCCCAGTTCAAATCACTCGGGAGCCCCCATAATTTTGATCTTTTATTTAACCATGTAATCAAATCATGTAATAAAATAAACTACAAAATGACATTGCAAAAGTCTACCGGAAGCCATAATAGAGTAGTACAGTATTTCATGTTAGATTTTGAAATGTCACATTTTTCAATTTTTGTCAATTTTTCATAAATACAGTACTGTACGTATAACACTACAAAGCGATATGTAATTCAATATGTTAACGTAACATTATTCAGCAGGTTTTATTCGACTTTATGAAGCAAAATGTGTTATTTCTATAAAGTGATGCAAAACTTTTGGCCACAGCTGTATTTGTCTACGTGCAGATGTATATTTTTACATAATGTAAATGTGTACAGAGAATGCATTAATGTTATTTCAGCGCAATTAGGTATATTTAAAATAAACCAATCACTATCTATCTGTGTGTGTGTGTGTGTGTGAAATTATTATTATTTTTTTAACCTATCTTGATATTTCGGACAACATCTATCTCCAGACATGTCCCGTAGCCACAACGTGATGGTGTAAACAGACAGTGTATTCCATTGATGCCTTAAGTAGAGGACACGGCTCATTTGTATACCTCTGACAATTGGTTAGATAAAATCTGTCGGTAACAATCTGTGACGATAAATCCCAAATTTACTGGCCAGTAAAATATCCAGATCATAGTTTTATAAATCACTGGTTAAATACTGCCCAGTACATTTTTTTAATGGCTGTAAATTACTGCCATCTTTTATGCATATGGGCCATTATGTCTGAAAGTATATACAAACATGCCAGCTTCTAGACTCTGAAAATACAGACAATTACTTCATAAACAAAACATGCATTTAGAATTAGGGTTATTTTGAAAAACATAGTGTGCCTTTATAGATTCCTAAAGCATTTTTCTTTTCAGGCGACTCGTGGGAACCACCAAGCACCCACAGCAACCAATGGTGGATGAACAGCCAGAACTACCCTCAGTCAAGTGTTCTGACTCTTTATCTATTTCTTTCCCAAGAGTAACAACCTCCAACCTCAAGACCTTAAAAGAAGAGAAACACCACATCTTGTTGCCTGATGGACATGATAAAGATATCAAAACTCAAAGCATCTCCAGGGAGAGTTCAGATCTCAGCCCCAATGGTGTACACCTACTGACACAATAGGTCACACGCAGGGCAATCTCAAGTGGAGCAATTGTCATGTATTTTGCTCTTCTTGGTCAGTTGCTGACTGAGTGTATTCTATTGCACAGGTTACGTTTTTCAACACACATCAAAACATCAAGATAAAAATGGCATTTGTTATGTGACATGGTGTGATCTGTCACTAATTCCTCCCTGTATGCGTGCCGCTACAGAAGCAGCTGGGACGCGCAACAGGAGACGTGTTGGCTTGTCTGATTGGGAGTCCCTGATTGGCTAGGGGGCGTGCCCGGGGAACCTACAGCCAATTAAAAAAGAGGCTCTGCCACAGATCTTGGCTGCTACCAGGCTATTGACCCACAGACATGTGCAGCGCTGTGGAGATCATCCGCCCCAGGATGAGAAAAAAATATAAAGGAATACTACACGAAACCACTCAACTCCCAGCCGGGTCCATGAAGGCGCTGCCCAGCCAGGACCGTCAGAAAGACCCAGTAGCCCTGAGAATGCCGGTGTCACAGCAAATTGGTACACCGTAAAAAAAAGAAGATCTCTCCTACTCAGGGGCACCCGCTTAACAGTGATCGCTAGCTTGCTGCCAGTCTCTTATTAATGAACTGCGAGCTTCCCTTCTTCCGGGTGATGTGTATTTCATTTCCCCCCTCTCACGTGACACTGGCACTTCAACAATGTCGTCCATCCTGTCTGTTTAACAGGCAGACGCTGAGCTGTGCTCACTCAGAAATGTGAGCGCTCAAATCAGCCGTGCACATGCATAGTATCAGCCAGCCATCAGCCAGGACTTACTATGATCAGGGCTGCCGAGAGACTTCATGGGTCCCAGGGAAGGATTGGTATGTGGCCCCCTCACCCCTGTTAAATCACAACAGATTGCAATATATATTTATTTTTTTACAATTGTATCTTGTCTTGCAGTGTCTTTGCTGTAGCATACTAGCCTATTGTTTTGAAATTAAATTACAACTGGATTATGTATACATATTTGAAGGTTCTGTAGCAGTAGTCACAGTCGACATTAGTTTTGTTTGTATTTTCTTTGCTGATTTGTCTTAAATTATTATTATATTTTACGTAAATTAACGTTGTTAAAAGCAAAAAAACACAATGGTGAAAGACCTATGAGCATCAGATGCATTTAACCCTATTTGAATGTTTTAATTATGCACAAACAACCATCCATTACCAAGGTTCAATTCAACCCAAATAATGTCCAGATAATACCCACCGCTCACCCTCCTTTCCGGGGTCCAAGCTTTGCTACAGTACAGAACGGAGAAATAACATTACAACTGACAAAGCAAGTTTCCTTTCAATTCGAAGACAACCACCAACCAATACTTTTGGGATATGCCTGTGTGGCGGAGTGTCCCGCCCCTATTTATTATTATTTGTATTTTTGTTTGCGGCGCGGGTAAAAGCGCCGCGTCTTTTATTGTTATATTTAAAAACCTCGTGAGGATGCATGGCTGATCAGCTACTGATTATTTAACTAGCTGACAGTCATGCATCCTTACCAAACACGTGCAGACTCTGGCCGGGGGATAATAAGATAATTACCAACTAGTTAAATCCCTCGGCCAGAGTATATAAACCAGCAGCACTATGCACTCGGGGTGTGGAGTGTTCGAGAGTGGAGAACGGGAGAGAGAGAGGAAGAAAACAATTGCTAAAACGTGCTGGAGTATCCAGCACGAAACTTACTTGTTTGTTTATTCGTTCGGCCCTCGTGCCCTTTTGTTTGGTGTTTTGTTAAATCTTTTGTTTTTGTTTTGTTTATTAAATACGCTGAGTGCACCAGCACTCAGCTTCAACCGCCCATCCACTGTTTTGGTTTCTACTTCCTGGTCCGTGACGTCATCCACATCACCACTGCGAGCCAGACTGTCACATATGGTGTCCTGCGTGGGACAAACAACGCCTCCAACAGCCGGACCAGGATTGAAAAGTGCGTTTTTTTTTGTTTGTTCGTTTTTTTTTCAAATTAAAAATGGGGAAAAGTAGCCGGAGGAGAAAGCAGCAGCAGCAGCAACAACAGCAGCAGGAGGCGCAGCAACATCAGCCTTACCTTGCCACACTGGATATCTGCCTCACCTGCCTGAAGGGTGAGGAGTGGTGCTTCGCGGTTGGTGAGGTTGGGCACGTGGCACCAGACCAACCCCCTCCATGGCAGGAGAAAGAGGAGCCAGAGCGTCCAGTGAGGGAGGACCTGCATCCTCCAAAGAGGACGAATGCACTCTCCTCTGAAGGAGTCTGGGACTGGCTGGTGGAGCCGGGGAGGGATTATGAGGAAGCCCTCCCTGCAGTGATCAACCTCCTGTGGGCAAGAGATGGGGAGCGCTGGGAGGCCTGGGAACAACAACACCACCCAGCTTCCCTCCCAGACATCGCAGCCATGGTGTTCAACTACCTGGCTGCGGATATGGGAGAGACCCTGCTGCTGCCATCTCCAGCACAAAAGGGAGAGGAGCCATCGCTGCCGTCTCCAGCGCCAGAGGGAGAGGAGCCATCGCTGCCGTCTCCAGCGCCAGAGGGAGAGGAGCCATCGCTGCCGTCTCCAGCGCCAGAGGGAGAGGAGCCATCGCTGCCGTCTCCAGCGCCAGAGGGAGAGGAGCCATCGCTGCCGTCTCCAGCGCCAGAGGGAGAGGAGCCATCGCTGCCGTCTCCAGCGCCAGAGGGAGAGGAGCCATCGCTGCCGTCTCCAGCGCCAGAGGGAGAGGAGCCATCGCTGCCGTCTCCAGCATCAGAGGGAGAGGAGCCATCGCTGCCGTCTCCAGCGCCAGAGGGAGAGGAGCCATCGCTGCCGTCTCCAGCATCAGAGGGAGAGGAGCCATCGCTACCGTCTCCAGCATCAGAGGGAGAGGAGCCATCGCTACCGTCTCCAGCATCAGAGGGAGAGGAGCCATCGCTACCGTCTCCAGCATCAGAGGGAGAGGAGCCATCGCTACCGTCTCCACCAGCAGAGGGAGAATGCCTGCTGGTTTCGCCTCCACAGCCTGGGGAGGAGCCCGAACGTCCTACGCCCGAGTGGGAGGAGCCCGAACGTCCTACGCCCGAGTGGGAGGAGCCCGAACGTCCTACGCCCGAGTGGGAGGAGCCCGAACGTCCTACGCCCGAGTGGGAGGAGCCCGAACGTCCTACGCCCAAGAGGGGGGAGTCGGTGCGTCCACAGCCCAAGAGGGAGGAGTCGGTGCGTCCACAGCCCAAGAGGGAGGAGTCGGTGCGTCCACAGCCCAAAGAGGGGGGAGTCGGTGCGTCCATAGCCCAAGAGGTGGAAGTCTGCGCTTCCACAGCCTTAGGACCCAAGCTGCAGTCCCAAGAGCCAGAAGGGGAGGAGTTACAGGCTCAACCCCCTGAATTTTTCTGGGGGGGAGAAGGGCAGGATGCTGGTGTTCCCCAGCAGCCTCTATTTATGCTGCTGAAGGGAGCACGGCACACACCAGCCCAGCCGCCACAGCAGAGGGAGCCAGCACCGCCACAGCCTCCCTCTGAGTGGCCAGCATCCGCCCCATCGCCTCTGCCTCCACCACCACCAGGAGCAGAGCAGCAGGAGCTGCCTCTGTCTCCACCACCACCAGGAGCAGGGCAGCAGGAGCTGCTTCTGTCTCCACCATCACCAGGAGCAGAGCAGCAAGAGCTGCCTCTGCCTCCGCCACCTCCACCAGCAGAGGGTAAATGCCTGCTGGTTCCACATCCACCGTCGTGGGAGGACTGCTTGCCCCTCCCACCTCCACCAGCAGAGGGTGAATGCCTGCTGGTTCCGCCTCCACCGTCGTGGGAGGACTGCTTGCCCCTCCCACCTCCACCAGCAGAGGATGAATGCCTGCTGGTTCTGCCTCAACCGTCGTGGGAGGACTGCTTGCCCCTCCCACCTCCACCAGCAGAGGATGAATACCTGCTGGTTCCGCCTCAGCCGCCGTGGGAGGACTGCTTGCCACTCCCAGCTCCACCAGCAGAGGGTGAATACCTGCTGGTTCCGTCTCAGCCGCTGTGGGAGGACTGCTTTCCCCTCCCACCTCCACCAGCAGAGGGTGAATACCTGCTGGTTCCACATCCACCGTCATGGGAAGGACTGCTCCTGCCCTGCCTCGCACCACCCAGGGATGCCTGCCTCGCATCGCCTGGGGCTGCCTGTTCCACATCGCCTGGGGTCGCCAGGGATCCTGCTTCGCCTGGGGTCGCCAGGGATCCTGCTTCGCCTGGGGTCGCCAGGGATCCTGCTTCGCCTGGGGTCACTACACTGTGGTCGGAGCCCCACGGAGGGGAGCTGCCGGCCATGAAGAAAGGGGGGGAGGTCAGGAGACCAGCTCCCCCAGCCGCACTTTCGCGGCCGGAGATCATGTGGTCAGAGCCCCACGAAGGGGAGCTGCCAGCCATGGAAAAGGGGGGGGAGGTCAGGAGACCAGCTCCCCCAGCCGCACTTTCGCGGCAGGAAATACTGTGGCTGGAGCCCCGTGAAGGGCAGCTGTCAGCCATGAAGAAGGGGGGGGAGGTCAGGAGACCAGCTTCCCCCGCAGCAATTTCGCTGCAGGAGAAAGGGTGGCCAGAGCCCCACGGAGGGGAGCTGTCGGCCATGAAGAAGGGGGGGCAGGTCTGGAGACCACCCCCAAAAATTTTTTGGCCAGAGGAGCTGGCCGGTGCGCGGGCCATTGGAACACTACGGCTGTTTGGGTGGGAGGAGGACATCCCACCGTGGCCGCCACCTTTGGCCCGTTGCTGCCCCTGTTCCTGCGCCGGGACTGCTGACCGGGACTTTGGGGACTAAGGGGGGAGGTGGCCGAAAAGGCCATGTGTGCTGCGCACAAGGGGGGGCATGTGTGGCGGAGTGTCCCGCCCCTATTTATTATTATTTGTATTTTTGTTTGCGGCGCGGGTAAAAGCGCCGCGTCTTTTATTGTTATATTTAAAAACCTCGTGAGGATGCATGGCTGATCAGCTACTGATTATTTAACTAGCTGACAGTCATGCATCCTTACCAAACACGTGCAGACTCTGGCCGGGGGATAATAAGATAATTACCAACTAGTTAAATCCCTCGGCCAGAGTATATAAACCAGCAGCACTATGCACTCGGGGTGTGGAGTGTTCGAGAGTGGAGAACGGGAGAGAGAGAGGAAGAAAACAATTGCTAAAACGTGCTGGAGTATCCAGCACGAAACTTACTTGTTTGTTTATTCGTTCGGCCCTCGTGCCCTTTTGTTTGGTGTTTTGTTAAATCTTTTGTTTTTGTTTTGTTTATTAAATACGCTGAGTGCACCAGCACTCAGCTTCAACCGCCCATCCACTGTTTTGGTTTCTACTTCCTGGTCCGTGACGTCATCCACATCACCACTGCGAGCCAGACTGTCACAGCCTGCCATAGGTCAGGTATTCACTGAGCATTTTATATCAAAGCTGTGGATAGGCCCCTCCGTGGAGTGACGTCCTCGGTCCCGCCCTCCGAGGTAATAAATAGTCACTCCGTGGAGATCTCGTTCTCTTTTGCTTCTCACAATCAGGTAGGTAAGGTGGGGTATAACTAACGTCTTTCCAGTTGTTTGATTGTGTCTTAAAAAGAGCCATTCACTACGAGTTTCTGTAGTTCCCTGACAATATATTGCAGGAACACGGCAGCTGAAGCCTAAGCAAAATGTTGCGCAACTGCACGTCGTTTTAAATTTAAATGATAACTTTCTTCAGTCTACATTGTAGGCTGCTATAACTAACCTTGCTGCTTGCTGCCTGTGTTTTCAATTTTTTTCCTCTGTCTTGGCAGCTTTGAAAAAAATAAAAAAAAATAAAAATAGTAGACAGAGACTTAATCCTCCAGCGAGACCCAGCTCTGCTGTGCCCGCTGTTGAGTCAAGGACTCTGGGCTACCTCGGCATGCACACTCACTGCAAGCAGCCTAGTCTGCCCCTAGAGGTTGTCGATTATCATTGAATTATTACTTTGCAGTAAAAACACCCTTACCCTCCAGCTTCCTGTTGAGTGTCTGTGTGTGTTAATACTGCCTTACAGTTTAAAAGATAACTAACAACTGTGTGCTTCCTCCATTAGGCCTGGTATTACCTGGTCCTACTGCTGAGTAGATTCCACGGTCTGGTATTTTTTTCTCCATGTCTGTAGGCTGTTGCCATCTACATGCTGTTTTGGCTGTGTGCTGCATTAAATAGACTAGACACACAGCTCAGTACCCCTGGTGCTTGGTGTTCAGTGCTTTGGCGCCCCAGTGCCGGCCTCGACACCCTTGGCAACCTCAGGTCCTCGGTGCCTTGGTGCTTTGGTGCCTCTGTGACCTACAGCATCCCTGCATCGGTGGCTTCGGTACTTTCGGTGCCCTCGGTGTCCGGGTGCTCCATAGCCTCGGTGCTTCGCAAACTGCTTCCTAACTGAACTTGTTGAAACAAAAATGCAGACTTCATTCCAACCAATACGCTGCTTAACACCGTCACTGTATGTAATGTGCACGAATCCTGCATGCACATGTACGAAACCAAACTGAAGCCTTCTTGTGTAGCAGGGTTATAGTTTCACCAGCGTATCCATTTAAATATCACGTTAAATTGTGTATATTAGAGTGGCCTCTTGTGTTCAGCCTGTTGAATTACAAGCGCTGGTGGGTGTATGGACCTCTATTTTATATATACTGTGGTCATCGGTACAATAGGGGCCACAGGGAACTGCTTCTATATTAGAAACTTGGGTCAGTCCATACGTACGAAAGCACCGTCACTGCAATCACTTTCAGTCCAGTCTGTGATATTATTATTATTATTATTATTTATTTCTTAGCAGACACCCTTATTATTATTATTATTATTATTATTATTATTATTATTATTATCATTATTATTATTATTTATTTTTTAGCAGTCGCCCTTATCCAGGGCGACTTACAGTCGTAAACAAATACATTTCAAGAATCACAGTGCAAGTAATAATACAATTAAGAGCAAGATAAATACAATGATGAATACAATGACTTTGGTTCAAGCAAGCACAAGTGTGACAAAATACAATTCAATAATACAGCAGATAACAGTGTCAGTGATAGTTACATCAGGATATAATTAAATACAAAATACTACAGATTAAACACTTGGCAGATTATAGTACTCTGAAGTACAGGATTAAATGCAGTAAAATAGGGGCAGATAAGAGCAAGTAAAGCGCATTTAAGTAAGGGTGATATGTGTCCCAGGGGAAAAACAGAGGAGTTCTACAGGTGCTTTCTGAAGAGGTGAGTCTTGAGGAGGCGCCGGAATGTGGTCAGGGACTGGGCAGTCCTGACATCTGTAGGAAGGTCATTCCACCACTGCTGGGCGAGGGTGGAGAAGGAGCGGGCTCTGGAGGCAGGGGAGCGTAGAGGAGGTAGAGCCAGGCGGAGCGGAGAGGTCAAGTGGGGGTGTAGGGAGAGATGAGGGTCTGGAGGTAGCTGGGTGCAGTCTGGTCAAGGCATCGGTAGGCTAGGACAAGAGTCTTGAACTGGATGCGAGCGGTGATCGGTAGCCAATGGAGTGAGCGGAGTAGTGGAGTTGCATGGGAGAAGCGAGGCAGAGAGAACACCAGGCGGGCAGCGGAGTTCTGGATGAGCTGGAGCGGACGGGTGGCGGACGCAGGGAGGCCAGCCAGGAGGGAGTTGCAGTAGTCTAGGCGGGAGAGTACCAAGGCCTGGACCAGGAGCTGGGTGGCGTTGTTGGTGAGGAAGGGTCGGATTCTTCGGATGTTGCTCAGGAAGAATCGGCAAGTGCGTGCCAGAGTGGAGATGTGCTGGGAATAAGAGAGGCAGGGGTCCAGGGTGACTCCGAGGTTCTTAGCGGAGGAAGAGGGAGAGAGTGTGGTAGATTCCAGAGGAACAGAGATAGAGAGATCAGAGGAGGGGAGGAGGAGGAGGGAAAGAAAAGGAGGTCAGATTTAGAGAAGTTTAGTTTGAGGTGATGTGAGTGCATCCAGGAGGAAATAGCAGACAGACAGGTAGAGATACGGGAGGGGATGGTGGAGTCAGAGGTGAGGAAGGAGAGGAAAATCTGAGCATCATCAGCATAGAAATAGTATGAGAAACCATAGGATGCGATGAGGGGGCCCAGGGAGCGGGTGTAGAGAGAGAACAGGAGAGGACCCAAGACTGACCCTTGGGGGACTCCTGTTGAGAGTGGGCGAGGTGTGGAGGTTGTTCCATGCCAGGTTACCTGGTAAGTGCGGTTGGAGAGGTAGGAGGAGAACCAGGCCAGAGCAGTGCCAGAGATTCCCAGGTCAGTGAGAGAGGATAGTAGAATAGAGTGATTGACAGTGTCAAAGGCAGCAGAAAGGTCGAGGAGAATTAGGACAGAGGAGAGAGAGGCAGATCGGGCAGAGTTTAGTGAGTTGGTGACAGAAAGGAGGGTGGTTTCAGTGGAGTGAGCAGCGTGGAAGCCAGATTGGAGAGGGTCGAGCAGAGAATGGTTGGACAGGAAAGCAGAGAGCTGGCTGTGTACAGTCCGCTCGAGGGTTTTGGAGAGGAAGGGTAGGAGGGAGACAGGACGGTAGCTCTGGAGGGAGGTGGGGTCGAGGGTAGGTTTTTTGAGGAGGGGAGTGATGGAGGCTTTTTTGATGGCAGAGGGAAAGAGACCAGAAAGGAGAGAGGTTTTGAGAAGGGAGGAGATGAAGGGAAGTAGAGCAGGAGCAGCAGCTTGAAAGAGGTGAGTGGGGAGGTGGTCCAGGGCACACGTGGTGGGTTTGTGACCCTGGAGCAAGGAGGAGAGGTCAGAGTCTGAGAGGGGCGAGAAGGTGGAGAAGGAGGGTGAGTTAGTAGAGGATGCAGTGGGTGTAGGGGTTGGAGCAGGAGAGTGTGTGGGAGAGGTGTTAAAGAGTTTGCGGATATCTGAGATTTTAGAAGAGAAGAAGGAGGCAAAGTCATCAGGGGAGATAGAGGAGGGAGGAGGAGGGGGGAGGGTTTAGGAGGGAGGAGAAGGTAGAGAATAGTTTACGTGGGTTGTTAGTAGAGGCTTGAATTACAGATTGGAAATAAGTACATTTAGCAGAGGAGAGAGTAGAGGAGAAGGAGGAGAGGAGAGTGTGGTAAAGGTCTAAGGCAGCAGGGAGTTTGGTTCTCTTCCATTTCTTTTCAGCAGATCTCAGTGTGATTCTTGCCGAGCGGAGCGCAGAGGAGAGCCAGGATTGGGGAGGGGCAGGCAGGTCGGGAGGTGAGGGGACAGAGGGAGTCGAGGGAGGAGGTGAGGGAGGAGAAGAGGGTGGAGGTAGCAGAATCTACAGAGAGTTGTGAGAAGGAGTCGATAGGAGGGAGGTGAGAGAGAGCAGTGGAGGCAAGGACAGAGGGGGAGAGAGAGCGGAGGTTACGGCGAGAGGTGACAGTGGGGGTAGGAGGAGCAGGGAGAGAGGGGAGAGACAGAGAAAAGGAGATGAAATAGTGATCAGAGAGGTCCAGGGGGGTGACAGAGAGGGTGCAGGGGTGGCAGGCCCTGGAGAAGGTGAGGTCCAGTTGACGGCCAGCTTTGTGGGTAGGAGGGGATGGAGAGAGACAGAAGTCGAAGGAGTGAAGGAGAGGGAGGAATCCGGCAGAGTGGCTGGGGTTGGAGAGATGGGTATTTAAGTCACCTAACAGGACAGTTGGGGTAGACAGGGTGACTTACAATTGTTACAATATATCACATTATTTTTACATACAATTACATTATTTTTTACATACAATTACCCATTTATACAGTTGGGTTTTTACTGGAGCAATCTAGGTAAAGTACCTTAATCAAGGGTACAGCAGTAGTGTCCCCCACCTGGGATTGAACCCACGACCCTCCGGTCAAGAGTCCAGAGCCCTAACCACTACTCCACACTGCTGCCCTAAATATGCGTGATGGAGGAGGCTGTATTGTGAGGAGAGATTGGTTATTTCTTCAATGCCTTTTTATCTGATACAGACAATAAATGACTATTGGAAGGCAAGACTAGTCCAGGACTTATTCATTCTGAAGCAAAATACACAACGCAAAATAAGGCCTGCTACACTTGCTTATGAAAATAGTTGTTTACATGTTTTATTCATGCTTGTGTCTATACATAATTCTGGTACCATGATTTCTAACTTCTATATTCTTCTTGCTTTTGTGAGCCTTAACCCTTTGCGGTCCATTGTCGGACCTGGTCCGACATTGCAATTATTCCTATCGGGTCCATTGTCGGACCCTGTCCGACATCATCAAAAAAACGCAAAAAACGGGTTTCTAGTCGTTTTTTCTCCGGAAAAAGCCGAGAAAACCATTCAGTGGCCGAGTGGGAGCGACAGGAGCCGAGACAAGACGATAAAAAAAACACAACTATAAAATAACTCATGAAGTCATACATGCCCCTGGCATTACATAGGGGCGGTCATAAGGAAACAAGCTGGCTGTTAGTGTATCAACGCACAGAGACTATCACGGACATTTGCAGAGCTTTTTTGAGATGTTATAGTAATAGAATAATGACTTGGATTGCATTATTGAGGAGTTTGGTGATAAAACGAGTGATCAGGAGATGATTGATCGGTATGTACGACTATTATTATTATTACTATTTATTTCTTAGCATATGTGAAAGCTATAGCGAACGAAAGGGTGGGGCGGGGCTGGAGATGCCTAGTGAGTACTTTGTTGATATACAGAGCCTTTTAAACCCGTTTGACTGTGGAAAAAAAATACTTTTAAACAGCGCGTCTAAAATTAACTGCGTGTGTGAAAATAAATTGGACCTGACGTGCCTGACGCACACTTAATAAATGGGCTGCAAAGGGTTAATAAAGTTAACATTTTTATGTGTTGAGTTTCTTTTTGCCTGTTATGAGTACTAAAGTAAGCATTTATGATTGATTTTAGATCCTTAGACCTTTGCGGTCCTATGTCGGACCAGGTCCGACATCATCAAAAAGATGTAAAGCACAGGTCTCTAGTCGTTTTTTCTCAGGAAAAAAATGGCCGAGTGAAACCGATAGGAGCAGAGAAAAGCCGAAAAAAAAAGTGGGCGGATCTGAGCAATACACATAGCCCCGGCACCACAGAGATAACACGGCCATAAACAAACAAGATAGCTGCTTCCGCATCCAGGGCTCAAAGAATATCACGTACATTTGCAGAGCTTTTTGAGATGTTATCGTAATAAAATAATGACTTGTATCAGAGTTTGGTGTAAAACGAGTGATCAGGAGATGATTTATCAGTATGCAGAGGTATGTGAAAAATACAGAGAACAAGGGGTGGGGTGGGGCTGGAGATGCAGTACTGAGTGACCTGTTGATATGCAGTGCCTTTTAAACTTGTTTTCCTGTGAAAAAAAATACTTTTAAACAGTGGGTGTAAAATAAACCACGAGTGTGAAAATAAATTGGACCTGATGCGCCTGAGACGCGCTAAATAAATGGACCGCTAAGAGTTAAAGACTTTCGATGCCCAACAACACTTGGAAGCTGCATCCTAAAGACGGACTTTTTCCCAGGATCCAACCCTATCATATATTTTCTTATATTGAAAGAAAAAACAAAACAAACTGCTTTCTACTATATGATATGCCACATATTATGTATATATATATATATATATATATATATATATATATATATATATATATATATATATATATATATATATTTTTTTTTTTTTTAGGCCTGGAGGGGAGGCAGCTGAAGGTCTAGGGTATTGTATAAAAAACTGAAATCAGTATGTTGTTTGTTCAGCATGTAGCAGGTGGATTATGGCTGGCAGGTTCAAAGGGTAACATTTATCACAATTATTTACAAAGTAACAATCAAATCGTTGCCTCACCTTTGGCGTTAGGTAGCAGTCGTGTTCTAGAGCTTAGCAAGGGTCCCAGGGTGCGGCTCAGAGGGTGGCACAAGCAAGCATCATTTTCAAGCTTGATCTGCTCTAGGTGGGTAACAACCGTACTGCTGCCCCGCCTTCATTATAACAGGCCACTAAGGTTGCAGTCGTGCTCTAGAGCGCAAGATCGGCATTGTTGTCTCACCCCGTGCAGGGGGCAGCATCGGCTGCTGGAATGCTAACACGCTCTGATCGAGCGGACATCATCATGTAGTCAAATCATCTGGTTTTGCGTTATTTAAAAAACAGCTTTTGGGGGGGATGCAGTCCTGCCTTTGTTGCACCCTGTCCATGGCTTCCTTCAGTCAGCTTCTTCACTTATCAGCGGAAAATTTTATGGGCAGGGGTTCCCCGAGGCGAGGCTAAAAGTCAAAGATGTATTATATGTTAAATGTGTTATCCAAGAATGTATAATATGCATAAATGTGTCATCGTGCCTAATCTGTAATAAATATTTTATCTATCGCAAGAGTTTCCTGATTGAATAAATAAGTGTACATTTTTTAGCCTAATTCTCATAGTAATATCTGTGTTTGGCAATTTTTCTTTCCTTTTTACCTTTGTTAACTCTTTGCGCTCCATTTATTCCGTGCCTGTCAGGCGCGTCCGGTCCAATTTATTTTCACACGAGCTGTTAATTTTACATGCGCTGTTTAAAAGTAATTTTATTCACAGTAAAACAGGTTTAAAAGGCACTGCATATCAAAAGGACACCACTCAGTACTGCATCTCCAGCCCTGCCCCACTCCTTGTTTGCTGTATTTATCACATACCTTTTCATAGTAGTGCATACTGATAAATCATCTTCTGATCACTCGTTTTATCACCAAACTCCTTAATAATGCTATCCAAGTCATTATTTTATTACTATAACATCTCAGAAAGCTTGGCAAATGTTCACGATTTTCTGTGAGCGCTGGATGCGGAAGCAGTTATCTTGTTTGTTTATGTCCATGTTATGTCTGTGGTGAAGGGACTATGCGTATTGCTCAGATTTGTCTCCCTTTTTTTCGGCTTCTATCGGCCTCTCTCGACCATTGAAAGCTTTTCTCTGCTTTTTCCGGAGAAAAAACGACTAGGGACCTGTGCTTGACATCTCTTTGATGGACCGGAAAGAAAAATTTTTAACCACAAAGGATTCATTTACCGATCACACCTGCCTGTTTGGGGTAATCGGTTATTAAATATACCGTACAGTGTATTTGTGTTTTAATATCTCACTTCTTTCTTTACTTTTTAAAATCTTGTTGATTTTCTTTCTTCACTGTTTTTTTGCAGCTGATCAGTCTTTTATTAGGTCTATTAATCATCTTTTACCGTTACAATATTTCTGCTATTAGTTTATTAGTTTCTCTGCTGGTTCGTGAAAAAAAAAAAAAAAAAAGAAAAAAAAAAGCTACTTCATTGTTAATTGTAGTGGGTTTTTTTTCTTCCTTTGGCCTTAATTGTAACTTCCATTTAAGGTCTTATGTTTTCCTGTTCTTGGTCTTTGAACTTGGGATCGATTTGGATTCAGGGGCAACTTAAATTTAAATAAATATATACTTAAATTTCTGAGTACAGTTGGTGTGTTTTATTTTTTTAACCTTTTTGTTTTGGTACATTGTTGCCAGGGTTTAACATTGTAAGAAATTCAAAAACAGAAGACATGAATTATTATTATTTGTTTATTTAGCAGACGCCTTTATCCAAGGCGACTTACAGAGACTAGGGTGTGTAAACTATGCATCAGCTGCAGAGTCACTTACAACTACGTCTCACCCGAAAGACGGAGCACAAGGAGGTTAAGTGACTTGCTCAGGGTCACACAATGAGTCAGTGGCTGAGGTGGAATTTGAACCGGGGACCTACTCGTTACAAGCCCTTTTCTTTAACCACTGGACCACACACAGTTGTTTTTATGTATTTATTTATTACAAAACAAACAAACAAACAATAAATCAAAATAAAACAAACACAATTGCACACCCCTGCACTCCAATAGTGCAGGGGCATACAGAACATAAAGTTTTTTTTTTTTAATCAGAACAAAATGAGTATATTATTTTTGATAAAAAATGAAAAATAACTACCCCTGCACTCCAATAGTGCAGAAGTAGTGAAATTAAAAATAAAACAAACAAACAAAAATTATTTATTTATTTTAAAAACAACAAAATAAAAATAAAACAATCAAAAGCACAAAGGGATTTTTTTTCTTTTTTTAATACAAACAAACGTATTTATTTATTTATTTATTTAAATAAATCAAACAAATAAAAAATTGACACATTGACAAAGAAAATTAAAAAATAAATCAAAGTTTAAAACTAAAAAGTAGTTTCAAACTTAAAAGAAAATCAAAAAATCAAACAAAGGGCAAACAAAGGAACACACGGCCTGTGCTCCCTGCCTGCCCTTCCTCCACTCTGCACACAGCAGAGATGGGGGATTTTTTCAAAACAAAACGATTTTTAACTCAAAAACTAAAACAGCTAAAGGAAAAACTAAATAAGTGTTTTTTATAAAACTAAAAACACTAAACCAACATGTTTTTAACTAAAAAGGTGCACTACTACTTTAGAAAGCTTAAATTATAAAAAGTTTTCCAAAATAAAAAGTTGAAATAACAGTTTTTATATGTTTTTAATGTGGGAACTGAGGAGCTCCACAAATGTGCGACCTCTCAGTCGTAGTCGTAGTAGTCCTTGGTGCCAACAAGGACTAGGCCTTAACTAATAAACAGAAAACCCGGTAAAAATGTCTGTAAATTAAATGTTTAGAACAAAAGGGGAGGTGGTACAGAGCACACCCCCTAGAGCCCTCTGGTCGACAAATGATAGCATGTCGCCAGCGGACTCCGCGTGGGCGTGCTCTAACTGAATCCGAGAACGGACGAGGGCCCTGAACATGGCCCTGCAGTCAAAGAGACCCTCCCCGATCATCTTACGCTTCCTGGTCTTGTAAATTGCCAGTTTAGCAAGAGCCAGGAGCAGATTCACGAGGAGGTCTTTCTTCTTGCTGGAGCCACGAACAGGGTGCCCGAAAATGAGGAGGGTGGGGGAGAAATGCAGCCAGAACTGCAGCAGGAGGTTCTTAAGCAGCAAAAAGAACGGCTGCAGCCTGGCGCACAGAAAATAAATATGAGCTACCGACTCGGACAGTCCGCAGAAAGGGCATGCGGCGTCAGAGTCGAAGATTTTGATCATATTATTATTATTTGTTTATTTAGAAAGACACCCTTATCCAAGGCGACTTACAGAGACTAGGGTGTGTGAACTATGCATCAGCTGCAGACTCACTTACAATTACATCTCCCCCGAAAGACGGAGCACAAGGAGGTTAAGTGACTTGCTCAGGCTCACACAATGAGTCAGTGGCTGAGGTGGGATTTGAACCGGGGACCTCCTGGTTACAAGCCCTTTTTAATCACTGGACCACACAGCCTCCTATGAATATAGCAGAATTTTTGCTTGTTAATAATTTTGCTACAATGGAGGAAGTGCAGAAACTGCAGATCAAAAGGTTTGGACCCAGTAGACCTCCAATACAATTAGTGCAGGTGAATAGTGACAGAAGAAGTGGTATAAGCTTAGGCCATGGGGTTGTGCAAGTGCAAAAAATAATGCACTGTTTTGCTTTTCTTGCCTCCTGTTGATGCAAATGAAGCGGTAACTCAATTTGTTCAAAGCATTCAGGACATCCGAGCATCTGTTAGAACATTGGAATCCAGTCTCCCTGAGAACCTCCCACCAATGCCAAAAATATGAAGGGGCCCAAATACCACAGAAGATTATCACAGAGCTGCCTTGCAAATTTGTGACATTATTATCTCTCACGCAAAGGAACGGTTTGCCTTCAGAAAGCACCTAATTTCTTCAAAGCTCTTGCAGAGTGACCGCTTTGATGAGTATCAGGTTACTTTCCCGGATGGTGTGCTAGAGGAAACAGTTCAAGCATATTCAATACATCCTTACGTATTGACTTACACACAGTGTATGAAACAGAAGATTTTTAAAAGACCAAAAATGCATAGCCCACACTCCGTGCATCATTACATACATACATATAACATCCCACATACAACATAAAACACAAAATACGTACAGGGGTGGGGCCCCCCGCCACAGCCACACATGAACTTACTTAAAAGTTATAATATATATATATATATATATATATATATATATACATATATATATATATATATATATATATATATATATATATATATACACAAAGATAATATAGATATTTTGTAAGAGTTGATGTGGCTGCTAAAAATCATACAGTAGTTTTTATTGTTTACAGTGACACTGCTAAAATTCCACAAATGTGCGCAGTTACTGATCAATTTTAATTTGACCAAAAAAAATAAAAAATTGAATCGTCCTTATTATAAGCACATAGCTTGATATCTGCCTAAGCTTTTACTGTGGAGTCAAAAACTAAACTCCAGCCCTGACTTAGACCCTGTTCACACTACTGTGCTGGCCCAGGGCTGCAACCCTGTTCACTTTTGCGGTTTAAGGTGCCTTCGCGCATTCAGATATGTGACTGAAAAGCAGGCCTAAATGTGGCGATTTGCTTTTTTTATGGAATGATAGCCTGCACTCAGAATGGAAGATGTACCAGGATATACAGCAATACTTGATTTACAGCAGATATTTTTTATTAATATATATTTTTCCAATGCAGCACAGGAGCAATGTTATCTTATATATATATATATATATATATATATATATATATATATATATATATATATATATATATAATTTATATTTAACGGTCTGAGCTTACCCCCACCCACAATCACATTATTCTCTCAAGAACACAGAGGTATTTAGAACGCAGGAAACAGCAACTTGCAAGTGTTCACAGGTATAAATATTTATTTTCGTAATGGATACTTAACTCAGGTGGCAAATGAGTAACGGGTTGTACATACAATGACTGACAAGACAAGCTCATGATTGACCACTTAATACGACTGCTCACTCCTAAGGAAAGACACGGCATTAAATTAATTATGCAATAATTAGTTACACGTGGAATCATTGTATACAAAAATAAACGCTATTATTTAACACTCATTCCATTTACAATAAACAGTCATATATTTCACATTACACATGTTTCTTCTCACGTATACGACGTATTTGTTTAACCTGCATGAATACCGTCTTTTTACACGATTGTTAAACTATTCTATTGTTTACTCGTTATTATTATCATTGTCATTATTATTCTCTAGTCCCTTACCATTACCAGTAAAGACTGAACATCAGCATTACCCCTTCTCTTGGAAGATTGCCGAATATATGGCTATAACAAAGCACCGTAATCGAAGTACAACAATACACTGCACGATACATAATAAACGTACTGCTCGATCGTCAGTAGAATAACATTAACAATAATAATCACAATAACAGGCATTGAAATATTATAGTGAAAATACAAATTGTTAATCTTTCAAATTCTAAGCAAGTTTCAAGCTATTCATAAATAAAACAAACAAACTTATATAATAGTTCCAGATTTACGTTTCCTTTCATTCAATTTATGTTTAGCGCATCCCATGTTTTCTAGTGTAATCGACAGCCTTGCTGCATGAAGTACAAAACAGCGATGTGAAATTCGTCCTTGCCAAACTCGTCGATCTGATCTTTAGGGGTGATTGTTATTGTTTTCGGAATCTTTGAACAGCTCTGGATATTGACTGGCCTAAGTGTGCTTTGTGTTCATATACATGTAAAGGCTGGCCCTGGCCCTGGATTGCTGCCTTTTCTTTTTTGGAGCGTTCACATATGAGAAAAGGCATCCCTAAGCCACCTTAAATCGCAAGTGTGAATAGGGTCTAACAAAAAATTACCATGCCTAAAATAAACTCATTATCATTGATTGATACTGAAAATGTGAGGATTGAATATAATCATAAAGGCAGGAAATCTAACCTTGCAGTTAACACGTTTTAACAAGTTCCTTTCCATTTGAAGTAATATCTTGTCCCCTTCAAACATATTAACACTAGAACCGCCACAGCAGTAATTTTGACGATTTGAGGTTTTCAAATTTTAATTACTCTGCATGTCTGAAAGTAATGCGGTTGTCCATTTATGACTTTTACTAAATACATGTGTTAAATACCCTGACGACATTTGAAAAGCAGGATCACGAAAATAAGGAAGTTATAATCCCACCCACCTAGAACCGCCAAGCCGTCATTTTGACTGACTTTTACAATTCATGTTTTTATTTTGAATATAACCTACAATATTCTATTTTATTTTTATATACAAGCCTGTTGTTATCTCTACTGGACCTGGCAGACATTAATTCCTTAGTTTTGTACAAGGAATGTACCAGGGTAAATATCAGTAGGAGAGATTTCATCTTCGGCAGAAACATTTTGATCAGTAAACTGCAAAGCAGCAGGCTGCTGCAGCTCAACCTGGATTCTGTGTTGCACCGAGTGACACATGCAAGAGAAAACATATGTTACTTTCGTTTTAAATTAAAAATATGATTGCCTAACTATTTTCTGTAGTTTTGTAATCTCAGTAAATGTTCTTTTTAAGTTGTTATGTATCATCATTTCAAGCATACCTTATGCATTTTTATGCTGGTGATTTAAAATGTATATTTGTATTTAGGTATGACTGACCTGCTTTGCAGCCATGACATACTTTGACCCAAAGACACTGCTGAGGTTAAATGACCTAAGAAGTAAATAGTGAGAATTATGTATTTAATTAATGATATATAACCCCTTTAAGTATTGAATGTCCATGTAATGGGTATGTACTGGATATTTCTGCAGAAGTTTTTTTTTTCAATCAATTTAATGTATTATAAAATGGTTATAAAAACCTAGATGTTAAAAACAAAGACAATATTCAGATATACTAGCAACAAGTATTTAAAGTTGATGAAACTGTATCTAAACAAAAACCCTACAATTGTAAAACTGGTTTCCACTAGTTTTCTTATTTCACAGTTATAAGGTTCTCTTCTGTAGACATTCACCCCTGAATCTTCCTCTTGACAGCTACCTATATTAATATATTATTGCCTGCAGATTAAATTTTCTACATGCGTAGGGTGATTTCAAGCTGGCCACTATCTGATGACAGGCAGTATTGGTTGAGAGCCTTTAAAAAATCCATACCGGTCTCACCTCCATCCAGTGCTATTGACAGTTGTCACTGGCTGTGATATCACATAAACATTTTCCGATGTCTATCTCAGGTTTCCATAGCAGGGCAAAATCCTGTTAACTTTTGACACAATCATCTTTCAGACACCAATACTGTTATGTTATGTACAGCCCTGACTCCCAACAGACTTTCAGAAATGACAGAGTGATCGTGTTTGCTGCACAGCAGCTTGAGGGGAGAAAAAATAGAGCAATACTCACAGTGATAGTACCCTCAGAGGAGCTAAAAGTTACAAATGTGATCACGTCAGTATCATTTTAACACTTTACTTACCTTTTCAAGAAGTGTATGTCGACATTACCAGTAGAAAACGGTTTCAATGACAACTTGTCACAACGATGCCGTAAAGCAGTTCACAATGATTACTTGTTAGATTTGATGGATTTTCACCCTTACACAAATGTTATTTGGTGGTACATAAGTTTCTCTGGAGGAAAAGTTAAATATGAAAATTACTACTTGTGTCATTATTACAGAGTTACCAGGAAAACAACATTACCAGTGAATATTATCTGTAGAAACCAGTTTAAAAAGGTTTACTGTTGTTACTGAAAACTTTGTCTGACCAACAAAGTGTGCACAAACTTTTAAAATTTTACAATGTAGAAAACATTATGTTCAAATTGTTACATTATGCAAGCACACCTTACAATTAAGTCTGATGAATACAATGGGGATACCATGTAACCACGAAGAAACTTTGACTTATAGTTTTGTCAATTACAGCAACCAAATGGATTTGGAACAAATATTGCACCCACCAACTTTGCAGGTGTTAAATCCTCTTCAGAGGGAAATGGATACTTTACCTTCCCACGATCCCAAATGTATGTGTTGACCCTACTTCTGCCATCTGTTTGGGAATTGTACATTAAATAAGGAGGCTGTTTGGTCCAGTGGTTAAAGAAAAGTCCTTGTAACCAGAAGGTCCCCAGTTGAAATCCTGGCTCACTCACTGACTCACTGCGCGACCTTGAGCAAGTCACTTAACCTCCTTGTGCTCCGCCTTTTCGGTGAGACGTTGTTGTAAATGACTCTGCAGCTGATGCATAGTTCACACACCCTAGTCTCTGTAAGTCGCCTTGGATAAAGGTGTCTGCTAAATAAAACAAATAATAAAATAATAATACAGGTGGGCCAAATACATCAAAAGTGATTATAAAAGTTTATAATAGTTAGTGCATGGTCCACTTTTCTGGCTTGAGTAGGGTGGAACAAGAAGTATATAGTGTTTATGTTACAGTTTGAATGAATACATAACTAGTAGTCTAAGTAGTTTGTCATACAACTGATATTCCTGCGTAGGAACCTATTGGTTTAGTCAGGCTATAGCCTTTTTTTTCGCTTTTGTATGCTGTTTGCAGTCTTTTAGAAAAATGTGCATTTCAAAACCCTCATATACGAAATAAATGCCCCTCCCCCACAACACACAGGCAGTGTCAGCGTGTGTAGAGAGACACAAAGTGTTATCTTTCAGGGTTCCCGCGAAGCCTTAAAAAGTCTTATATTTGTTTTTCCATTTTAAAGGCCTTGAAAGGTATTAAATATGACAGCTGAAGGTCTTAAAAAGGTCTTCAAATTATTTTTTCCACTTTGGATGCCAACGTCGCTGTTGGGTGCCCAGCGGGTCTGTACCAGTGGTGCGAATCGAAGACAGGCAGCTGTACCTTTAATAAATAGACAATGTTGTCTAAAACAATAAGAAACTTGAAAAAATGTCACCACAATAAGCAGCACAACTGCTGCTTTCGATTGGTCTATTGAATATATGCTGTCATTCAAGTTTTTTTTAGCAAATCACATTTGCAAGTGAAATTGCTAACAGCCAAACAAAACAGAGAAGGAGGTGTTGCTTGTGTCACGTTGGTCGATTCGGTGACAAGGGAGGGTGACGAATGGGTGGTATGGTGGTTACTTTGCGTTGTGTTTTTAGAAGAATGTGATGTTTTGAGTAATGAGTTTTCCCATTGTTGAATGCACAAACACATCAAAAAATATCTCAGATGATTATTTTAAAAACCAAAAGGAAAATCTAAAGTTTATTTCTTGTACTCAGTTATATCACGAGGTTCCTAATCCAGTGTAATGGAACAGTATCAGTCTCAATGCCTTCACGTGCACAGCTGCCACATCTCCTTTGCGTATCAGTGCAGAAATCCAGCGAAATCATTATTAACCCTGTCACATGACTTTTGCTAGATTTCTGACACTCAGTCCAATACTATATAAATAAATATGAATACAGACATGAATTTGACTAGTATTAGTGAGGTCATTCAACCCAAAGTTTACCAAGAGAAAAAGGTCAGAATGAAGTAAGGGTAGCTAATCCCTACAACACTCAGGATACATGTGCTGTGTACATATGCATTCGAACCTGCAATAATACAACCCACCCATACCATATCCCAAGGAACAGATTAAACAGAGCGACCCTGAAGAGTAGGTTAAACCATCACACCCGGCCCCAATTGCTGCAACCAGTCTTGTGCAGATCCCCAATTTCCACAGACGGCAAACATTAAGGTCTTTAGCATGTCAGGCCATCTTTGTTTTGCCCCTGGTGGAAGAGCTCAAATCATAGACCCCAACGTTTGGTTGAATCTCTCAGCACTTCCATTGCCCACTGGATGGTATGGCGTTGTGTGTGACTTTGCAACTCCAGATATTTTCAGTAGTTCAGCAAATAACTGGCTTTCAAAATTGGCTCCTTGGTCTGAATGAATACATTGCAGATTGATTTGGGCAGGGGAACGCCTGTGCAAGTTTTGTGAAACGGTCTGTAACAACCCACACATCAACAGATTTGTTCTGGGTTTTCTCAGCTGACCAGAAGTCAATACACCCAAGCTCTAATGGTGATGAAGTGGAGATACTGACTAACGGGGCTCTAGCTTCCGGTTCTGGGGCTTTGCTAAGGATACACCTTTTACAATGCTTGGCATACTCTCAGACATCATGCTCCAGGGTGGTCCAATAGAACCTTTGTCGAGCCAACCACACAGTCCGTTGTTGACCTTGGTGACCAGCATCATCATGCAGGCTCTTCATTACTGTGTCCAACAGTGCTGACGGAACCACAAACTGGAATACTTTGTTCTTAGATATTGTGCTTTTCATCACTCTACACAGAATTCCAAGCCGAATTTCCTGTTTGTCCCACTGTCTTACCATTCTTAAGCACTCAGCAGACTCTTGGTAACATTCTCTACAGGATGGTCTTCTGCATTGCCCCACATACAACCGCACCCGTGCTAAGACGGAATCTTGTTCCTGCATCTCCTGCAGTTCTTGATGAGTAATGGGTTTGATCCGATCAACATCTAATTCTGTTCTTGCTGGACATAGCATGAAGCTCTTGCTGTCAGCGATTCTTCACAGCATCTGTGACTGTCAAACACTGCATGGACTTCCTGGTTGGTGATAATTCCATTGCAAACTGTTATTTCAGAATTTCCCTTATCTTCTGGTGGCTGAGCAGACCATCTAAAAGTATCCTGTATGAAGTTTGTACGGAGACCACTTGCTTCTTCTAACAGGACTTTATATGATGTTCTTGTTAGGTGATGTAAGACCCGAGGTCTAATGAATGGCTCCCTACTCAGTGCATCAGCGACAATGTTCTTGGGACAGATATCAAAGTCATAAGGAGCTAGTTTAGCCACCCATCGCTGTTCACAGGCATCCAGTTTCGGCTTTGTTAATATGTACTTCAATGGATTATTGTAATTTGAGACAGTGAACTTGTGGCTTCGGAGCCAATGAAGTCCATGAAGTCTGTTTTGCTGACATCGTTAATGGCATTCAAGTTGTTGGGGTCTGTGCCCACCCCTTCCTGGCTGATGATATGGCCCAAAAATTTGACAGACTTCCGCATGAAATAATACTTCTTTGGTGCCAGTTTTAATCCATGAACCAGCAACTTCTGAAAAAAAACATTTCCAATCTTTGCAATCCTTCCTCTTCACTTTTAGCAAATTCCAGCAGGTCATGTAATGTAATGACTAAATGTAATGTCACAGCTCTTTTCAATTTAACAGTGCCCACTTTTTCTGGTATGATGTTCCCTCTCCAGCTCTGCACATTGGACATTACTTGCAAAAATTAGGTATTGTCTGTAGTTTTCTTTGAATTAGGCTGTAACACATGCCAGAATGCCTCACCTTTCTTGCAGTGTTGGCTCAGATGTTTGAGAATGTTGGTACCCAGAATCAACTCATCTTGCTGCCCCTCAATAACCAATGTTGGGACAGTCAATACATAGTCATACACTTTCATGGTGAGTTCACAGATTCCCAGTGGGCGTGTCTTGAATCCACCACAACCTACAATCACTACACCACCCGCAGTCTCCAGCTTATGATTGATGATCCCCGGTTCCTTGAGTCTTGGGATGACGTTGGCACTAATTGTCGTGTCCATTGAGCCAGTGTCTAGCATAGGTCTCAAACTCACTGCATCCTGAACAATCACATGTATAGTACAGATTACTTTGGGAGTCAACTCTCAGAATGTTTTGCATGGTTACGGTGATGCCATCATTTTCTGATTTGTCTGTCGCTAAATCAGTATCACTGTCGGAGGTATGGACATTCTGGCTCGCTCTACCCTCCCCTAGATGCGAGCATTGACGTTTTTCTGTGCTTGGAATTTAGTTGCTGGTAGTCGAACTTCCATGTTTGAACCATTGCTGTTTGTGCAATCTGCACGACGATGTCCAGGAGAAAAACAAGCAAAACACAAGTTGTGCATCTGGCAGTGTGAGTAAGTAGTGTGGCCACGGTCCTTGCACACCTTACAGGGAGCCTTGTTATTGGCGACTCTACCATTCCTCAGTTGTGGAGTTTGCTGAGAGCTTTGTGCTAGGATGATTCTACTTTCGTCCCCCCCTCCAATTTAGCCCTAATAATATTTTTTTGCTTCCTACGCCCATGTATTCCTGTGATGTATATGTTGCACGTTTGAATAAATAAACAAAAGCACTTTGCTCCAGTAGACAATCTGAAAAAGCAAAATAATATGTGTTTTTACACAGAACGATCACTCAAGAGCCATTTGCTTTGCTTTCACGGAATAGGTCAACAATATATCCCTGTCCCAAGTGCAGTTTCCCCTTATCACTACTCTGTACTACAAGAGCCCCCCGATGCCATCTACTGGCAGGAGGTAATAATGACAGCCCAATGTACTATAATAGGATTAACTTTCACCATACCGAATATAGAGACCTTTTTAATTAACCAACAAAAATATTGTATTCAGTTAACAAAAATACATTTTGGGGGGGGGGGGGGGGGGGGGGGGGGGTCCATCTCTAATATGCCACTGTCACACGGCTGGCTGAGTGGTGCCGTCAGATCCAGGAAATGAATAACACACAGGACAGATGAGATGAAATGATGAAGGTGCTTGCTTGCGCCAAAACACAGGACACGGCACTTTAGCCAAAATAAACAGACAAATAAAACGGACTAACACTTAACAAACGGTGGACGGACAGACACACAAACACAGTGAATAAAAATAAACAAACAAGTATCGTGCTGGTCCTACCAGCACGCGATAGCAATTGATATTAATCTTTAACTTTATTTCTCCTCGTCTCTCTCCCGTTCACTACTCACCGAACACCCAACTCCGAGTGAGTAAAACGTGCATCTATATATACTGTTGTGCTGGGATTCAATTAATAATTAATTATTCACTTGAATCCCAGCACGTGAATTAATTATGTGCAACCTCGTGCTCACATATTAAATACTTTAAATGCACGTGAAGTGCAATCCCGTGCCTAAATACAATTATACATTTTAAATACTCGTGCTCATTACCCACATTATATCCAGGGGTGTAGTGGAGCCGGAGCGGGGCGGAGCGGCGCTCCGGCACTTTTTCAATCCATGTTTTTCAATTGCAAATGTTCACATTTATAAATACATATATTTAAAATATTTTCGTGTTCGAATTTTGTCTAAACACTTGTAGTAAGCATTGCCTGCGGCTCTGTGCCAGCTGTGCGAATTTGCGACAGACAGACAGCTAGCTATACGTTTAATAAAGACAAGCTGTCGGCTAAAACATCAAGTAATCTGAAAAACGATGTCACCACAATAAGCAGCACAGTTGCTGCTTTTGATTGGTCCATTATTATGCCATTAAAATATGCTGTCATTCCAGTTTTTTTTTTAGCAAATCACTTTTGAAAGTGATGTTGCTGACAACCAATCAGAGAAGGAGGCGGTTCGTTCCTTGGCCGTAACTGAGGTGATGATATTAGTAACGGTATTAATAATAATAAAAAACAACTCGCAAATCAAAAATGTCTGGTCTCGGAGGTAGTAAACGAAATCGTCAAGAGACTTTGATACAATATTTTGGCAATAGTAGTAAAAAACAGAAGATCGTTTGTTGTACGGCAGAAGCAGAACCTACAGTGGAACCAGAACCTACAGCAGTTACCTACGCGGAGAAACAGCCATGGCCAAACATCTGGAGTTCTGAGGTATGGGAAGAAAAGAAACAACTTTACACTTTCCTTGACTGTGCGGATGGTAATCTGGGCTGTCGTGTTTGTAGACGTGTTTCTGCGCTGTCAGTTTTGAAAAGTCAGGGTGTTTCTCTGTCTTCTGAGTGGAAAAATTACAGTGTTGGGTACAATGGAAAAACTCGAGAGCAACAGCTACGATCTTTGAGAAAAAAGATAGCTGAACACAAGAAATCCAGCGCTCATAACAAGGCCACTGCATTGTTACAGCAGAACACAGAGGACATTATTGGGAAATGTGTTGACAGTGCAAAAAGGCGAGATCACGAAACTACCTGTAAAATATTTTCTACTGCTTACTACCTTGCAAAACAAAATCGACCCTATTCTGATCATCAGGCCTTACTGGAACTGCAAGAAATAAATGGTGTTAATGTGGGAACTGGTCTTCATTCCAGATACAGCGCCACTCAAATTATCAACCACGTTTCTGATGAAATGGTCAAAAAGGCCTGTGAGAGAATAATACACATCGATGGAAAAATTGCTGTGTTAATTGATGAATCAACAGCTCTGAATGGTTCCCCAGCACTTATTGTGCATCTCAAATGCGAGACAGAAAAGACACGTGACCCTCACTTCATGTTTTTGGAGTTAGTTGAACTTTTTGATCAGTCAGCTGAGTCCATAGTGTTAGCGCTTACTAAGTGTCTTCAAAAACACGGGTTTGACCATGCATACTTACAGAAGAATCTTGTTGCATTTGCAAGTGACGGTGCAAGTGTAATGCTTGGGGAAAAAATCTGGTGTGGCAAAACGAATTTCAGACATGTACCCCAACATTGTTGTCTGGCACTGTCTAAATCACAGACTCGAACTTGCAGTTGCCGATAGTGTTTCTGAGACTACTGGCATGAACCATTTTCATTCTTTCATGGACAAGCTATACTCAGTCTACAGTAGATCAGCACTAAATCAGCAAGAACTCCGAAATTGTGCGAATGAACTGGATGCTGTCTTGAGGAAAATTAGTCGTGTACTGGATGTGAGATGGGTTTCCAGTTCGTTCAGGACTGTCTCCGCTGTGTGGGAAAGTTTTGAAGTTCTGTCGACTCATTTTAAAGCTGCCGCAAGCTCTAAGCGGACTTCTGCTGAAAGAGCGACATGCAGCGGTCTACTGAAAAGGCTGTGCTCGCCAGAATTTCTCATTGACCTCGGAGTTATGTACGATGCTGTGGCAAAGTGGTAATGACGTGCAGGTGAGTGTAGTGTAGAATAATCACACGGACAGACGTTGGTACAGGTGCAAGGGTGTTTATTTAATTTAATAAATGTCCAGAGCCTCAAGGCGAAACCTGTAAATAATAATAGTGCTGGAAGTGATACAGCGGCGTGTATCACTTCTAATTGTAATCCTACGGGTTTGACCCGCAACCCCAATGTCCCGTTCCGACACCCACACTAAACACGAACACAAAGACAGTGCGTGATACAAGTGTTAAAAGGTGCAAACACAGAGACAGTTCCGAAAGTGAGACAGGTGAGTGGTGAAGTCCGGGTTTTCGCTGGCCTGCGGCTGCAGCTCCGGATCGTGCTCAGTAATCTTAGTGAGACAACAACACACAAGACACACAGTGTTAGGACACAGACACAAAACACTCACGGTCGCGTTCACGTTTCGGGCTCCTTCTCGGTTATATGTTTTAACCATATGCAAAGGAACAGATCACTCAAGCCATGCCCCCTATTTATACCCTCGCCCATGACCCCGAGGTTAACGAGCGCATCCGCTCCTCCAGTCCTCGGATGCCACGCCGCTTACCGTCTGGGTCACTGAGCTCGGGTGCCATGGCTCCGCCCCCTTCTGAACTGACCGACTTCCATCTACCCTACGGAATAAATTGTCGTGCCATTTCATTAAGGGTACTCTGTTCCTCGTATACCGTGCTCTCACAGGTCGAGAGGGAGATCTAACACTAAGACTCATTCGATCTCTGTCACATATCCCACCGCTCAGAGTGGAGCCGAAGGAACACTCGGCTAACCCTACCTTTCCCATTACTCCCCCCTCCCGGGAAAAATAATCCGCATTTTGGTGGTCTTTCCCTGCACGGTGTACCATATGGTACATGAAGGGCTGCAATGCCAGATACCACCGAGTTATCCGGGCATTGCTGTCCTTCATTGTGCTTAACCACTTGAGTGGGGCGTGGTCAGTGACAAGATCAAATGAGTGTCCCAGCAGGTAGTATCTTAAAGAGTGAGTAGCCCATTTCATGGCCAAACACTCTTTTTCGACGACGGAGTAGTTGCGCTCCCGAGGGAGCATTTTTTTACTTATGTACAAAACAGGGTGTTCTACTCCGCCTACCATTTGAGACAGGACTGCACCCAAACCGACATCCGAAGCATCGGTGTGGAGGATGAATCTCTTAGTGAAGTCTGGAGTGATGAGAGCAGGGGCCTGGCAAAGTCTCTGCTTAACAGTATTAAACGCCCCCTGACATTCTTCTGACCATTTAATTAAATTTGGTGCGCTCTTTTTGGTGAGGTCAACTAAGGGATTAACCACTGTGGCATACTCGGGGATAAAGCGGCGGTAATAACCGGCTAACCCCAGTAGCGACCGCACTTGAGCCTTGGTTTTGGGGATTGCCGCGTCTACCAAGGCCTGGACCTTGGAGACAACGGGTTTCACCCTGCCATTCCCCATTACAAATCCCAAATATTGTGTTTCTCTTTTGGCAAACGCACATTTTCGCAAGTTAGCTGTCAGCCGGGCTGCCCTTAGAGACTGAAGGACGGCTGTGATCCTAGCCAAATGCTCTCGCCAGGTGGAGCTGTAAATGACCACATCATCAATATACGCTGCCGCATATTCACGATGTGGGTGTAAAACCTGGTCCATCAGTCTCTGGAAGGCAGCAGGCGCACCATGTAACCCAAACGGCATGGTTGTAAAATGAAACAGCCCCTCTGGTGTCGAAAATGCGGTTTTCTCTCTAGACCTACGAGTTAACGGGATCTGCCAGTATCCTTTCGTCAGATCCAGAGTGGAGATGAACCTCGCCGTCCCCAGTCTATCTAGGAGTTCATCGACCCGAGGCATGGGATACGCATCAAACTTGGCAATAGCGTTTACCTTGCGGAAATCAACGCAGAAGCGGTTGGTGCCGTCCTTTTTGGCCACTATCACAATTGGACTGCACCACTCGCTCCTGGAAGGCTCAATCACCCCAAGTTCGAGCATGTCCCATACCTCTTTGCGAACGCCACTCCGTCGACTTTCCGGGACCCGGTAAGGTCTCTCTCGCACTGTGACACCTGGGGGAGAGATAATGTCATATTCAGCGAGGTTAGTTCTACCGGGCGTGTTAGAAAAAACATCGCTAAATTCCTCAATTAACCTGCGTAGTTCACGTTGCTGATCAGGAAGTAACTGTTCCCCCATCGAAATGTTCTTTGTGCTAGAGGGTTCTAGCTCGGGCCCTAAATCATCCTCTATATTGCCTGGGGCTATAAATAACACCTCTCTTGCCTGCCAGGGCTTTAATAAATTTATGTGATAAATTTATTTTTTGTTACGGCGATCGGGCTGTTTAATTTCATAATTCACCTTTCCTATAGCCCGAATCACCTCATATGGCCCTTGCCATTTAGCACATAGTTTGGATTCCGCTGAGGGAAGTAGCAGCATTACCTTGTCTCCAGGTCGAAAAGTTCGGATTAATGCATTTTGATTGTAATGCTGCTGTTGTCGATGCTGAGCCGATCTGAGATTGTCTTGGGCCAAACGACCGACCAAATCTAGGCGATCTCTCAGTAGGAGCACATGCTGCACTACATTTTTGGACGAGCCTTTGTGCTCCTCCCACCCCTCTCTCAACAGATCGAGGATGCCGCGAGGCTGTCGGCCGTACAAGAGCTCGAAGGGGGAGAACCCTGTCGAACTCTGCGGCACCTCTCTCACTGCAAAAAGGAGGTAGGGAAGGAGCGATGCCCAATGTTTTTGCTCCTGATTCACAAATCGTCTCAGCATCGCCTTTAGAGTCTGATTAAAACGTTCCACCAAACCGACCGTCTGTGGATGGTAAACCGACGTTCTGATGGGACGTATTTTTAGTAATTTATATACCTGCTGTAGCGTATTTGACAAGAAATTAGTTCCATGATCAGTCAATATCTCGTTGGGGATCCCTACTCTTGCCATAATCTGCACTAGTTCTTTGGCTATCGCAGCAGCACTAGTGGACCTCAATGGAACTGCCTCTGGGTATCGCGTTGCGTAATCTACCACCACTAATATATGCATATACCCGGAGTCAGAAGGTAGCAAAGGGCCGACTATGTCCACTGCGATGCGTTCAAAGGGGGTGGAAATAATCGGCAGTGGGACCAAAGGGGCGGGGCGCACTCGACCTGGCGCTACTCTCTGGCAGTCTGGGCATGTGGCTACATATTTCGACACTTCCTTATAAAGACCTGGCCAAAAGAATCGAGCCAATATCCGTTCCCTTGTCTTGTCAACTCCGAGGTGCCCCGCAAAAGGGATATCATGCGCCAGCCTCATGACCTCCAGCCGACAAGACGGGGGAACCAATAATTGTGTTACAGGATGTCCTGTGCCCGCGGCCAGGTTTACCCTATATAGTAATTGCCCCTTGATAATGAAGTGTGGAAATACTAGTGCCCCAGCGCCTTCAACATCCTTACCTTCAATGGACCGGACCTGTCCCCGAATGTGCACCAGTGATGGGTCATTGTCCTGCTCCCACACTAGGTTCACATTCGAGTGCCACATGTCCGGTATATTGAGCGGGGCAGGAGTAACATCTGCCCTTGATGGCCCAGTAACCTCGCCCTCTCGGTCACACTGCGTTCCGACCCCCTTCGACTGACGTTTTTCACCGTTATAACAGGCTCCCACCAGCCCCCAGCCTTGTCTCATTAACGCTCCCTCCCATTTCCGCAGCCTTCTCTCTTTGTTTGTTTTTTTCGGCCGGAACAGGGAAGAGAACATTTCCGCTTGAAAGGGAAAAACATTACCAATTATTTCCCCTTCTACTTTTTCTGCCACATTTGCGTGTATGGCCGGGACTGCCCTTAATTTCAATAAATCTTTATAGTTGGGCCAGTCCCGACCCAGAATAATGGGATGTGGTAACCTTTCCGCTACCCCAACTACCAGGGAACGTTTCATCGGACCGACCGATAAATATGCTTTTACTGTGGGGTATGTTGCCGTGTCTCCATGGATACAGGAGATCGCCACCTGACCTTGTGGCTGCCACACCATACCGCCCAAGAGAGATGCTCTAATTAAGGTCTGACCACACTCTGTGTCCACTAATGCATGGGTCTTCACATTTCCAAAAATCACCTTAACAATACAAGGCCCCTCCCGACCATTTTTCCCTCGCTTACCCGCTTCAGATGCCAGATTACAGACGGCCACGTCACACTCCATCGCAGATGGGCATGACCTAGCCTGATGTCCCGGCTGGCGGCACCTAAAACAGGTAGGGGGAAAGGAGGGCACAGTATTAAATGGTCTGTCCCGCTGCTGGTATGGCAACGGGGCAGGGGCAGCACCTCTACCCCCGCTGGGGGCCAACCTTGGTCTCCATGAAGAGGAGGCAAGGTCGCCCATTGGGGTTGGTGCTCTCGGAGGTCGTTGACCCGGTCCTGGTGGTGGGGCTGATGGAGCAGAGAGAGGAGGTGGGGCTCGGCTGCTCCGTTGAGGTAGCGGGGTGAGTAGCCCGGTCTGGGCGGATACCAGGGAGTCCTCGAAGTCCTCAGCGAGTTTGACTGCCTGTTCCAGGGTGTCGGGGTTGTGGCGCCGTATCCATCCTTGGGTCTCGGCGCCGACCACATGACAAAACTGCTCGATAACGATGGCCTCCCCCATCTGGGCAGTTGTTTTTAGCGCCGGGGTGAGCCAGTGTATCATGTGGTCACAGAGCTTCTGCGCGACCACCCTGGGGCGTACGTTCGGGGACCTCCTGTACTCCCTGAACCTCACTCTGTGCGTTTCCTCCGTAATATTCAGACGGCGGAGAATAGCCAGCTTTACCAGGTCATATTGAGCGGCGTCGTCATCCCCCATTGCCTGGTATGCTGCCTGCGCTTCCCCAATCAGGCAGGGTCCCAGCTGGCTTGCCCAGAACTGTCGGGGCCATGACGCGGTGGTAGCCAGCCGCTCAAATGCCACCAGGTATGCCTCTGGATCATCATCCGCCGTCATTTTATGCGTCCTGGCTTTGGGCGCTATGAAGCCGCGTTCCGCTGATGCTGTGGGAGGTATTGCCAGCCCGACCCTCTCGATCAACGCGGTGTACCTCTCCTCTCTCCGTCTTTCCTCCCCCTCCCGTCTGCTGTCCAGCTGCTCCAGCAGCGCCGACAGTGTTGCGTAGTCCATCTCCTACTTCTGACGACCACGTGTGGCAAAGTGGTAATGACGTGCAGGTGAGTGCAGTGTAGAATAATCACACGGACAGACGTTGGTACAGGTGCAAGGGTGTTTATTTAATTTAATAAATGTCCAGAGCCTCAAGGCGAAACCTGTAAATAATAATAGTGCTGGAAGTGATACAGCGGCGTGTATCACTTCTAATTGTAATCCTATGGGTTTGACCCGCAACCTCAATGTCCCGTTCCGACACCCACACTAAACACGAACACAAAGACAGTGCGTGATACAAGTGTTAAAAGGTGCAAACACAGAGACAGTTCCGAAAGTGAGACAGGTGAGTGGTGAAGTCCGGGTTTTCGCTGGCCTGCGGCTGCAGCTCCGGATCGTGCTCAGTAATCTTAGTGAGACAACAACACACAAGACACACAGTGTTAGGACACAGACACAAAACACTCACGGTCGCGTTCACGTTTCGGGCTCCTTCTCGGTTATATGTTTTAACCATATGCAAAGGAACAGATCACTCAAGCCATGCCCCCTATTTATACCCTCGCCCATGACCCCGAGGTTAACGAGCGCATCCGCTCCTCCAGTCCTCGGATGCCACGCCGCTTACCGTCTGGGTCACTGAGCTCGGGTGCCATGGCTCCGCCCCCTTCCGAACTGACCGACTTCCATCTACCCTACGGAATAAATTGTCGTGCCATTTCATTAAGGGTACTCTGTTCCTCGTATACCGTGCTCTCACAGGTCGAGAGGGAGATCTAACACTAAGACTCATTCGATCTCTGTCACAGATGCCTTATACGAACTTTCACTGCTGTCAGAGATTCTCCAGAAACGGACTACTACATTGGTTTATGCAGATAAAATGGCACGTAGAACAGTAAGGATTTTTGAATCCATGAATGAGAATGTAGGTACAAAGACTCTTGAAGCGCAGATAGCTGACATGGAAGGAACATTTAAATCTACAGTGCTGACGTCGAATCCCAAACATGTAAAAATAAATCATAAACAATTCCTTACCAAACTCGCCAATCATATGAAAGAACGACTTTTTACAACCACTGCATCAAATGAGAAGGTATGTTCATAAACCTTGTACAGATTTTTTTAATTTTAATAGCTAGCCTAATTGTTTGCAATTAACGAGCAGAGGGGGGAGTTAATTTCAGTTTCATGTGTAGTATAAAACTGCAACTGAGAAGTATATACAAATAAATTATAAACATCTGCACTCCTGTCAGTCTCATCGCAGGTGCATAGGCTAATGTAAATATAAGAATAGAAAAACACTCCCGCACAGTATATGTATTCTGCAAAATCTCACTTTTATTATTTACTTTATTTAATCCTACTCAAAACTACAAAACGCATATATATATATATATATATATATATATATATATATATATATATATCTATATATCTATATATATATATATATATATATATATATATATATATATACAGTTAAGGTTTCGAAAATACATTTTAGAAATGCTACCATTAATTTCAAATAGCTTATTCTTTCAGGCTTCTTCCGAGGTGAATTGCCAAAAATATGAAAGTCTTCTTTCTGAGCTCTTGGTCCTGGATCCACACCACTGGCCTGCAGAACTACCCCAGGGTTATGGCGAAAATGAAGTTGAAAGATTGTGTCGGCGCTTTCAGCTAAATGAACATATTATCAAAAATGCATTTCGAGATTTTAAGGAGAACAACGGAAGAATTCCAGATGATTTAGCTCCACTTATTAACTGCACACGTGTGATCCCGTGCAGTACTGCTGAATGTGAAAGGGGATTCAGCCAAATGAACTTAATTATAACTGATCAGCGTTCCAAAATTTTAATCAAACATGCTTCAGCCTTAATGTTTATCAAGCTTTATTATTCAAGCTGTTTATTCATGGACCCCCTTTGAGACAGTGGAATCCAAGCCCTTATGTGACCACTTGGTTGCGACACAATCATCGATCCGCAGATGACAGCCGTACACGGGTGGCAGCTCCAATTTCCAGCGACTCCCCTGACGCTCTGTGGCAGTTCCTATAGTTGACTAAAAACAACCTGTGATTGGTAAGTGCAACTTTTAATTTTCTATAGAGAGGGGAGATTTTACAGAAATTTGTTAAGTAAAATATGTGTTATATTATTATTAAAAAAAAACCGTGATTAAATCGTGTTAAATGGCGTAACTGTTAATACCTCGTTAACTATTTAATTGATTCTCATTGGGACCGCTCCGCTACTTTTTTTTTACCACTACACCACTGATTATATCCCGTGTACCAACTACAATACAGCAACATTAACACACGTAACATACAACATAAAACACAAATGCACATGGGGCGGGGCACATTGCCACAGCCACACTCTCCCCTTTGAATGAATGTCATCCCGACATTTATCCTCCCCTTTTAAATCCAGTGCATTTTTCTTTTTACTTTAAACTGGTCATTAAGGAGTTTTGAAATGGGAAGGTTAATATAGTTTTCCAATCAATTTTAACAGCCTAGCACTGTGTCTTGGAGGGAGGTAACTAACCTTGCATAAGTTTGGACATACCCACTTTGGTACACTGTCAGTTGCTGCTTTCAGTTCTAGCTGATTGACTGCTCCTCCCAGTGTTGTCTCTGGCATGTTTTTGAACAGTACTGGATGGTGGACCAACCCTGGCACGTCTTCAGTCTTTGGGAAATGTCTTGTTTTTGTAAGCAATACTGACAGTGTGGGGACATTGTTCGGTTGCTGTTGGTCCCCTTACAGTAACCTCTCCCCGTTCCCTGCAGCTGGCAGGAAGCTTGACATCCACGAGATACATGTCCCAGCTGGCCACATCTGAAACAGTGGTTACAGTTGCCACCTTCTCCAATATTGTGGCATGCTCTGCAGCCTTTTTACCGCGTCCCTCTCTCCATCCCTGGCTGTCTCCGATACCCCTGCTTAGTATTTGTCGCAATGGAGGCCAGCCACATGTTCCTCATCTCTGCCATTTCCATTTTGATCTCTTGCACCATCTCATGGATCCCTGTTTCGGAAATTTGTCTTGCCGCTGAGGCCCTATTTTCTTTCTCTGGTCTAGGCAGACCACTCGCACTGTTTATGGGTTGCGTTGTTGGTGTTTGTACACTAAGTGCTCCAGGTATGTTTTGATGACCTTCCTTAGCATTGTCCTTCAGCACTGTCTGTAGCTCATTCATTCTTGTTGTCTTGGCAGTTGAATTTTTCTTAAGCTTGTGCTGCCTTTCCAACTCCGAGCTTGTGGCTTCATTTATTCTTTCAATAAGCATCTCATCAGTGACAGTCAGGTCATCTAGGCAGGACTTTACTTGGATTTTTATGTGGTCACTCAGCAGTCCTGTGCCTACTGACCTCAAACTTCCTATGTACAATCCTATGCTGGATTGTACTGTTCTTCGGACCCCTTTTCTTTTTTTTTTGCCAATTGTTTTTTTATTATTTTCTCCCCAATTTGAAATGCCCAATTATTTTTTAGGCTCAGCTCACCGCTACGACCCCTGCGCTGACTTGGGAGGGGCGAAGATGAACACACGCTGTCCTCCGAAGCGTGTGCCGTCAGCCGCCCGCTTCTTTACACACTGCAAACTCACCGTGCAGCCGTCTCAGAGCTACAGCGTCGGAGGACAACGCAGCTCTGGGCAGCTTACAGACAAGCCCGCAGGCGCCCGGCCAGACTACAGGGGTCGCTGGTGCTCGGTGAGCCGAGGACACCCTTAGCCGACCTAACCCTCCCTCCCCCCGGGCGACGCTCGGCCAATTGAGCGCCGCCCCCTGGAAGCTCCCGTCCACAGTCGGCTGTGGAATAGCCTGGACTCGAACTCGCGACGTCCAGGCTATAGAGCGCATCCTGCACTCTAGCGAGTGCTTTTACTGGATACGCCACTCGGGGGCCCCGGACCCCTTTTCTTTTGATGGAAACAACAACCTGTCTTTCAGTTCAATAGCTTGAAACAAGAAGTTCTGGGCAGATTATCTTGGTTCCTGGGAAATATTCACTAAATTCTGGCCGCACCACTGTTACTGCTGGAGTGTCCCGCTCTGAGGGCAGCATTACCGCTGCCAGTGCCACCGTCACTGCCGGAGTACGCTGCACCGCTGCCACTGCCAGAGTGTTCCTCACTGAGAGCAGCATGGCCTCTGCCAACGCCAACGCCATGCCCGGCTTGCCTAGTGCCTCTGCTACCGCCGGAGTGTCCCATGCTGAGGGCAGCCTATGCCACCGCTACTTCCAGAGTGCACCACACTGGATCAAAATCCACATTGACTGGAGGAGCCAGCCTTGACACTGCTAACACCACCTCTGCCAGACCACATTCAAATCAATAACAGCAAAGAAAAACATTGTATTGTATCCTTGTGGATGAAAAAAAGCAAATCATTGTTGATCTTAGAGGTTCTTTAGGGTTTCAAATTTGATATATATATATACAGTATATAGTTTTATGCTGCTACTAATCTATTCTTGCTGCAGATATGTATTAAAGGCTGACATGTTTTTAATTTTGCTCTTCATTATGACACAGATTGATAGAAAGCTATAATCATTAAAACAAATGGTTGCACAACTGGTGTTTATTGCAAACCCTAGGAATACCTATAAACTGGCAGTGCAGAAGCCTCCTGTGCCCGATGAGTTTTGACACAGGCCAAAACAAACAGCTCACAAAGCACGACCTCTAATTAATACTTTTGGCAAAGTGGCCCTTCATAAAAAATTAAAATGATACATGTGCGACAACACCCTTGAAGCCAAAAGCTCAATCTCATTCTGGCATGCTTCAGGGGTGGTTGTGTTGTGGGCGAGAGAGGAGGGGAGAGCATAGGGGGTATATTCTAACATGAGAAAGCAGCAATGGTGATGAAACAGCTAAGACATTCCTGTCTCAGCCAAGTCCTAGGGATTACCATTTCCCTGTGTCTTGTCAGATCCGATCTTTCTTTATGCCACTGATAAGATAAGTGTGAAGTAATGGAAAGTGTTGATCAACCGGGTTGTGAGAGGACAGCTGTAAAAGAATCAAGGGCCTTTAAAGCAGGATACAGCTGTCCCCAAGCTCTTTATACTAGCCAATAAGCCTGGGCAGCAGGAAGGGTTCACTTGGAATAACAATGACGTGCCATGCTGAGGCTTTTTTTTCTATAGGATTATGGGTAGAGGTACCAGGAAAGAGTTTGGTTGAGATACAGATCCAATAAAACAATAATCCCTAATACATCACTGTAATATACTCTACAAATCAATCCCCATTAGTAAGATTAGAATACAAAAAATGTTTTAAGATTATTGGATCTAATGCAAGTCTGAGAAAAATACTTTTAGAAGCAGCATTGTTTTAATCATATATTAGCAGGGTTCCAGAGCTGATCATGAAACAGTTGGGTGATGATGTTGTCTTAATTGGATCAAATTGGACGAGCTTGTAGAGGTGTTTAAAATGTTCCCTGTAATATATCAATGCTGTTTATTGGTGTTCAAGTATTTATAATTTAAATTAAAATGTTTAAAAACAAACAGCACACTGACCCAATGCTGATGACCCAGCTAAAAAGAAAAACACATTTAAAATTAGTTTTAGTCTAATAAGTTCAAAAATGCAAAGCGTTATTCTGTGTAACTGAAAAATGATATAGGATTATTGGAAGGCAAATGCAAATAAATATAAACCAAACATCTGAAGTCTACAGTTATGAAATTCAAACAACATTCTGGCAGTGTGCCCCGCCCCTGTGTGTATTTTATGGTTATTGTTGGTGTATGCATAAGTGTACAGGATATCATGTGGGGTTACTCTGCCATTTTTAATTGTATATTTGTATTTAGACACGAGGATGGTACAATCACTTCACGTGGAGATTAAAATGTGTATAGAATGTGAGCACGGGATTGCACAAATTAGTGATGAGATTCAAGTGAATGATTAATTAGTATTTGAATCTCGGCACGGCTGTATATATAGAGGCACAAAGCACTCACTTGGGTGTACAGTGAGGAGGTACGGGAGAGAGAGAAGTAGAGTAATTAAAAAGTACAAAAACGATTGCTATCCGTGCTGACCCATAAAAATAATACCTACAAAAATACCTGCATATGCACAACTTCATAACAAATAACGCAAAGGCCAATGAAACTGTAAATCAACAATTTAAAAACAGGTTAATCTGTTTATAGAGTACAATTTGTTTTAATAAATATAACCCATATGGAATATATATATATATATATATATATATATATATATATATATATATATATATATGTGTGTGTGTGTGTGTGTGTGTGTAGGTTCCATAGAAGGTTTTGTTGTATGAACCATATAAGCATTGTGGCCACTTTCTTATGAGATGACATTTTAAAAAACACATACTTTATATAAGCAAACGTGTAAAAATCATATATGCGCTGTAGTGCAAATATGGACAGTTTCTTAGTAGAAAACATATTAAAAAGCACATATTTTACATTTGTACATATATGTTTCATATAAGCAAACTTGTATAAATCATATATGCACTGTAGTGCAAATATGGCCAGTTTCTTATAATTTGCATAGCGCCCCCTGCTACAACTTTTTGGTAATTTGACCAATGAAGCTGTGTACTATTCTCAGATAAAAACATATATGAAAAAAAGCTTTACAATACAATGATGGCCACTTTAGGTCAACTGACTAGTCAAACACATGCACACACAAATACACATTTATACAAATGTATGTTTAAAAAAAAAAAAATGCCTTCCAGAGAATCAGTTAATCTTGACATATCTTGACATATTCACTGCATTTTTTTTAAATTATGAATATATTTATTTTCAAATGCAACACACACAACTTACATAGCTGTGTAAATCTGGGTAATTTATCATGACAGCGCAGTCCTTTATTTATTTATTTATTCATTTGAACAAATTAGAGACTAATTACAAAAGTAAAAACTTCCTTTTTATAAAATTAAATATTATTATTTTAAATTTCCTAAACAAGGCTTTTAATAGAGTAGAATTTTAATACATCTACAACTTATGTTGCTTTTTTTAATAATAGGATAAGATCAACAAAAAACATAATTTCAAAAATTCTACTTGTGTTTTGTTTTCACTATAAAGTCTTTTGACTGTACTGCCTCTGTAATATGTCAGCACATTGATTGAAAATATACATTACTTTTTGATAAAGGTGACCAGTTTGCAGTTGTTTTGTGATGCATTTTAAAACAAATGTTATTATGAAATAATGCTAAATACATAGTCTCTGAACTGCTGCAAGTATACTATATACTCATTAAAAATTCACAAAGTAATTTCCATTTGTTCATTATGTTTTTTTATGTGCTATTTGCCTATGTTATTCATTCCTATCCTTATCGTGGCTCCGATAAGTATTTGTACACTTGGTATACAAATCATTATTAGATCCAGTGTACCAGTATGTATATGACAACCATACAAACTTCATACGATGTCCAGGTAAGACACTAACATTATGCAGTCATATATGAATCAACATATAAAATACATGTCTGCCTTATATGCTGATTTTTTTTCTTGTATGTGACAATGTTCATACTTGTGTGTTAAATTCACAACATATATCTTAAATATATTATACATACATAACATAGAAAAGTTTGTGACAGAAAGACAATGATTCTTGGTGGTAAATCTCCCTCCCGACCTGTGAGGGCGCTAAGTAACGGGAACAGAGTACCCTGGACTGTTTGGCCTGACATTTAATTCCTAGAGTTAAAAGGAAAGGGGGCGGAGCTTTGGTGCATTAACTCATCGACCCGGAAGGGAAATGATGTGGCAGCCACGGATTGGAGGAGCAGCTGCAGTTGTTTACCAAGGGGTTATGAGTGACCCTTTAAGTAGGGGACAAACCGTAACCATAACTGTTCTATCAGTTATGGTTACGGAACGACCCGGAAGGACCAGTGTTATGAAATATATCATGAGTGTTTTGTTTGTTTTGTCTTGTCTGAAAATACTGTGTGTTATTGTTAAGGCGGCTAACACAATCCGGAGCTGCCGCCAAAGGCCAGCACCAACCCGGACAACATCACTGCACTTTGTATCATTAAGGACTGTATATTCACTACGAGCACTAGAGCACGCACTGTGGACTTGTGTTTGTGTCTGTGTTACGTGTGGGTGAATAAGAATGGGACTGTTTATTATTTGGGAACTAACCGTGGATTTAAACAGAGCAATACACGCCGCTGTATTGCCTGTTAACATTGTTTATTATTTACTGCTGTTACATCATCAGGCAATTGGATTACAAACCATTAAACAACATTGCACCTGTATTATAATTGTCTGTCTGTTGGTCACCTGCACCTGCACACTGTTAACCACTTTGCCACAGAGTTGTATATATTTTTTCCATATGTGAAGTTACAAATACAATATATAGTTGAGATACACACACCTCCTGTTAATGATAAATCACTGTAAACCCAGGTTGCCACGATTAGGTAAGTAACATTAGAATGTTTCTGTGATAGCATTCTAAAATCTTACAAAGTTGTAAACACCCTTTTTAATGCAATTTGTGTTTAATCTAAATTCATATTACCAAAATATTAGCATAGCCCCTCCTTAATTGCCATAAAATGATACTCAAAATAGGACAAGGTAAGTGGATTTTTTTCAGGAACATTTGGACTTCAATCTAACATACTTCTTATTTTTGCTGTAAACATTGTATTCTAACTGATCTGTTTGGTCATTGTTGTATTCTAACTGATCAATGTGGCAAATACAATTTTCCTTGAATATAGTTACTAATTAACTCTTTGGGTTCTTTTTTGAAGCAAGTGTAAACAAAGCCAATTTTTCCAAGTTTAATTAAACATAACTGTATAAAAGAAGCAAGGAAGAAGCAGTTCAATTATTATTCCTGCCTTAGCATTTGTACTTGCGTCAAACTGGGGCCCATAAAGTTGTGCTGAGCTTATACTGTATACCCCCCCTGTCACACAACATGGAGAAGATAACTGCCTTTGTTTTGCACCAGTCTTCACCACATGTTTAACCTTTAACTTACTGTGTGCTTATTACACAATTATGAGGAGCTTCTTTATAATCCTGCACTAGTTAAAATGTTTGAGGCACCCCCCCACCTCACTGTAAGAGGCATTCTACGCACGAGAGAACCTCTGACAAAATCAATCTGGGTGTCTGGCTGCAGAAATCACAAGCCTTTGGCTTAAACTGGTATGATAACTGCCAAAAGTGCCTTATTCTGTTCCTCTTCGCTGCTGTAGCACTGTAAAACTAGAAGACACCAAGGAGTTGTTGATGACTTGATTCTGTACATCACACTTTGGCAGTCAAAAGTGGGTGAATACACTTATTGCTTGGAAACTAAACATTGCTATGGGGGACTCATAGCACATATCACATGTTTTTTTTCCGACTGAGCAATCCAAACAACTTGCTCACCCATATTATAATGGGTTTTCTCTACAATGTGCTGATAGTTGCCAGTATTTATGATGCATGGGATGTAAGTCATACAATACTAACTTTAGTTTGTCCCTTCCTTTAAATAAAAGTTAACAGCCAACACACTTTGCTGCCTATCATTTCAAATGATAATGAAACATAGACAAATGGCAAGAAACAATAACAATCTAGATATTATTTTCCTGATACCATGCCCTCTATAGTACAAGTACAACCTGTTTCCCTGCCTTCACAGAGATACTAAAGTGCTCTAAGCAGTGAACTGTAAATGTAGTAGAAGTGCAAGAGGGGTAATTAGTAGGCAAATAAACATGTACATCAAAATGCGTTGAGTGAAAAGTTATCTATCAACATTTGACAACAGGAAATAAATACCCCAGAAAAAGAGCAAACAAGTGCAGCACACATTGGCCAAGGGGAAGTAATGCAAACATCTAATCAGGGGATGCCAGAAAGCTTAAACCTGTCCAAAGACATCCACAGCTCCCAGTGTTTAATTGCTCTTGATGGTTGCTGGTCAGTCATGGAAGGCAATGCGAGTGTCTCGCTGTTTCCTGCCTGCACTCATCCCTGTCATCTCTGACTCCAGGTGATGATGACTACATTTACAGACTGTGCAGGAGAAAAATGCCTCGCAGATACAATCAAATATGCACCCAAAGGACACCAATGCAATAATTTCAAACAGGAACCTGGGAGCCATATGTTTATAACTTCTTTCTGACTGAAGTTTTGATAGAAATTACACATTGTTCTTCTTAATTATTGATCATCATTGCCTATGATTGTCTTGCAGGACACAAAAGACTGATAGCTTACTGTATTTCATGAGCAACATGCATGTTGCACTCCCACTAAAAAGGGTGATGTTTAAAACAGCAACATATATTACGGCTATCATTCACAGAGTTATATTCTTGAATACTGTACAATTTTTAAAAGTGCCTGTGACGGAGTACTCCCCGCCCCTGTGCATATTATGTTTTGTTTTGTTTTTGTATTTGTTGTATTATTTAAATGTACTGTTTTGTGTGTAAAAACATGCAGTTTTATTATTATTGTTTACAGCCTGGATGGGGTTAGAATTCCCCATCCAGATAAAATCATGGGAATGAGTGGTCAGCAGCGAGTGCTTATTGATAAACTGGCTGTTGACCACACATATGATAAAACCTGTGCCAAAAGTGGTTGAGGGGTAAATTAGGTAATTGATAGCCAGTTTACTAGCCAGTTGACCCCTCGGCCACAATATAAAAAACCTGCAGTTTTGGCTGAACGGGGTTGAGTGTTCAGAAGTGGAGAATGGGAGTAAGAGAGAGAGGAGGTAAACTAATAACTATAATAAATCAATTACTACTCGTGCTGGAACTACCAGAAAGATAACTTGTTTGTTGTTACTGTTTTGTTTGTCTGTTTATTTTGGCCAACACACCTTTTGTTTTGTGAAGTGTTTTGTTTATGTTTAAACCTTTTATTCATTATTAATAAAACATGCAAGCAGCGCTTTCATTCATACCCCAGAGTTGTGTTTGTCTTCTTCCGGGTCTGTGACATCACACCACCCAGCCAGCCTGCCAGTGCCATAAAAAGTGTAAATATAACCAAAAATGTGTGCATAACAAGGCTGTAATTCCATCAAGGATTTCGGGTGACATATAAATCAGGAGAGAGCTAGCTCGAGTGATTTAGCAGTGTCACCAGAAATCCTCGATATAATTATAGCCTTATATGTACTGTTTTGGTGTATATTATTTGTTATAATTAAGGCAATGTGAAAATCGCAGATTTTTTTTTTTTTTAATTCACAGCAGTGTCATGGTTAAAGTTGTATTTCACGGAATGTGCATGGAACTATTTTTATAAATTATGTGAACAATTTTTTTTTTTTAAACAGCAAATCAAGAGATAAATGCACTGACATCATCAAAATCAACGTCCAAGTTATTCAAGCACTTTACAGTAGCTTGTGAGTCGTACCTGTCCATCAGCCACAGGACCCGGATAGCTATGGGCATAGACTGAGCCTCCAGCCCAGCTTTATCCAGGATCCTGTCCCGCAGCCTGATGGCATCTTCTTCCATTGCCCTTTATTTTTTATTTATTTAAATTTTTTCCCAGCAGTACTCTCTCTGGCCTGAGTCCTGGAGGCGCTGTCGTCCCGGTTCTGACACCACGTGTGACAGGCTAGCTGCAGGGAGGACTTCAGGCCAGAAAGAAACACACAGAGACAGACAGTACTGGGGTTGAAACTGAAAACGCAAATGGCTGCGCACAGTATTTTAATAAACAAATAAACGGTTGAACAAAACAGGACATGACACTTGAGGCCAAATAAAACAGACAAACAAAACGGACTAACACACAAGACAGACACACAAACACGGTGAGTAAAAATAAACAAGCAAGTATCGTGCTGATCCTACCAGCACGCGATAGCAATTGTTATTAATTTATTTCTCCTTCTCTCTATCCCGTTCTCCACTCACCGAACACACAACCCAGAGTGAAAGAAACGTGCATCTATATATACTGTTGTGCCGGGATTCAATTACTAATTAATTATTCACTTGAATCCCAGCACGTGAATTAATTATGTGCAACCTCGTGCTCACATATTAAATACTTTAAATGCACGTGAAGTGATGTGCCATCCTCGTGCCTAAATACAATTCTACATCTTAAATAACTCGTGCTGCACACACCCATTTATATCCCATGCAGCCATATCTATACACCAACATTAACACACCAAACGCAACATACAACACAGAAATGCACACAGGGGCGGAGCACATTGCCACAGGGGACTTTCGCCATTGTACTCATGGCCATAGATGCTGACTACAGGTTCCATGTTATACATGTAGGAGACTATTTACCAGGTGTGGAGCAGCTTGGCAAAATGCCATACGTCATAGTGGGTCATGCAGCATTCCCTCTGAAGACATATTTGATGAGGCCTTATCCTGGACGCAGTCTCCCTGCTGATAAAAGGATTTTCAACTACCGCCTGTCAAGGGCACGAAGGATTGTGGAAAATGCATTTGGCATACTTGCTCCCAGGTGGCGCATATTCTATCGAAAAATTAACATGCTACCACGTAAAGTGGGCACAGTTGTTGAGGCTGCATGTCTCCATAACTTTCTCCAGAAGGCAAATGAGATAAACCAGGCATGGTTGGATGAGGCAAGGGGGAACAGTTATGGAAATCTGCAATTGGCTTCACACGCGGGTGGCGATCGAGCATCACATGAAGCTTTTGCTGTGCATGATCGCTTTTGTGACTTTTTCCACACAGAACAAGGTCGTGGGCCATGGCAAGATGTCATGGTAAATGCCACTTAGGATATCTTAACGCTATTATTAGGTGTTATGATGCTCCAAAAAAAAAACCTTCTGCTCCCCGGCTTGGCACCATTATGCTGATTATGTTAATATTGTGTATGTTGTGTTTGGAATTTGAAGAATTTATTAAGTCAGGCTTGACACTATGTCCAAAAATGTAAACGTAATTTTCATTGATATTGTTGTTATTATTAAAATGTTCTTGTAAAAAATAAAAACAAAAACAATGTTTTGAAATTCCTTATCTCTGATCCTTCATGGTTATTAACCTTGTTATTTTAAAGCTCTACATTATTATTATTATTATTATTATTATTATTATTATTATTATTATTATTATTAACTTTTATGTCTTATAACTTTTAGTCCATTATTACTTTGTTTTGACTCGTGACATGTTTTTAGGCGTGTGTTTGACGTGTTTCAAGGGTGTTAACCTTGATTCTGATTTGTCAGTTTCATTCCAGTCACACGACGAAAAAAAAATAGAATCAGGTTATAAAATTTTCTCAACGTGACGCTGCTCGCGTCTCTCGCTGCTGGTGTGGATACTCCCATTTGACTGCAGTGACTTCTAAAATATTCACTGGGCAAACCAAATAAATAAATAAATATATGTATATATATATATATATATATATATATATATATATATATATATATATATATATATATATATATATATATACAGACATGCTCAAATTTGTTGGTACCCTTACAGCTCATTGAAATAATGCTTCATTCCTCCTGAAAAGTGATGAAATTAAAAGCTATTTTATCATGTATACTTGCATGCCTTTGGTATGTCATAGAATAAAGCAAAGAAGCTGTGAAAAGAGATGAATTATTGCTTATTCTACAAATATATTCTAAAATGGCCTGGACACATTTGTTGGTACCCCTTAGAAAAGATTATAAATAATTGGATTATAGTGATATTTCAAACTAATTAGTTTCTTTAATTAGTATCACACATGTCTCCAATCTTGTAATCAGTCATTCAGCCTATTTAAATGGAGAAAAGTAGTCACTGTGCTGTTTGGTATCATTGTGTGCACCACACTGAACATGGACCAGAGAAAGCAAAGGAGAGAGTTGTCTGAGGAGATCAGAAAGAAACTAATAGACAAGCATGGTAAAGGTAAAGGCTACAAGACCATCTCCAAGCAGCTTGATGTTCCTGTGACAACAGTTGCAAATATTATTAAGAAGTTTAAGGTCCATGGAACTGTAGCCAACCTCCCTGGGCGCGGCCGCAAGAGGAAAATCGACCTCAGATTGAACAGAAGGATAGTGCGAATGGTAGAAAAAGAACCAAGGATAACTGCCAAAGAGATACAAGCTGAACTCCAAGGTGAAGGTACGTTAGTTTCTGATCACACCATCCATCGCTTTTTGAGTGAAAGTGGGCTCCATGGAAGAAGACCCAGGAGGACTCCACTTTTGAAAGAAAAACATAAAAAAGCCAGACTGGAATTTGCTGAAATGCATATTGACAAGCCACAATCCTTCTGGGAGAATGTCCTTTGGACAGATGAGTCAAAACTGGAGCTTTTTGGCAAGTCACATCAGCTCTACGTTCACAGACGAAAAAATGAAGCTTTCAAAGAAAAGAACACCATACCTACAGTGAAACATGGAGGAGGCTCGGTTATGTTTTGGGGCTGCTTTGCTGCGCCTGGCACAGGGTGCCTTGAATCTGTGCAGGGCACAATGAAATCTCAAGACTATCAAGGCATTCTGGAGCGAAACGTCCTCCCCAGTGTCAGAAAGCTCAGTCGCAGGTCATGGGTCCTCCAACAGGATAATGACCCAAAACACACAGCTAAAAGCACCCAAGAATGGATAAGAACAAAACATTGGACTATTCTGAAGTGGCCTTCTATGAGTCCTGATCTGAATCCTATCGAACATCTATGGAAAGAGCTGAAACTTGCAGTCTGGAGAAGGCACCCATCAAACCTGAGACAGCTGGAGCAGTTTGCTCAGGAAGAGTGGGCCAAACTACCTGTTAACAGGTGCAGAAGTCTCATTGAGAGCTACAGAAAACGTTTGATTGCAGTGATTGCCTCTAAAGGTTGTGCAACAAAATATTAGGTTAGCGGTCCCATCATTTTTGTCCATGCCATTTTCATTTGTTTTATTATTTACAATATTATGTTGAATAAAAAATCAAAAGCAAAGTCTGATTTCTATTAAATATGGAATAAACAATGGTGGATGCCAATTACTTTTGTCAGTTTCAAGTTATTTCAGAGAAGATTGTGCATTCTTCGTTTTTTGTGGAGGGGTACCAACAAATTTGAGCACATCTGTATATATATATATACAGTGCCTATAGAAAGTCTACACCCCCTTTCAAAATGTTCACCTTTTGTTGCCTTATAGCCTGGAATTAAAATGCATTAAAATAGTTTTTGTTTCATTTATCTACACATCCTACCCCACAACTTCCAAGTGAAAAAAATATTCTAGAAATCTGTAGAAAATTAATTAAAAATAAAAACTTAAATAGCTTGGTTGGATAAGTGTCCACCCCTCTTGTAATAGCAATCCTAAATTAGCTCAGGTGTAACCAATCGCCTTCAAAATCACACACCAAGTTAAGTGGCCTCCATCTGTGTTAAATTGTAGTGGTTCACATGATTTCAGGATAAATTCAATAGTTCCTGTAGGTTCCCTCTGCTGGGTAGTGCATTTCAAAGCAAAGATTCAACCATGAGCACCAAGTAGCTTTCAAAAGAACTCCGGGACAAAGTTGTTGAAAGGCACAGATCAGGGGATGGGTATAAAAAAATATAAAAGGCCTTGAATATCCCTTGGAGCACACTCAAGATGATTATTAAGAAGTGGAAGGTGTATGGCACCACCAAGACCCTGCCTATATCAGGCCATCCCTCCAAACTGGATGACTGAGCAAGAAGGAGACTGATCAGAGAGGCTACCAAGAGGTCAATGGCAACATTGCAAGAGCTACAGACTTTTATGGCCAAGACTGGTCAAAGTGTGCATGTGACAACAATATCCCAAGCACTCCACAAATCTGGCCTGTATTTTACTCAAGAAAGACTACCTTCAATCCCGTTTGAAGTATGCAAAAAAATACTCTGTAGCCATGTGCCAAAAAGTTTTGTGGTCTGACGAAACTAAAATTGAACTTTTTGGCCTAAATTCAAAGCGTTACGTTTGGCACAAACCCAACACACACATCACCCAAAGAACACCATCCCTACTGTGAAGCATGGTGGTGGCAGCATCATGTTATGGGGATGTTTCTCATCGGCAGGGACTGGGGCACTTGTCAGGATAGAAGGGAAAATGAATGGATCAAAGTACAGAAAAGTCCTTGAGGAAAATCTGCAGCCCTCTGCAAGAAAGCTGAAACTGGGACAGAAGTTCACCTTTCAGCATGACAACGATCCAAAGCACAGAGCCAAATCTACACTGGAGTGGCTAAGGAACAAAAAGGTAAATGTCCTTGAGTGGCCCAGTCAGAGCCCCGACCTAAATCCAATCGAAAATTTGAGGCATTACTTGAAGATTGCTGTCCATCAACGCTCCCCAAGGAACTTGACAGAACTTTAACAGAATGGTCAAATATTGCCATATCTAGGTGTGCAAAGTTGGTAGAGACCTATCCCAACAGACTTACAGCTGTAATTGCTGCCAAAGGTGCTTCCACCAAGTATTAACTCAGGGGGGTGGAGACTTATCCAATTATGATTTTTCAGTTTTGTATTTTTAATACATAATCTTTTTCTCAATAAAAACTTTTTTTCCCGTTAACAGTGTGGAGTATGTGGAAAAAAATCCTCATTTAAATGCATGAAACTCTGAGGCACTGACACAACAAAATGTGAAAAAAGTTCAGGGGGTGTAGACTTTCTATAGGCACTGTATACTGTATACATCTACTTCTTTCTGTAGTGAAGTAGCTGCATACAGCAATCCAAGTTATTTAGGTCTGTGGTATCGTCTCATACAGCAATGCCCTTTGTACCACTGATTGGCTGTGATTTGTAAATTATACTGCCATTCAAAATTGAAAGATTATATTCTGATTATAAATTCCACCAACCAGCATTTATGTTTATCTTTTCTAATTATTCCACTTAAAATCATTTTTATAATTACATGGTCACTGCTGCTGGTAATGTATGCACATGTGGCTTAATACTGAAAGCTAACTGTGTTCTAACATTCCGTTCTTACTCCAGTTCTCTCTCCTGACTCCATGTCAGGGGGAACACTCAAATCATAGAGCAGATTAAAATTATTAGGCTTGTAAGCCTAATGAGAGGTCTAAAAATGTTGAAGCCTTGGCTACTGAATTGTTAAAACAGTGGATATTCAAAAAGCCACAATGATAGGACCAATTTTGAAATTGTCTGGACATGTGTTTTAATTTGATGCGACAAGATGGAAAAATCCGCCAGTTACGTCTAAAATAAACAATGGAAAGGTGTATTCTTATGGTAATTCTGCTAAAACTGGATAGGCAAATGGATATACATTTTATATCAACCTAGACCATAACACTGTGTCACAAATGGGAAAGAGAAACCAAGATGATAACTGTTTAGTAATAGGTAATGGACAAGTATCATTGTATTGGACTGCCATTAAAGCAAACTTATTGCCAGCGTATAAACCACGGGGTTCAGTCCTGAAATAATAATCCAAAGAACAACACACAACACAGACACGGTCACTTCTCCTGACAGTGAGTGCTCTGAGTGCAGGTGCAGTGCAAGGTAATTACAGTGACAGTCACGCAGTGTAGTCCGGGCTTGATGCTGGTCTGTAGTGACAGCTCACAGTTCGTTTTTGCCGTCTAACAGTGACAAACACAGACAGTTAGTTTCCACAAACAAACAAAACACTTAACACTCACGATACCCTTTTCACAGTCCGTTTTTCTTTCTCAGTCATTCTCATAACCACAACAAAGGAACAGATTACACTGTCACATCCCCAATTATACCCTTAGTCACGCCCCCTGCTATAGCTAGTTCAGTCACGTCCCCTCCAATCCATGACTGACACATCGCGTACCGCTTTAGGGCGATGACTTCGGGCATTGTGACTCCACCCCCTTCCTGCATGGCTGGCTTCCGACTGACCCTGGAATGAACTGCCAGACCAATAAATACGAGGCACTCTGTTCCTGTTATACAACACCCTCACAGATCGGGAGGGAGATTGTTGACAAGGATTCGTTCGCTCTGTGTCACACACTGACATTTAAATCATAAAAATAAGACTTTGTGTTTTTCACACAGAAATACACTTAAAACACTCAAATGAACTGTATCTGTTTGATTTAACCTTGGTATCCAAGAGAGCTCTATTTTAATTGTCTAAATAGTATTTCCTCCTCTGTTAAGATCAATTGAATAAAGCATCCTGGGCACTATTTAGCAACGTTCGCAAACCCCTAAGGAAACCACAGAACACTTTTGCGGACAGTTAGTGCACCAAAATCAAGCGCACATGTGGGCAAACAGACTTTGCCCACCTATATGATTTAGCAACCGTGTTTTATTCCTCATTTACATACAAATGTAGCGATTTAGCAAACCATCAACAGTGTTAGTGTTTGCGTTTCAACTGACATGTGAAAACCAGGTCTAAACTGCGTGCAAATTACATGGTCAACTGTAAATACTGCTGATACTACCAAGGAAGCAGGTAAAGAAAAGAGAGAGAGAAAAAAGAGAAAAGAAATATGGACTGCGCAGTGGATTTTTATGTGGCCAGACAAAGAGAGAGGAGGAAGAGGAGACGTCCCCAAATACTTAGAAGTCACCTGTCTTTTCTAAGCCTGTCTGACACACAATGTATGCAGCGATTTTGCCTCAACACACAAACAATCACTGACATCTGCCATCTGCTTCAGGCTGACCTGGAAGGAGACATGCGGAGAGCACACTGTTTGCCGGTAGCACTAAGGGTACCCGCTGCACAAACACTTTATGCCACTGGCTTGTTCCAACATACTGTGGGTTACTGTAAAGCCATAAATATTTGCGACCAAAATATTTGGCGAATCACACCCAGAAAACCTATTTTGCTCCAGAAATATTGGTGATCAGTTGCAATATACAAAGTATGTATAGTTAGTGGAATTTGATTTCATGCCAAAAATGTTTGCTTTTTTTTCATGCACGAAAAATGCATAATAAAAGGCTTGCAAATATTTATGGCTTTACAGTATACTGCAGATATGAGCCAGTCGGCTGTATCAGGTGCAGTGCAAGATGTACCTGCAGCTTTAGAAAAGTGGGCAGGAAAATTTCCCGATCTCTCACGAGCTGCAACAAAATACAAAGCAGAGTTTTCTTGGGAGGTATGGGTTTCCTGGTGTCCTGTCCTGAAAGCCATCGACTGCACACATGTTTAGCTACGCACACCAACACAGAATAGGCACCTCTACATAAATCGTAAGGGGACCTATTCTGTCAACATGCAAGAAGTGTGTGATGCCAACTGCTACATCACAAATGTGCATGCAAACCATGCTGGCTATGCTCATGACTCGTTTATCCTCGCATGTGGCAGCTGTGTTTCAGCGGGATGACAGTCTGAGAGGCTAGCTGATAGGGGACTAGAGGTATCCACTGAAGCGGTGACTTCTAATACTGCTGTTCAACCCCACAACCCCTGCCGAACAGAGGTATAACCGTACCTTTAAATGTGCTCGTACTGTAATTGAGCAAACATTTGGAATCAAAATGCGATTCTGATGTTTGGATGTCTCTGGGGGAACACTACAGTACACTCGTCAGAAGGTTAGCAATATCATCCTGGCTGGTTGTGTTTTACATAACATAGCTCTCCATAATGGATGTGATGTTGAACTTACAGAGGAACGATTACAGGGTTTGAGGGAAGCAGATGTTGAACTTTAAGCCCCAGTGGTGGAGGTTGCAGATGCTGCAAGTGCCAGGCAGGTCAGACAAAGCCTTACAGATTACTTTTTTATTTATTTTGTAAGTATTCACTCTCCACCTCCAGGCTGCTAAAAAAAAAAAAAAAAATCATACCCTTGCTTGAGAGACTTGGTCATCCTCTTCACTTGGGCTGCTGGACATTTTAATTTTTTTTGCACTTTTGTCTCCTTTCTTCTTTTTTTGTGGTTTGAAAATGACCTCCGTTCGCTATCGCAGACACACAGGTGCTCTTAAAGGGAATGTTGAATCCTTATTGGTTGTAACCTTACTCCTCCCACTGTGCTTTGATTGGCTGGGTGCATGATTTGCTATTTGATTTGAGTTAGCCCACGCATGAGACCCGACTTCTAAATCACGTTTTCGTGCGCTATCGCAGCGCTTAGCAAACGCAGTCATTTTTGCCCTAGCGGAAGCGGCTGCACACATATTTGCTAAATAAATGCAGATCGAACTTGCATGAAAAACACAAGCCAAGTTAGTAGAAACAATTGGGGCAACCTTGACCCCCACCACTTTTACAGTTGTGCCTATTTGCTTTGTGCTGGGCAAAGTTGTCCCAATGGTTTCTTGAAACTTGGCTTGTGTTTTTGATATCTCTACTTTAAATGGCTGGGCACTTTTGATAACTTGGTGTTTTTTCACATTTCCAATGTGTTTTTGTTTCAGATATCACTTCTTTTTTCACTTTATAACAGACACACACACACACACACACACAGACACATTACGGCAATAGCAAAATTGTTCAACCTATATTGAGGCAATGTATTGCTGTTTGGATAGGGTAAATGTAAATAGTAGCCTAGTCTGTTGAAAGGGTTAAGATGTGAATCTGTGTAGTATAGTGGTTATGTAATTGGAGTGAAAGTATAACTAGTTAGGGCTCAAATTCTGCCTGAACAGTGTCACATTTTATACTGAAAACTTATCATGATTCTTTGATCTGTATATTTGTTCACATTTTCTGTGATTTTGTTTGATATCTCTGTTTAAAATATTTGATTAAATCCATTAGACCTGAGTGTTGCATTTGTTTTGTTCATCAGTGTGTGTGTGTATGTGTGTGTGTATATATATATATATATATATATATATATATATATATATATATATATATATATGTGTCCATTATTCATACTTTATTCATTATAACAAAAAACAGGTACGTTGACGCATTCCGACATGTTGTCTTCATCAGAGCGTATTGAAAGCAGAACTCATTAGATCTATTATATGCACCCGGTACTCATTTAACACCATTTCGGAACGGAACACAAATCACAGTGCAGCCAACATAGCCAAATTCTCCCCGAAGACTGGCCATACAGACATAACACTGGGAAATCATAGTCCTTGTGATTGGTAACATGTTCAGTAACTGCATTGGCATTCCCACAATATTTGCTGTCAAGATAATTATTTCACCAGTGTTCTAAGTAAAACCAATAAACTGAGAATACAGTAGTGCTATAGAATTAATTCGGGACCTTCCATGTATTATTGGAACTAATGGTAAACAAGTCATATTTCTCCAAACGCGATCAGCAGTATTCATAGAAACAATATTTTCTGTATCTGGAATCTGCAACATTGGCTTTCTTGCATTAACTGCACTGTTTTATGTGGCAAAAGGGGTCACTGCATTTTCTACAGTATGTGTATGTTTGCACTGTGATTAACCATTCTTCTTTCAAACTTTACAGTTGACTCTGAATGCTTGCTAACATACTGTTATGCTGGAAGCCAATTATGACATTAAAATGTTTAGGGACAATTCTAGATTTCTGCAGTTCACCATTGTGAAAATGTAACGGTAGTCAATGAAGTACATAAACAAGGGGTAGATTGTAATGCGTGGATGTTATGCTTACAAGAGACATAAAACACTGCTTCGTGTACCACAGCATACATGTATCAACAGTATACCAAAGAGTGCTCACTGTAATGGAAAGTGTAAACATACATGTAGGGTTTGACATATTGCATGTCCCATTCGTTTTCAGGTACTTCTTTCCAAAATTCTAATACTCATCAGGAGTATTACCTCAACAGGAATTCTCTTGTTCGTTAAAGCACACATTTACAGCAAACATTGTGGGAATGTTAATGCAGTTACTGAACATGTTACCAATCACAAGGACTATGATTTCCCAGTGTTATGTCTGTATGGCCAGTCTTCGGGGAGAATTTGTCATGTGCTTAGTGATGTCATTGCTGAATTCATTGATGATGTCATATGGGATGTCAAGTGTGATGGGAAACATACACATAAGGGTGCAGAGTTAAGGTTGCGTGGCTACCTTAACTTGCAATTTCCAAAACTTTTGGACTTTTGCAACCAAATCTTAACGTTACTTTAACAAAGTTTTTGCCATTGAATATATATATATATACATATACTGTATATACAGTGCACTCCGTTTATAAGAATCACATCTGTCCCGGATGATTTGATTCCTATAAGCAGTTAATTCTTAAAAGCGGACCGATATTACAATTAGCAAAAGCGTGCCTCTGCGCATCAGCAGTTTAAATACAGTATACAAATGTCAATGGTGCTCAATACATCAATACAATCAAAACAAGTCCTCGTGAGTAAGCAACTTGTTACATGATCACGATTATGTTTACTCAAGGCTGCATAATCCTATTTTGCTACAGTATACTTGAGAAGCAATCATCTCATGAGGGTGCCTAGTTAAAAGGCTGGTTCACACTGGGCATACGATTCAGACGGACGCTATGAACGCACCACCTTGCGTTTAAATCGTAGATGCTACGGACGAGTTGGTAGATTTCAACTTCTCAGCGTGAAGTTGGTGACGTCACTCGTGTTCAATCAATCACACACCCTTCTCTTTCCTTTAGAATTTTACAAGTAAAATACAATTTACCGTTTATTATTTGAAATAAATTATATTTGTATAGATGGAGTGGAAAATGTCTAAAGAACCAATAATTAAGCATGTACGGTACCATAAATAAACAGATAAATTATCAGAATGAAAACTAACAACTCAGGAATTTAAACCGTGTTTGATGTATGTCTCTCAGCAGCCTACATACAGTGTTTACTAAAAGCGGGATGGTTAAATTGAGCGGGTCAGCTCAACAAAGTCTGAGTGAATGTCCGTGATTTTACCATGAAACTGGATGGTGGCATTTGCTGTCGATCACACAATAATTTCTTTCAATTTTTTTGGATCAGCTGTTTATAAAAAAAAGAGGTGCTGCAGTTATACAGTGTATAAGTTAAATGCGGCTGTGTGCACGACTCTCCAAACCTCCAGAAGAGTGTTGTCTTTTTTAAACCAATCAGAATGAACTAACGCAGAGAGAAGATCGCTCAGTGTGAACTACATCCTGCGTCCGTTCGTAGTGTATCATATGCCCAGTGTGAACTAGCCTTAACTGCTGTGCGGTGTTACGTGTAATGGCCTTTGAATTAAAATGACATTACAGTACAGTATTTTACTGTCAGAACTACCACTGCATTTATGCATCTCTGGCTTGCTTTTTTTGCGATGCAAATCTCAGTTTTTCACGAAGTGGAGTTTTTCCCAACTGGGTGTCGCACACTGCTAAGACTGAATTACTGACCACAACTAGACACTAGTGATTACTATGTATGCAAATTTAATTAATACTGCCCTGTACTCATTTTTATATTAACTTAGCCCAACATAGCGACCCTCATATGCATGGCAGCTTATGCTTATTAGATGGCGGAGACAGCGCCGCGAGGCAACCAAAAGAAGCGCTTAGCCTATTAATTTAGCTATTGACCATTTACACCGTGCAAATGTTTCAGGCAGTGTTTGACTTTTTGTAGAGTTTGTCTACTACACTTTAGCCTGTGGTAAATAAAATCCAACCTATTGATTTTTATTTGACTTTGGAATTTTTTTCTCAGCATGTGGATCTTGGGGCTTGTGATTTGTGACCTATTACAGATCGACACACCGGTTACTTCTGTTTTAGCGCAGTAAGAAAATATAGGCTGCCAGTAGACTGATAATAAAAACACAAATTGATAATTTACCTTTGATTAGTAAACACCTAAAAAAATGTGCACATCTGGTATTTTTGAATTCAGGACATTCAGCAATTCAAGACTAATGTATTTTTACTTGTGGAACTAAAGCTGTCAATATTCCGCCATCTTGTATGACAAGTTACATGACGAGCTACGTCACTTAAACCTGCTTCACCATTGGTTGACACCCTTATGACTAATCAGTCTCAGTCTTGGTCGGCAACCGCCGCACACAGACAGACTGATCACATCTGAACGAAACTGCATCTGAAAAAGATCCAACATGTCCAATCTTCAAATCTGAAGACATCCCGAATGAAATCTGCATAATCTTGGTTTTAAGTGCACGCACACTGATACGATTCATCCAAACTGTACGGCCAGTTGAGATGAGATGAGTCGGGACAGCTTGAGTCGGGCTGTGTGCGGTGGGCTTTATATAACCTCCCATCATTTCCCGACGCTGTCCGGCTCATCAACCAGTCACAGCCATGTTCTGCAACCCCCGAAAACAGCAACACACATTCTCCCCACTCATTCACTCACTCCTCCTTCCCATGCTAAGTAATGGCGTGACCCATTCCCCTTACAATACATGTAACATAAAAGACAGACGAGACAAACTGAACAGACAACAAGTCCTGCAACAAAGCAATTGTCCAGGTCGTTACAATAATTTTTAAATTTGAAAGTAAAAATGTATGAAAGCATGACGACCTTTATGTACAAAAATCTTCACTAATTATACAATTGAACAAGAACTGTTGAGTATTTATTTTCGTTTCATACAATATTAATGGCAGTGTTTATATCTGATAGTGAAAAAAATAAATATCAAGATAGATAAAGAAAGAAAGAAAAGTCTGTGTATTGATTTATGTATTGATTTATTTCAATATTTATTAATTTATCTATGTTTTACTTTTTTTTTTTTTAAAACCAAATATAGGTTATCCTTCAGCATAGCTAATTCTCAGAAATAAACATTCCTTTTTGTCCAGTTGGGACCACAAATAGCGTTACTCTCATCAACCAGTATCGAGAGGAGGAACTGTACTTCCTTGCGCCAATAGGGACCACAATGAACATTACACTGACAGGAAACCAAACATTTTCAGAGCTCAAGATCATAATCTCAGAATGATGATGATGATGATGATGATGATGATGATGATGATGATGAATTGAAAAATCTCCAAAATATAAGAGTCCCGAGAATTCTCAGCTTTTATGAAGGTGACCGTCTCCCAATTAGCAACAAATTAATCACTTAATTAAACTCGGGAGATGGTCACCTTCTGCACAAGGTTTTTAAATTATTCCTGGCAGAGGACGAGCACCTATCTCGCCTCTGCCAGAACACGTTTTAAAAATAAAAACAACAACAAAACCAGCAGCGCTTAGCCGTCATATAAATACATAAATACAATTGCACAGGGGCGGAGGGGGAGACCCCGTTCTCAAAATAAACAAATTATAACTGTACAGGGCTCCTTGCCCTGTTACACAGGTGTTGACTGTTACACAGGTGTTTTTTCTACATTTCACCTAAAAGTGTTGGGAACTAAAAATTAAAAGTGAAACGGTGCTTTTGGCTGATTTATTTTTACTGTGCCAATACCCTGAAAACATGTAAACTATCCTAATAAATGTATTATGCTACTATCATATATTATGCACTTTCCATTGTATTTAATGTATTATGCATTGTTTTTTTTATTTTTTTTTCTGTATAGCATGTATTATGCATTTCTCTGTATTTAAAGTATTAGGGATTTTCTTGTTACTGCATCTTGTAAAGTGCTTTGTGATGGTGGTCCACAATGAAAGGCGCTACATAAAATAAAGATTGATTGATTGATTGATTGATTGATTGATTGATCCTTGCTGTATAGAGAGTCTCTGGCAGTTCTCGCTGATAACTTGGCACGAGGAACCGTTCCTCTCGATATCTATTGCCTGTGGTATTATTATTAGCATTAGTTTTTTTCCCCCCACAGAATTTGTATGTGCCACATATAAGTCTACATTTTGTTTGACATTTGAAACTCATGCTTCAATACTTTCACACATTCTAAATTCGAGTGGGCCTGTACAATGGAAATACACAGTCATTTTAAACAGTCACGTAGCAGTAGTGTATTTTTAAACAATGTACAGTACATGATCATTGTGTCCTCAGAAGGATGTACATACAGTAGTTATACTGTAAGTCATATGAAGTTACATACAATATCCAAGAACTGGTATTTGAAACCATACTTGGTTAAACAACCCTGTGTAAAAAGGCATTTAAGGAGGTGTCAACACCTGTCTACCTGTCACTGCTTGTTTTGTTGGAAAAGGTGGAGAAGATAATGCTATGAACTAGAACAATGGAAACTTGCTACATCATAAAAAAAAACACTCACGCACAACATATAGCTGAAAAAAGAAATACAAACAGGGTCGAAATAATTTTATAAAAGCTACTTATCTGTTACCTATAGAGAATCCCAGTGCTCTAGTTTTTGTCCTGAACTCTTAGTAAGCTCAAAATACATTTTCAAACCCATTTAAAATCCTTGTCAAATCTTCTGAGTGAGAGGAAAAAAAATATTAGCTGTCCCAAGAAGTGCTGATCTGGTTTACCTGCTGTGCTTTCACCTACATTTTTTATACTGTAAGTGCTATCAAAGGGCGCTTCAATATGGCCTGAAGGCTCAGGTATGTCCCTGTGGCTGCAGATAGCTCCATCTTAAAACCATACTTTGTTTCAGCCAGCCCCTATCATTCCAGTGTATCTCCCTGTTTGACTGCACTGGTCCCTGCTCGTGATATATCACACAGGGCCATTCTTTGGCTGTCAGGTACAACAACATCAGATCTAGTGATTTGTGAGCTTAGGATCACATAATACACTGCACATCCAGGCTAGAAGTAATTAAAGAGTGTCAGTGGTCAAGGAGGGAAGAAATTGGTCCAAGCTAAAGACAAACTCAGGCATTAAGATATTTTACTGTTGCATCCTATTAGGCATCACAGTGCTTATACATATTAATTTAGAGAGTACCAACAAGGACAGTAAACAGATTTGGGCATAAAACTTCCAGACAGATGTGATTTATATCCAATAAAGTAGGAAAGTTAGATAGAGAAAATCTACTTGACTAGGTTTATGACAGACAGTGAAACAGTTGGATTTGTCCAATACAAGACTTAGGGAGTTTAATATCAGTTGTGTGACTTGGGGAATTTAATGTGGTTCTTTGAGGCATTGGTTTTGTTGGGTGGATCCAGTTCATAGCAGAGAAAGTGAACTTCACAAAAGCATTCCTCTTTAAGGACAGATGCAAACACTGAAAGTACAAAAGAGGCTGTTGTCCTTTGTTTATAACTGTTTACCGAACTGTCTAAAAACATGGATGGGAATGTTTAGTTTGTAGGTGTTAGAGGTATAAAAAAACAGAAAGTATTGAAAACCTTTAACAATACTTGTTACTTGGCTTGTTACAATACATGCTTTTATTGTCACTATAACCTACAATACGCTATTTTTTATATGTATACAAACCAGTTTGTTATCTCTACCTCCGTTGAGTTTACAGCAGTGTGTATTTGAATAAAATATGGCTCTTGAAGTCAAGATATGTGTTATCCAAAGGTCTATTGTAATCCTATCAATTCATTGGAGAACTGCCATCTGGCTGTCTACGTGAGCATATATAGTCTGCTGTCTTATAATATTACTATTACAAGAATTTTTTGAGAAATCTTGATATTTTTGTGTTTTGATTTGAGAGCAACTACTGATATATTTGCCTTGGCATCAGAAATCTGGAACGACTTCATTGAAAACAGCATTGCCTGTTTCCAGCTAAACATAAAACATTACATGGACAAGCAGCTGTTTCTGACAAAAGCACGGTGTCGCTGGACAAACAAACCTGTCGAATTTCGGATCAAGTTTTGGCTGGCTGCAGACCCTACCCCTACCTGTGCAAAGATGAAACTCACCCCGCTGGTCAGAGACTGAATGACAATGTGGTACTTTGGCTGATGTAACCGTGCTTAGGAAAAGGGATGAATGTTATCGGTGACATTTTTTTATTTCACTGTAATTAGCAAATAAGTTGAAGGAAAAAAAACAAAAACGGCCTGGTTGGAACAGAAAACTGCAAAGCAGCAGGGAAACACAGCTTAACCTGGATACAGTGCGCATCAAGTGACGCACGCAACAGAAAACAATGCCAGGTAACTAAATGCAAAAAAAATAAAACGTCTGATATCTGTGCCCAGTGTGAAAGAGCAGCATGTGGTAAATGACACAAGTTAATAAGCGTTACATCTGTGTGGATTGTGTTAACATGGGGGCTACTTTGAAGTATGTTTTCCTAAATGCGCATTCCCGTTACAGAATGAGAACTGAGTTATTTTCTTTTTTTTATAAATAATTATTTAGATTTTACAATTATGTATGTAGGCCTACATATAACCAGTTTACAGTTGGTTACACAATATTTTCTTTTGAAATGTTTATATTACAGTTTTCATTCTTTGAAGTCGTGCTATGCAGTAGGCTAATGTAAGACTTTTATGTTATTATTATTATTATTATTAGTTTATTTAGCAGACGCCTTTATCCAAGGCAACTTACAGAGACTAGGGTGTGTGAACTATGCATCAGCTGCAGAGTCACTTACAATTACGTCTCACCGGAAAGACGGAGCACAAGGAGGTTAAGTGACTTGCTCAGGGTCACACAATGAGTCAGTGGCTGAGGTGGGATTTGAACCGGGGACCTCCTGGTTACAAGCCCCTTTCTTTAACCACTGGACTGTTATTTTTGTAAATAATTACTTCATTTTTACAATGTTGTATGTACATATAGCAGTTTACACAATATCTTTTGAAATGTTTATTTTATTATAGTTTTTCATTTTTTTTACATCATGCATTATATGTGCTAATTTCGAAAAAAAAAAAACTTTTATGTTATTTTTGTAAATAATTACTTCGTTTTTACAATGTTGTATGTACATATAGCATTTTACACCTGTTTACACAATATCTTGTTTCGAAATGTTTATTTTATTATAGTTTTTCATTTTTTTACATCATGCATTATATGCGCTAATTTCGAAAATAAAGCCTTTTATGTTTATTTTTTCATTTAAATACAGTGTTTCTGCTATGCAAATGTTAGCTATGATGTTCATAAATAAAACTTTTAAGTTGTATCTGATAGTTTGTGTGTCATTTTAATATTGAAGCTGTTCAAAATGTACCCGTCAAAATGACTACTGCTGGTGGTTTTAGGTATTAGCATAAACCCTGCGGTTCCAGTGTTAAAAAAATATAAACACTGAGCTTAAAAAAAGACTGAAAACTAGGAACCCTACTTATCACACAAAAAATAATGCACTGTACTTTAAAAGTCCACCCAAGGGCAACTGAAGACATAGCAAGGGTTGGGGTAAACCGGCTGTCCTTCAAAATGTGCTCTTTTAATATTCATCAAGAGTAACGGTACAGTAGTTACTCCTGCCACGTTGCATGGACAGGGCAAATGCCTTAACAATATATACAGGATCTAACTTTATGGATAACACAACTACCCGAAATTGTTAAAACACCATTCCACTTATGCAGAGTTAGCCATGTTAGAAAAGAAGTGAGGATAACTTGATTCCGCTTAACACCGAGTTTATAGGCATACCTAGAACAACCATGACCGGTCAATTTGAAACAACATAAATATTATAATAAAAGGACAAACAATTGAATTTAAGTTGTAGTTTTATTCAGGAAAGTCATATAAAGCATCTACACAACCGAAACATTGTAAATAAACTGACATTTGAACAGAAATGTGTTTATATAAAGACGTATTACATTACGCACATCCTCAAAAAACAGTACAAAATGAAATAAACAAATATTTGAAAATAAATCTGTGTATATACAGGTATATCATGTACATACAAAACTGTACAGCTGAAACGATCTAAATAAGTATATATATTTTTTAAATAAATGGGTTTATATTGCCTACATAAAGCGCAATGGAAGCTATGTGTTGATACACAGACATACTATAATTGAAATTACATGAATAAATAAACATTTGAACACAATGGGCTTCATTTACAATTGTTTGCAAAGTCTAAGTGCTGACACAAATCACACAGATATTGCGCTTTTCAAAATATGCAATGCACTTACCGCGTTGTCCGTCTTTGCTGCATCAGGATCTTGTTTGGTAAAATTTGCAGTAATTCCAAACACTCTTTTCTGTCCTGCGTCTTCAGCGATCCATTTGCAATGTATATTGGGGTCAGGAGGCTCATTGAAACAATAGAAATGTTAACAGACAGCTCACATGAGGAATGCAGACTGATATAATCAAACTTTAACATGGCTACAAGTCCCGACTTATAAACACAAATAATACCGCAAAATGTAATTGTTATAATATGTTTTATATGTATCGGTCAATTTGACCGCGCCTGGTCGGAATAGGTATGACAGTATTTTAGCTCACTAATTTTTGCAGCTACGTGATTCTTTCTTTGTCAGGGGAATTAGTACATATATTTAGGAAAAGTCAGGAAAGCACAGCTCCTTATCTTAAACACACGCACAGCAATTTAAATTTAAATTCCAAAATTCCTTGGTTGTTCTAGTGTTAAGTAATCAGTAATAATAATAATAATGAGAGGACAAGTTAGCCACAATTGTTCCTAACTTGACCCCTTTTATTGATATTACAGTACATCATGTTTTTGGTCAGAAAGAGTAGCTGAACTCAACTGAAGGAAGGCAGCTCCTACAGTGAACCAAACCACTATTCTAGGACCAGAGGGAAGAGTGCCCCATATTGACCTATCTACGCCATTACACCAGGCCTAAAGCTGCTTTGCTTCCAAGAGCTGAAAGGATCAGTGATGTGATGTAATGACTTGAAGAACCACAAGAGCTACCGGTCCTGGGCCTCATCAAGCAAAGACTACTGCCAAACATCTATGTTTCCTAGTTCCAGTGTTTTTTAATCTAAACAAACACAAATGTATATAAATGAGGCCCATGGTTTTGCTGCAGGTTTTCACTCCCTAGGTCCTCTCTATTACTTATATATTATTTGTCAGTAACTGCGCAGCCCTCAGAACATAAAACTGCTCTGGTAATATTTCTGGTCCCAAAGCAGCTTTACTACACCAATGAAACTGAGTAATCTTTACATTTTCACACTGTTAACATCTGTTCAATCTTTATTGGTCCCAGCATACTTAAAAAAGCTGCATAAGAATTACATTTAATGGTGTAGTTAATGTTAACGGTATAATCCGCGAACCAAACGATTCACACATAACTCACATACACATACAAGTAAAAGAAAAGTTTAAACTTAAACTTTATACACTTTAATACTTAGGGATCAAGTAATTACATTTAAGACCAATATACTGTATATACATAAGAAAAAAGAGAAAAGAGAAAAGGATATTTCAGGTACTTAAAAAGGTAGAATAATTGATTACAAATCAATTATCAGGACGTTTCGGACTACATTGGCTGAATACAAAAAAACATATATATATATATATATATATATATATATATATATATATATATATATATATATATATATATATATATAATTAGGACTGTTCCGATTAACAGATTAATCGGATCGATTAATCAAATAAAGAGGTGATCGCAGATTCATTTTTTTCACAATTTAATCATGCATTATTTAAGTGCTGATTTGAAGCGTGCGCTGTCTCCCTGGAAGTGGTAGGACACTGTAGTTTTAAGCTTGTATAAGAAGGGGTTAAAGTTGTGTAAAAATCATAATTGTTATCTTGTTTTGTACAAGGATTACTGATAGTCTGCTACCGATGTACATACGTATTTGCAACTGGAATGTTTATCTACATTGATTTAAATGATTGCCAAACATGTGTCTGCAAAGTGACTGGACTAAAACTGTGCACTGTAACACGCTGTGGTGAACATTGGTAAACTCTAGCGTGGCGCATTTATCCTGACCAACATAATAAACTGTTGATTTAGTTATGAACCTCTGAGTGTTTTCTGTTTCCATGTTTGTGCATTACTAATACTTTTGCTGTTCAGGGGTTAGTCCAGAGTGGTTAAACAGTACGCATAACTGTGCTGCTGTGGCCCTTGGGGCTTGTGTGACTGAGTTATCAGGTCCCTAAATCTGTTTTATTAGGGTGTGGCGGCGTGCCCCACTCATGTGTGTATTTTGTGTTTTATGTTTTATGTGGTGTGTTATTGTTGGTGTGTATGTATTGGTGCACGGGTTATAAATTGGGATATGTAGCAAGGGTGATTTAAAATGTGATTTGTATTTAGGCACTGGGATTGCACAATCACTTCACGTGCAGATTGGTATGTGAGCACGGGGAAGTGTGTGTGGGTGTGGAATAATGGGTGACAGGGAGGAAGTTAGAATCCTCACTGCAAAAACCTTTATTAAAAATGTGCACTGATTAATCAACTAATGGCCATAAATACAGCCCTGTGAAATTATTTTTATTTTTTATAATTTCTTTTAAAATTTCACACATTTCGTTTTATTACAGATACACATTAATAAAATAACTAAAATAGGTGTACATCAATAATAGTGTACATAATTATTAAACAGGTTCTGCTTTTTTTTTTTATAACATTATCACATAAAAACAGACCTTGAACAGAAAAATAGTTTAGTTACCATAATCTATCATTAGCAGCAGTAAAATAGTTTAGTTACCATAATTTTTCTTTTTAATCTTTTTAATTAACTGCCTATTTACAGTAAATACTGCCCTATTTACACTGCCCTACCATTGTGGGGCTGTCATAACAATTGCATATACAGCAATCTACCCATTAAAAATGATAGGAATTGTATTTCAAGCTCGGGGAGGCATACAAGTATATAACAGTACACAGCAAGCTTGGGGTTTCTCAGTATTTAAACACCAAGCAAAGCAGATTCATTCATTTAAATTAATACAAAACCAAAACAGCAATTGCTCCAGTGCAAAGTTTGCACCACTTGAAATAAAATAATTAGAATATTAATACAAAATATTCTCTCCAAAAGGAATAAACAGCTAATGCTTAACGATGGTATCTTTTGACTCACATTCCAGCCAACAGTTGCAAAATCTGCACATCATTATTTTGTCAACGTTCTTATGCACGGTTTAGGCATTTTAGAAACAAACATCTCTTCTCTTCCATCATAATTCCCAAACGACTCTCTCCAAATTATACATCTGCGCAAGTGCTAGTCAGAGCTTCCGCTTTCCTTCAGACCGTGTCTATGGTAAGTATTTATTTAAAGTATTTTTTGTATAAACCTCCTAATTTAAAAATATAATTCTATTGTAGCAATCCGTGCAGTTGTGTTTGTGTACTGTAATTTCTGCTGTAATTGTGTTCACCTCCCGCTCTGTATTTCTCGCTGCTGGTTTGTTTACCTCTGTCTGTGTCTGTGCATTCCTAGCCTGTGTGTGGGCATGTTCTGTGTCTCGCCTGTGATTGTCTGTTGTCTGTCTGTCCACTTTGGCTGTTGTTTGTCTGTGCCCATTGGTCCTAGTGTGAGGCTGAGGGCCAATGGGATGAGCAGCCAATAAGGGGGCGGGGCTAAGGTGAAAAGAAGGCGCTGCGACGTCATTTTGTGTTTTTGTTGTTGGTCTTGTAACCTGAACAGCTGACAGAGCTGTGGTCTTTGTGTGTGAGAGAAAGACGTGCTGAATAAAAGCCCTTTGGAAAGAAACAAGTGTCTCTCGTTTTCTGCCTCCTACTGAAACGCTATACTACGTTTGCTTTATAATGATTTTTTGTTTTATTTTTTTTATTTGTCTATGTCATTTTATTTTGTTTATAGGTTGCATTTTGTTTTATTTCATGGTACTTCGTATTTGCGAAAAACACGGCACGATGAGCAACCGCGAAGGCAAGCTGAAGGGGCCCCATGATGCACAGCTTGCTGGGAGTTTGGGCACATCATGGAAGAGTGCCCCGACGAAGACCCCTGCTTTATGGAGGCGTACCATAGAGATGAGGTGGTCGGCTGATGAGTGGTTCCGACTAAAGGCCCAAGATCAGCTGCCGGCCCAAAAGCCAAAGACGGACTTCTATGCCTCCCAAGTCACCTTGGATGGTGGTTTGGATGCCCTTCTTGCTGGCTTGGAGGACCAAGGTTGGTGCCTGGCCTGTGGAGAGCTCAGGCATTATGCGGTGGGCTGCCCTCTTCAGGGTGAAGAGGAGCTGCCAACAGCCCAGAAGTGCAAGAAGCACGAGATGGAGAAGCCCCGCTGTCTCCAGCGCGAGAGGGTGTAATCCCGCTGTCTCCAAAGCGAGAGGAAGAAGCCCGCTGTCTCCAACGCCAGAGGAAGAAGCCCGCTGTCTCCAACGCGAGAGGGAGAGGACCCGCTGTCTCCAACGCAAGAGGGAGAAGCCCCGCTGTCTCCATCGCAAGAGGGAGAGGCCCCGCTGTCTCCAACGTGAGAGGGAGAGGCCCCGCTGTCTCCAACACGAGAGGGAGAGGCCCCGCTGTCTCCAACGCGAGAGCGAGAAGCCCTGCTGTCTCCAGCGCGAGAGGGAGAGGCACCGCTGTCTCCAGCACGAGAGGGAGAGGCCCCGCTATCTCCAGCGCGAGAGGGAGAGGCCCCGCTGTCTCCAACGCGAGAGGGAGAGGCCCCGCTGTCTCCAACGCGAGAGGGAGAGGCCCCGCTGTCTCCAACGCGAGAGGGAGAGGCCCCGCTGTCTCTAGCGCGAGAGGGAGAGGCTCCGCTGTCTCCAACGCCAGAGGAAGAAGCCCTCTGTCTCCAACGCGAGAGGGAGAGGCCCCGCTGTCTCCAACACGAGAGGGAGAGGCCCCGCTGTCTCCAACGCGAGAGGGAGAGGCCCCGCTGTCTTCAACGCGAGAGGGAGAGGCCCCGCTGTCTCCAACGCGAGAGGGAGAGGCCCCGCTGTCTCCAACGCGAGAGGGAGAGGCCCCGCTGTCTCCAATGTGAAAGGGAGAGGCCCCGCTGTCTCCAGCACGAGAGGGAGAGGCCCCGCTGTCTCCAGCATGAGAGGGAGAGGCCCTGCTGTCTCCAGTGCAACAGGAAGAAGCGCCGCGGGCTGTGGAGTCTACAGGATAACAGCCTGGCAAACCTCAGCAGGCACTGCACTTGTTGCTGGGGGGAGCCCGGCAAAAGCCAGTTGCACATCTACGTCCACTGTGCCCAGCGCCATCGCCACGTACAGAGTGCCCAGCGCCACCTCTACTTCTAGAGTGCCCCACGCCACCGTCATGTCTAGAGTACCTAGTGCCACCTCCCGAGGGTCCGCTCCAGCCATCACCATAACTAGTTGATAAAAGGTATCCAAGTAATTAGGAAAGTCTGACTTTGTAATGGTTATGAATAAGTATTTGGGTTCTGCTCAGTCCTAATTAATATTGTATAAATGTGTTTTCCCCCCAACTGCTACATGTGATACAGTTTTTTTGATTGACCAACTATTACATAAGTAGCAGAGTTGGGGTCAATTCAATTTTTTCAATTCCGATTCCATTTCTAATCCCAATTCCATTTTAATCAATTCAAAATCCTATTCCATGAATTTTACAACAAAGGGTTTATTGAGCAAACAAATACTGTATACAACTGTGACAGAGAGCGAATGAATCCTAGTCAACAATCTCCCTCCCGATCTGTGAGGGCGCGGTATAACAGGAACAGAGTGCCTCGTACTGGTCGGTCTGGCAGTTCATTCCAGGGTCAGTTGGAAGCCAGCCATCCAGGAAAGGGCGGAGTCATTGCCCTAAAGCGGTAGGCGATGTGTCAGTCATGGATTGGAGGAGACGTGATTGAACTAGCTATCGCAGGGGGCGTGACTAAGGGGATGTGACAATGTAATCTGTTCCTTTGATGTGGTTATAAGAATGGCCGAGAAAGGAAACAGACTGTGATAAGCGTATCGTGATTGAAGTGTTTTGTTTGTTTCTAACTGTCTGTGCTTGTCATTATAGAACGCTAATCTCTGGGAGCTGTAGCTAAACCACCAGCAATTAAACCCAGACTACACTTCACCATTGTACACTAATAAACCTGTAAATCACCACTTTCACTAAGAGCACTCACTCTGGACTTGTGACCGTGTTGTGTTTGTGTGTGTCTTGTTTAGTGTGTGTCTTGTTTAGTGTATTATTATTTCGGGCCTCTATCGTTGTGTAGAGCCAAGTATTATTATTTGTCAGCAAATAAAGAGCTACTTTTTCACCGTGAACTGTCTTGTGTCTATCATTCCTGAGCACCGCATCACCACTGCATCTGTGCACTACAAACCACTTTGCCACAACAACTTAATTAACTTGTCAGGTAACCTGATAAAGCCTATGGTATAAACCTCAGTAAAGACTATGCCGTAAAACTTAATTGGAATTGTATAAAAGGGAACTGAGACTGGAAATGGAATGGGAATTGAAAAAATGGAATTTACCCCAACTATGATAGGTAGTATGATAATTATCAATTTGAAGGTTTTATTACTGCATTTATTGTAATTTGTTTATACAGAAGGTAGCATCCTTTCTTTCAGCCATCAGCTGTCAAACGATTTTTTTTTTTCAATACTAGTAAAAGTAAGATTTACATCTTGCATAAGCAGCTACCATAAAGAAACGCCATTCCCTCTAGTGTCTGGTTAATTCAACTATATTTAAAACAATATGGGTTTTTTTTAAATTTTTTTAAAGAAGGTGTTGCATTGCGATTTTTCAAAACTGGTCTTTAAAATGTAGATCATTTTGTTGCGAGTAGCACCTCCAGGCTTGCCACAGGGGAGCGGAAAAAAACACCTGGCAGCAGATTTGTGACCATGTCAGCTCTGTAAGTGCCACCTGGCATGACATAGTCAAAAGAGCTGGCGAGACATGAGGAGGGCATCAAAGAAAAAAACACTTCTGAGGATATGTTAATCTGCTGAAGCCCAAACCGGAGGGAGGCAGTCAAGGGTATTAACTGTGGAGGAGGTAGCCACACCTCTGTGGCTGAGTTATGGAAAATTAGATTCCACTGACAGTGCCTGTCGGAAGCAGTAGAACCGAAGAATCTATGGTTGATAGTAAAGCAATATAAAACATATATTTTTGTTTATGTTGTCGGGTTAGGTGTGTGGGCTAAGACATTTGCATTTCATGCCTTACACCCAAGGTTAAAATCAGGCTCAGGTCACAAGTAAAATGAGTTTTGTGGTCCACAACCCCAACACAATGTTTGTTAGTCTCTGCTTCTAATATTCAGGTCAGGAATGAGGTCCCGAGGGTAATGTGTGGGTGGAAGTTTGATGCTTGCCCTGTAGCTAGTGTCATTATCTGTCACCTTTCATGACAACTAAATGCACTTCAAATAATGCAAACATTTTTTACTTGTGTATTTAATTTTATTGCTTCTAATTTGTTTTAAAATAAACCACTTTTTGGAGTAACATTTTTAGTCAGCTTTTCTTCAGGAGGCCCAGAGCACACTTTTATACCAGCACATTCACTTCTCTAAAGCCTGCACACAATTAATTATAACATGTGCTGTAGGAATCCTCTGAACTGTCTCAATAAAATCAATTCAGTACCTGCCCCGAGTTCTGCTACAGAACTTTGCCAGACAGGTATCAAAGTTAATAATAACCAAGGATTTCACTATGTAAAGTTTATTTATCCAGCCAACACACTTCCAGTGTAATCAGTGTAGAAGCATACCACAGACTTAAGCTCACATTGCTGCATATAGAGTTTTAGGTGTGATTCTAACACCTACTGAATTTCAGTCTAAAATGAATTACATGTATTTGAATATGCAGGCAATTGATTCATCCAGTTTAAAAGGCTACTGGAACATCTGTCAATCCAGGAGCTACACATAAAGCCTGATTAGCCATAGTCTATAGGTGACAAGCTCAGGTGTGTCTTATTAAGTAAAACCTGGTGTAACAATCACCCCAAAACATAAGGAAGGCTATTTGTAACAGATTGAATACACCGTTACTAAATAATGGCAACTGTAAGACTGTTTTTGCAATAAGGACTTCCTGTTTATATTTTATTATTTTGCTTTTGTGTATCTGGGATCCGGAGACCAGCGGGAGGAGGAGTTGAGTCGGTTCCTGGAAAAAAAAAGTCTGTTTTTTATTAGAACCGCAGGGTGCGCAATGACGGCGGAGTTCACTGACTAGAGGCCTACGTTCAATGAACTTGCAGCATCTCTGTTAAGGAAAATAAATAAAGTAAAACTAACTTTAATTCAGCTGAGTTATTTGGTGGGTTTGCACTTAAAATAGTAAAGAAATGATCACTCTATTCTACTATCATCTCTTGCTGACCTGGGGATCTCTGGCACTGCTCTGGCCTGGTTCTCCTCCTACCTCTCCAACCGCACTTACCAGGTAACCTGGCATGGAGCAACCTCCACACCCCACCCTCTCTTAACTGGAGTCCCCCAAGGGTCAGTTCCCGCTCCCTGGGCCCCCTCATCGCATCCTATGGTTTCTCATACCATTTCTATGCTGATGATGCTCAGATTTTCCTCTCCTTCCCCACCTCTGACTCCACCATCTTCTCCCGTATCTCTACCTGTCTGTCTGCTATTTCCTCCTGGATGCACTCGCATCACCTCAAACTCAACCTCTCTAAATCTGACCTCCTTTTCTTTCCCTCCTCCTCCCCCTCCTCTAATCTCTCTATCTCTGTTCCTCTGGAATCTACCACACTCTCCCTCTTCCTCAGCTAAGAACCTTGGAGTCACCCTGGACCCTTGCCTCTCTTATTCCCAGCACATCTCCACTCTGGCACGCACTTGCCGATTCTTCCTGAGCAACATCCGAAGAATCCGACCCTTCCTCACCAACTATGCTACCCAGCTCCTGGTCCAGGCCCTGGTACTCTCCCGCCTAGACTACTGCAACTCCCTCCTGGCTGGCCTCCCTGCGTCCGCCACCCGTCCGCTCCAGCTCATCCAGAACTCTGCTGCCCGCCTGGTGTTCTCTCTGCCTCGCTTCGCCCACGCTACTCCACTACTCCGCTCGCTCCACTGGCTCCCGATCACCGCTCGCTTGAACTGGATGTTCAAGACTCTTGTACTAGCCTACAGATGCCTTGACCAGACTGCACCCAGCTACCTCCAGACCCTCATCTCTCCCTACACCCCCACTCGACCTCTCCGCTCCGCCTGCACTAGAAGACTAGCTCTACCTCCGCTACGCTCCCCTGCCTTCAGAGCCCGCTCCTTCTCTACCCTTGCTCCGCAGTGGTGGAATGACCTTCCTACAGATGTCAGGACTGCCCAGTCCCTGACCACATTCCGGCGCCTCCTTAAGACTCACCTCTTCAAACAGCACCTGTAGAACTCCTCTGTTTGTATCCTGGGACACTATCACCCTTCATGTAAATGTACTTTATTTTGCTCTTATCTGCCCCCTATTTTACTGCATTTAATCCTGTACTTCAGAATACTGTAATCTGCCGAGTGTTTAACCTGTAGTACTGTATTTAATCATATCCTGATGTAACTATCACTATTTAATCATATCCTGATGTAACTATCACTATTATCTGCTGTATTATTGAATTGTGGTTTGTCACACTTGTACTTTGCTTGAACAAAAGTTATTGTATTTCTTGCTCTTATTGTATTACTTGTATTGTAACACTTGAAATGTATTTGCTTACGATTGTAAGTCGCCCTGGATAAGGGCGTCTGCTAAGAAATAAATAATAATAATAATAATAATAATAATATCTAACTGGGAAGATTTGTATAATTTAGTTAAGTAAGACTTAAGGAAAATGAAAGTACAACTTACAGATTTGCATTGCCTTGTTTCCCTGTGTGTGTGGATGTGTGTGCGTGAGTGGACAAAGGGAGCGCGCATGGTTGAGGCGCGCTTTTTGAAAATGATAGTGGATGCGCAAAATGTAAGTCTATGGGGAGGGAAGTATTAAAGGAAGGAAAATGGTTTTATAGTCTTTTGAAAGTACCTCTACCATGAAAAAATAATAATAATGATTTATGATTAACTTAATCCGTCACCTAGTAGTGGATTGGGTCCTGGGGGCAGCATCTAAGGGCTTAGTCTCCCATATATACAGTGCCTTGCAAAATTATTCAGACCCCTGACCAATTCTCTCACATTACTGAATTACAAATGGTACATCGAAATTTCGTTCTGTTTGATATTTTATTTTAAAACACTGAAACTCAAAATCAATTATTGTAAGGTGACATTGGTTTTATGTTGGGAAATATTTTTAAGAAAAAAACTGAAATATCTTGCTTGCATAAGTATTCAACCCCTGTGCTGTGGAAGCTCCCAGTTTACACCGATGAAAGAAATTGCCCTAACGAGGACACAATTACGTTACCATTGGCCTCCACCTGTGAACCATTAAAGTTGCTGTCACATTTTCTGTTGAAGGATCATTGGTCAGGCTGTGAATCTGAAGGAAAATGAAGACCAAAGAGCATTCTACAGAAGTTAGAGATAAAGTAATACAAATGCATAGATTAGGGAAAGGGTACAAAATAATATCCAAGTGTTTGGATATCCCAGTGAGCACAGTTGGATCAATAATCAGGAAGTGGAAGCTGCATCACACCACCCAGGCACTGCCAAGAAAAGGCCGTCCCTCAAAACTCAGCGCTCAAACAAGGAGGAGACTTGTGAGAGAAGCCACAGAGAGGCCAACAATCACTTTGAAGGAGCTACAGAGTTCAGTGGCTGGGAGTGGAGTAATGGTGCACCAGTCAACCATATCAAGAGCTCTGCATAACACTGGCCTGTATGGGAGGGTGGCAAGAAAGAAGCCGTTACTCAAAAAGTACCATCTGAAAGCACGTCTGGAGTTTGCCAGAAAGCATGAGAGTGACCCAGCTGCGATGTGGGAAAAGGTTTTGTGGTCAGATGAGACCAAGATAGAGCTTTCTGGCCAAAACTCAAAGCGCTATGTGTGGCGCAAACCTAACACTGCCCATGCCTCAAGATACACCATCTCTACAGTGAAGTATGGTGGTGGCAGCATCATGCTGTGGGGATGCTTCTCATCAGCAGGGACTGGGCATCTTGTTAAAATTGAAGGAAGAATGGATAGAGCAAAATACAGGGAAATACTGCAAAAGAACCTGCTTCAGTCCGCTAAAAAACTGAAGCTTGGGAGGAAATTCACCTTTCAGCAGGACAATGATCCCAAGCACAAGGCCAAAGCAACATTGGAGTGGCTCAAGAACAAAAAGGTGAATGTCCTACAGTGGCCCAGTCAAAGTCCTGATCTCAATCCCATTGAGAATCTGTGGCACTATTTGAAAATTGCGGTCCACAAGTGTCGTCCAACCAACCTGAACAACCTGGAGCAAATCTGCCAAGAAGAATGGGCCAAAATCACTCCGACACTGTGTGCAAAGCTGGTACATACTTACCCCAAAAGACTTAAAGCTGTTATTGCAGCGAAAGGTGGCTCTACCAAATATTAATGTGTGGGGGTTGAATACTTATGCAAGCAAGATATTTCAGGTTTTTTTTTTTCTTAAAAATATTTCCCAACATAAAACCAATGTCACCTTACAATAATTGATTTTGAGTTTCAGTGTTTTAAAATGAAATATCAAACAGAATGAAATTTCAGTGTACCATTTGTAATTCAGTAATATGAGAGAATTGGTCAGGGGTCTGAATACTTTTGCAAGGCACTGTATATAAGCATCTCAGCGCACACTCCCCTGCTCCCCTCTCTTGTTTAAAGCTATGGGAGAAGGATATAGCGCAGTGGGGAGGCACTATAGATTGGGAAGCGGTGTGGGGTAGTTTTTTTGGAGCATCTAAGAATCCAAATCACCAATTTATTCACTTTAAAATATGTCACAGAACTTATTTGACCCCTCGTAAAAGACATTTTATGGGTCTAGCCCCTCATCCTCGTTGTACTTTGTGCAACCTAGGAGTACCAGGCACTCTGATGCATATACTATTGGACTGCCCAGATGTTCAGCTTTTTTGGGGGCAGGTAGTCAATTCCATTTCTGCCATTATGGGGAGGCGCTTCCCACTGGACCCTGCCCTTTTTCTCCTGGGTGATGTTTCTAAATTTCCTCTCTCTGAGAATGAGCGTAGACTGTGGCTGGCAAGTATGACTACTGCAAAGAAAATGATTGTGCAGGTGTTTACCTGGCTACAGGTGTTTTTAGACAATATTTTTTTGGAGATGTCCTCAGCCAGAGTCAATGGAGCCAAAGCTTCCACTCTGCTGATGTGGAGAAGCTCGGCAACTGCAATTAAGAAGTTACTATTGTTGTAACCAGTATGCACTGCTCATTTATTTTTCGTCAACCCATGTAATGAGTGAGTGGGGGTGGGGGGTGGGGGGGGAAATTTTTCCAATATCTTTCTGTTCACTTTGTATATAATTTTTCAATAAAAACTTAATTACAAAAAAATAATGATTTATGATTAGTTAAAAGAAAGTTAATGTTGCTATATTGCTTAAAATAAAGATATAAGTGTTTTTATATTTACTTATTTGTAATTTGGTATGTTCCAAGGGGAGGGACTAATTTGGGTATAAATAGCCTGTATCAAGCCCCACATTGAGTGTGTTGGTTTGTTGAAACTGGTTGGTGCTGTGTAAAGGGCTGAGGGGGAACCTGATTATCAGAGTATAGCCACCTTGTGACAGTCAACTGTTTATTGATTTTTTTTCTATTTATTTATTTAGTTATTTATTTATTTTTGTTTTCTTTGTGGCCACATTTGTACTAAGTGCAATTTTTGTTCCGGTGTTCCTCACTCCAGTTTGGATAAATAAAAGAAAGCCAGCTTGGCGCAACAAAAACTTGTTGTGGTCATCGCTTGTTACTTAATAATTACGCACACCGGTCCCTAACACTATTGAAAAACAAATAATATAATTTCAATCACCACTGGGGAAAAAGACAACAAGGGGACGGTCAGCAATTATATCAACAACCTGTTTATTGTAAATACTACAGTCTAAGATAAACAGAACCAGTATACAAATTCAGTACAAAAGTAATAAATGCATTTACAAAACTAAATTTTAAAAACAAAAAGGTATAAGAATGTCGTCTTCAAAAAAAAAAATGAATCCAGTAGTAATTAACTAAACAAAATACCAAAAATGTTAAAGATCGAAAATATTCAAATAGTAATAGAGCCTCAGAAAAGAAAACAAACAGTCATTCAGCAAACAAAGAAAAATAGCCAGCACGTTCTCACCCATACAGATTTTGAACCACTCACCCAAAAAAGCGGTGTGTAGGTCCAAAAATAATCATAATAAAAGTGTCTCTCCTTTCCTTTTCTACACGTCTGCAAACTATGCGCTGCACCGGTTGTGTACTGCACAAGACCCAGACTGCACCATCTGAGGATTGCTCCTCTCCGACCAGACTGCAACTGTCTGTAGCCTACACTCCACGCCGTTGCAAGCTACGCACTGTTCCTGGTTGTGTGAGTGCAAGCAGCCCAGACAAAGACACACAGCTCAGTACCCTTGGTGCTTGGTGCTTGGGCACCCCAGTGTCTTGGCCTCGACGCCTGCGGTACCCTCGGTTCTTCGCTGCCTCAGAGCCTCTGTGCCTCTGTGCCTCGGCGCCCTTGGTGTTCAAGCACTCCTCGACATCGATGGCCTCGATACCTCTGTGCCCTCGGTGTCCTGGTGTTACATAGCCTTGGTGCCTCGGTGCTTCGGCATCCAGTCTTCAGCCTTGGGGACCCAGTTCTCCCCCCTCCACCTGCCTTTGAGCCCTGCGCGTAGCATACTCTGCGCACAGACTCCGGCCCCTCGAGCTCACAGCTGCTCAAGCTCTCCTCCAAGGAGCAGCAAGCAGTCTAGGCATTCGAGGCAGGCCAAGGACAATGCAGACCTAAAAAGTTAGATGGCTCAGGTCCTAGCCAGGCAGCAGGCTGTTGACCCTGCTCCTGCCCCAGCCCCGCCTCTGGCACTTGTCTCAGCTTTGCCTCGGGCACTTGCATCAGCACCGCCTCTGGCAATTGTCCCGGATCCGACCTTGTCTCCTCTCGTCGTTCCAGAGAGAGACGAAGTGAGCACAGAGGATCATGATGCCTTATGTATCGAGGCATCCTGTGATGGAGACTCAATAGGGTGTCCAGAGCCAGAGGTCCAAGAGATGACCCAGGAGACGGGCCCCAGCTCTGAGTTTGCATCAGTGACTGACGCGGCCCCTCCCTTAAGCTCAGTTCAGGCTCTCATGGAGCGAGCCTCCAGCTTCCTCCAGGTTCCCTGGAAAGCAGTGCCTGAACAGCGCCGGTCTGTATTCAGACCAGCGCAAGCTTCGAACCCCAAGCCATTTCTGGTGTTCCCGGATTTTCTGGAGGAGGTCAAATCCTCTTGGCAATGCCCGGCCTCGGCGCCCAGTGTGTCTAAGATTGTGGCCGCACTGGCCTCCTTGGAAGGTGCAGAGGCAATGGGGCTAGCAGTTTCCGCCGGTGGATTCCACCATAGTGGCCTTGGTGTGAGCCCCCCTGGTAGGAGGCCTGTCCAAGGATCCTGTATGTCCTAACGGCCAATGCACGATTACAGAAGCCCACCTCAAGAAGGGCTATGCAGCTGAAGCACAAGTCTCTTGACGGCCTACCTGGATGGCATGCTGCAATCTGTAACCCTCCCTGAACCAGAGCTACGCTTCAGAGCTACGCTGTTACAGATATCTGGCTTCCAGGGGCAAGCCCTGGGCAGAAGCCTGGCAAGCTTGGTGATGGCACGCAGACAGCTGTGGCTGTCTCAGGCGAGGGTCCCGGATGTGGACAAGTCCGCCCTATTGGACGTGCCTATCTCCCCATGCTATACTTTTAGACCAGTGGTGGAGGAAATATGGCAACGCAAGAGGCATCTCGACAGTTGGCTGCGATGCTCCCCTCCTGTGCCCCGGTACGACAGAGTGGGAGGCGATGGCATCCAGCAGTTACTATGGTAACCAGGACAGTCCCAATCCCCACTGCGTCATGGGGTGACCTGAGGCACCGTCTTCAGGCCTCTGCGGCAGCTAATACACGGGGCCATCAGCGAGGATGGGGAAATGCTGGACATGGGGCCCCAGTGCATCAGCGCTCAGGGAGACAGTTCCAGAGGAACCACCCCAGGCAGCCTCCAAGACAGGCTCCACCCTAGCCTCAACAATCCCAGCAGGGGCCCTGAAGGCTTGCTGCCTCAGACCCACCTGTTCATGCAACACCAGCTGCAATACTGGCACAATTGCACCTCAGACTCTTGGGTGCTCACAACCGTACACACTGGTTTCGCGCGGGACCTCCTCCTTTTCGAGGGATCACGGTTACGTCCATGAATGACCCTCTCCAGGTCTTGGCTCTCAGGCAAGAAGTAGACAAACTACTTCTCAAATAAGCCATCCATCTCGTAGATCACACCTCTCAAGGAGAGGGGTTCTACTCAACTCAAAAGAACAGCGGCCTGTGCCCCATCCTAGACCTGAGACACCTCAACGGGTTCTTGAGAGAGAGGAAGTTCCAGATGATCAAACATCACCACATCCTCCAGTCTGTCTGGTCGGGTGACGGGTTTGTAACAGTGGACCTAAAGGACACATATTTTCACGTTCCTATTCATCTAGCGCACAGGAAATATCTCTGCTTCGCCTTTCAGGGGAGTGTCTTCGAGTTTTCCGTGCTGCCATTCGGCCTCTCCTTAGCCCCTCGCACATTTTCAAAGTGCATAGATGCCATCCTAGCTCCCTTGCAGCTGCAAGGGATCAGGGTGTTGAACTGCATGGACGACTGGTTGATCTGTTCCCAGTCGCAGGAAGGAGCAGTGGCCCACACGGCAATAGTGACAGAGCAGTGACAGACTGGGTCTCACCCTCAATGATGCCAAAAGCTATTTAATACTGGTGCAAAGTACGGCCTACTTGAGTCTCCGGCTGGATTCACCTAAGGTGCAAGCCTACCTGTCAGGTGACAGAGTAGCTGCCATTCGCAACTGTCTGGCCCTGTTTCAACAAGGGTTTGCAGTACAACTAGTGTTGTGTCAAAGACTATTGGGTCTGATTGCCACAGCTTCATCAGCCATCTTACTGGGGCTACTCCACATGCGCCCACTTCAAGCATGGCTCAATGCCTTTCGGCTATACCCCGAACATGACAGACACCATCGGCTGACCATGTCGCGCTTATGCTGGGAAGCCCTACACTGGTGGAGGCAAGCGATGGCATAAGGATGGGAGTGGGGGGTAGGTGTTGAAAATCTTGGGGCTGCTGCGGCAGCTGAACATTAACTGAGTAGCAATATATTGGCAATATAAATTAAATAACGAATTTCAGTCGCTCTTTGCTGGTATTGAAACTTTTCAACTTTTTTAATAGAGTTTTCAACAGCTTATGGATGGGCCAGTCTTTTAGAAAAAAGTGAACCGGAGAAGTATCTCTAGAATTAAGTAATTTAGAGAGGGTGTCTGCTAGATAGCTGGAGTGGTAGACGCATGCATGGCGAGATTGGCGGATGTTGAAGCAGTTCGGTTGGATTTTTCAGGAATTTTCTCCTTATATTAATGGTGGTTGGAAGCAGCGAAATGCTGACTTAATCTGATAGGGAAGGCACATGCTGCTGGTGAGTAGTCATATTTTTTGTTTGCAGGCTGAGTAGCAAGGCAAAAACAAAAAACACAAGACAGAGAACAACTCAAAGCTTGGGTCTTAAATAGGGGGTTTAGCAGATGTTATTGGAAGGAAGGAAGTAGTGGGAGGAGCTCTCGCTCATGCTCCCTGAATATCACACAAGTTTACAATAGTGATAGTTTATTTAAAATGTGCATAGCTGAGTTGTTTTTGAAGAGAATAATTTTACTTCTGGAAGTCTCTATTAATATTTGAAACACTCCAGAACCAGTGGAAGAAAACACTGGTGACTTCATCCTCCAATCAGAAAATTATATTTCTGTACAGACCTTGACAGTTAGAATAAAAGGATCCATCATAGATGTGTGGCAACAACAAAAAAAGACATTATTGTAAAAAAGAGTTAGCCCAGGACAAACACAGTATATCAAAGCCATGTTAAATAAGTGATCAGCCCTATAAGTAAAATTGCCAAGTTTCACATAATGTACACTGTATGTAAATGCAACTTAAGAAACTCTGGTCTCAGGTTTCTCTGCATGTCCCAAGGTGAGACACTCTACCATATGGCAGTGCACTTAATCCAGCAGTGCTATGGAGAAATGGCCATCTCAATGTCATAAAAGAACACACCATCACTCCTTTTCCAAGAGTATAACAGCTTTCAATGCATGTTATATTTTCTACATAATCATTACTATTTATAATGTATAAAAAACTGCTGTAACACCATAGTTCAGCACTATTATAACTTTATGTACTGAAGCTTCAGAAATGAATTTGAAACGACTATAACAGGGAGGGGGTTAAAATCCTCCCTGCGATGTTACGATGCGCAGGCACATTTTTGTTAGTTTGTTTTATTGTTTAATTAGTTTTGTTAATTATTTTATTGGTGATTATCCCCTGCACCTGGTGATTATTATTAAATTAGAGCCAGGTGCAGGGTATAAAAGAGAAGCAGTCAGTTTGCTCAGGGCTGATGAGGAGGAGTGCTCTGCTTCCAAGCAGTCGTGAAAAGGACAGAAAAAGTAAGTTTACAGAATGGAGTGTTTTGTAAATGGCTTAGCCGTTCTGCGGGTTAGTTTAGGTTCCTGTTTGTGTATCAGTTATTGCTCAAAAAAGAGCTAGGTGTTTATTTTGTTTATTTTATTGTGTTTTGTGAATTAAAAAAATAGCGTGTCAGCGCGTGAAAAATCCATTTCCTGTGCCTGGGTCTATTTTTAAAGGGGCAAAGAACCGTGAGTGGTGAAGGTCTTTGTACTATATATATATATATATATATATATATATATATATATATATATATATATATATATATATATATATATATATTGTAACACAGCAGGGAGGGGGTTAAAGCCTCCCTGAGTGGAAAACATGTGCAGAATGCACATTTGTTTAGTTTAATTGTTTTGGTTTATCGTTGAATTTGATTTGTTAATTGTTTTATTATTAATTATCCCCTGCACCTGGTAGCTATTGTTAAATTAAAACCAGGTGCAGGGTATTTAAGAGAGGCAGCTAGTCTGTTCTAGGCTGCTGAGGAGAAGGAGGCAGAAAGGTGTGCTCTGCTTCCTGGCAGTCATGAGTAAAAAAGTAAGTGCTGTATCAAACCAGTGTGTTTTGTAAGGACGGGGAAACAGCGTAGCTGTCCCGTGTTAGCCAGGGTGTTCCTGTGTGTTAGTTAGTGCTCGGACAGAGCTAGGTATTTATTTTGTGTGTTTTGTTTGATTTTTGTGTTTATTAAAAATAGCGCCCCAGCGCTTAAAATCCATTTCTGTCGTGTTGGGTCTATTTTTAAAGGGGCAACGAACCCGAGTGAGTTGCGCTTTATCACAATATATATATATATATATATATATATATATGTATATATATAATGTATGTATATGTATTGTGAAAGACTGTAACCACTCACGTTCGTTGCCACTTTAAAAATACGACCCAACACACACAAATTGATTTTTTTCTCTGTGTGATTGCGCTATTTTTTAATAAACAAAAACAAACCCCTAACTCCGTTTTTGGAGCGCTGACTACACATGCAAGTCCCTGACTAACTCGCAGGACGGCTAAGCCATTTACCTGTCACACAAACACACAAAAAACCCACACAGGGTTGACACAGCACTTTCTGAATGACTGCTCGGAGACAGAGCACACGATCTGCCTCCTTCTACTCAGCAGCCCCATACAGACAGGCTGCACGTCTTAAATACCCTGCACTCGGTTCTCATTTTTACTCACCCCCGGGTGCAGGGGATAACAAACAATAAAACAATTACAAATTTGTGCATATGCACGTGTTTTTCCTGCAGGGAGGCTATTAACCCCCCTCCCTGCTGTTACCCATCCTCGCTGCTGTTACAATATATATATATATATATATATATATATATATATAACAGTGACCAAACATGATTTTTTTTAAAAAGTGTTTTTTCTTTTTTCTTTTTACATATATTCTCATCTCTACCACATATAGTATGCCTGTTGCAACTTATATAATATGAAAGGAAATTTTGTGGCCTTTCATTTGACATGCATGCAGTACAAACTATCCAGTAGTTAAACATACATAAATGAAAACAGTGAAAAACAGATGGAAATAGGGCTGAGTATAAAGAGTTAAAAAAAAAAGAAATGGAGCGCTGGTTAAAAAGTAAAGCATTTTCCTTCTGCTGCATGCAAAAACTTCACATCAGGCAATGGAGAGTGCTCTGTCTCACAGTGATGAACAGCTGTTAGGTCTCTTGAAAGCAGCTTATTTTAAAGCAAGACCAGTGTGAATGATGATGCAGTAAAATATTTATAGTTTTTTACATGCAAAAGTGCCTTTTTTTGCCATTCCCCCCTAAAATTTTAGAATCCCTCCCCATTGGCTGGAGCATAGGGGGGAAATCCCTGCAGCACATGAAAATGAAATTCAAGCCCTGATATATTAAACCAAACTAGCCCATGATTAATAAAGTAATTGTGTTAAATAGTGTCATGGATGGCTAGAGTGGTGCATGTGGGTGGTGATGTTAGACCAGGAAATTAAACATAAACACAGGATGGTACGGGGCTAAATGGTGCTGCTGCGCTCGTCTTTAATAATTAAACAAAATAAATATTTAAACAAAACGAAAGACTTTACATGAAACAAAAAGGGCACAAAGGCCAAAACAAAACGAACACAAACAATAATGATACATTTACAAAAACGAGTACCTTTGGTTGCTGGCTTGGTAGCATTTACTCTTACTGTCCTTCACTCTCCTCTCAACTCTCTGAGCCCAGAGTGGGTCTTTTATACTGTGGCTGGAGTCTTAATTATCCCTTTAATAATAACCTTATTAAGACTCCAACCAAACTCCCGCAAGCTACTTCGGATGAGGGATTCAACCCCATCCATGCCAACTACATTGTACGAGACTGGCTTTTCGCCGGTCTCAAATAATAAATAATACTGTCGGACGGCTTTCGTCCATCCGCAAACACAAACATAATATATAATAATAATGATGATAATAATAATACAACACAAATAATAATCATACATAAATAAAAAGGGACAGGCACCTGCCACAATAGTTTATTGCAAAATATAAATGTGTAATTTAATTTTGCTTGTTTTAAGACATAAACGGCTCCCTGGCTTACCAAAATATTTAAAACCTGTACTGGTACGTGTTGCTGAGGGTACTACTGCTCTCCCTCTACTGACTTACTAAATATTTTGGCTTCTCTGAATAGATAACTGTCTGCTCTTCAAAAATAGTCAACAGAATTTAAAAGCAAGCCGCAAGCGTGATAATACCGATATAGCGGTATATTGCGATATTCATCAGGCAATACAATAACCGGTATTTGAACAAAAATACAGGTATTTTTTGCTGACACGGTGTGTGAATGTCGATTATTGTCAAGGGAATTCTGGTTCTACATGATGCAGAACTCATATATTTAACTACATTTTGGCATCCCTGGGTAGGTGACTAGAGACTTGATGTATACCTGATATACCTGTATACCTGATTCACTACAGTGGTATTGAAAAAAATATCTGACTGACAGGTAAACTTCATATAGAACATCTCTGAATACTCAGAAAGCTATTACAAATTTGGCCAAAGTTAGATTTTTTTTGAAAGAGGTTTAAAAGACACTGCATATCAACAGGACACTCAGTACTGCATCTCCAGCCCCGCCCCACCCCTTGTTCGCTGTATTTTTCACATACCTCTTCATAGTCGTGCATACTGATAAATCATCTCCTGATCACTCGTTTTATCACCAAACTCCTCAATAATGCGATCCAAGTCATTATTTTATTACTATAACATCTCAAAAAGCTCTGCAATTGTCTGTGATATTCTTTGAGCGCTGGATGCAGAAGCAGCTATCTTGTTTGTTTATGTCCATGTTACCTCTGTGGTGCAGGGGCTATGTGTATTGCTGAGATCCGCCCCTTTTTTCTGGCTTCTCATGGCTCCTATCAGTCTCACTCGGCCATTGAAAGGTTTTCTCTGCTTTTTCCAGAGAAAAAATGAGTAGAGACTTCTGTTTGACGTCTTTTTGATGATGTCAGACAGCGTCCGACATTGGACTGGAAAGGGTTAAAAAGGCAAGATACACAGATGATCTCATGAAAGTAGCTACTCAGCAGAGTGAAAAGACTATAAATATCCAAGCAAAACTAAACATTTTGCGCTCCACATAGAATGGACTGCCTAAAAACAGACCCAAAATGGGACTGCCTGAAAACTGACCCAAGAAGAGGAAGCAAGCTGCAAGCGAGTCACTACCACAAGCAACGAGACTGAGGCCCAGCTGGAGGACTGCCATAAAACTTACAGCGACTGTTATCAGACAAACCAGTTTGGGTCTGCGGTACACCTAAAACCACGGTATCTAAAACAAACTGTGCCCTGCTACCTGCGTAGCTAAAAGATTCAGTGAAGAGGACAGAGCGGACGGGCGCTGTTGTGGATCCTATAGTGAGGACTGAAGACTTTGTTGCAGCTGTTTGTTGATGCTATCGAGAATTGAAAGCTTTGTTGCCGAGTTTGATCCAACATGGGATTGAAGACTTGCTGAGAGGAGAGCCTTTTGTACTGGAGACTTCAACAGACTGAGTTGCCAAACCAGCGGACCAAAAGTCTAAGCTCAAGGAACCGTTGAGTATAATTCCAGTTGCATTTTCCTTTCATGGAACTAAATTAATTAATTGTAACACATATACAAATAGAATTGAACTGTTAATTATTTAGTTTGCACACTTTGCGTGTGAAATAACTTTTAGTGAAACTTGATGAAGTAACTAAGTAATCTACCTCATATTGTTGTATGAAGAAGTTCTTTAAAAGTAAACTTGCCATATCTTCAATATACATACCATTAATAAGCTTAATGTGATATATTGTAAGATTGTCTGCATCATTTCAGTTTAGGCTGTAGGTGTGTGTGATGCTGTTTCATCACATGACAGGGAACAATAGCTATGTACCTGGCCTATAACTTACTATGGACTGTGATGGACTTTGTGACAGACAATATAGACTATTGGACTGTAATAAAAGTAAAAGACTTACCTGAACCGGAGGATTCCGAGTAAGACAGCAGTATAACAAAATAGGAACAACAAACATTGTATATACAGAGACACGTGTGATTCATTGTTTGTAGATGAATATTGGTGTAAACCCCGGGGTTGTGTGAAGAGTGTGGAGTATGTGTGTGTCAGAGAAACTTTTTATGTGTTGGTTGTTTGAGTTTTCTCAAAAAAATCAAACAGGTTAGTTAGACATGACTTCCCTTTCCTAAAACCATGCTGAGTGTCTCCCAGGATACTGTTACGATACTGTTTCCATATAGGTAATTTTTTTTTCATTTTGGATATTATTATAGTTTCCATAAGTTTACATATACTAGAAGTCAGGCTATTGGTCTGTAGTTAACTGGTTTGGTTTTGTCTCCCTTTTTGTGGATCGGCATTACATTTGCAATTTTCAAGTCTGTCGGTACAACCCCTGTCTCAAGAGACTGTTGCATGATCTTGGTTAGTGGTTTGTAAATAACGTCTTTCATTTCTTTGGAGTACTATCGGGAGGATCTCATCTGGCGCAGGGGATTTGTTTATTTTAACCACCCAGCTGCCCATTTATTTAGGCAATTTCCATGTTAAAAATGCTCTTTTTTATGCAGATTTTAAGTCTTAGCCCTCAAATAAGTAATGTGGACAGTTTTCATAACAATTTTTGCTATATTTTTCTTTAAATACACACTTTTCTATTGTGATTATCATAAGCGGAAATACAGTTTTTCAATAGAACTTAAATAACAAAATAATAGGGGGCTCCCGAGTGGAGCATCCAGTAAAGGCACTCCCCGTGGTGTGCAGGATGCGCTCTATAGTCTGGACGTCTTGAGTTCGAGTTCAGGGGGAGGGAGGGTTAGGTCGGCCAGGGTGTCCTCGGCTCACCGCGCACCAGCGACCCCTGTAGTCTGGGTGCCTGCGGGCTTGCCTGTAAGCTGCCCGAGAGCTGCGTTGTCCTCTGACGCTGTAGCTCTTGGGTGGCTGCATGGTGAGTCCGCAGTGTGAAAAAAAGCAGTCGGCAGACGGCACACGCTTCGGAGGACAGCGTGTGTTCGTCTTTGCCCTCCCGAGTCAGCACAGGGGTGGTAGCGGTGAGCTGAGTCTAAAAATAATTGTCCATTTCCAAATTGGGGAGAAAATAATAAAAAATAATTGGCAACGACTAAATTTATAAAAAATAAAATAAAATAACAAAATAACAATGTGTTTACAATTGTAGCATTATAATATAGATCATAACATATTTATTTTAAAATGGCAGCATTATACTATAACATTATAATCACTTTTTAGAAATATTTTTTTGTGTGATAGATTTCAAAGCAGACGCACTTCAAACCGTCATCAATGCTAACGTCTTTAGCACATATACATCAGAAAACTTGCGTTGCAAATTTTCATTCACATTCATCTTCCCCAGTTTCAGGCAAGGGTGTATAGTGCTGTTATATGAATTATTATCTGTGAAGTGTAGGTACAATAAATATTTTGATAATTATATCATTTTGACCAGTACCAAACCTGACAAGGCTACCTTACAATCTGTAATACCAACAAATAAATAAAGAAATCTCCTCGTTTTATTCTCTGTAGATACACAGGCATGCATTTTTCACTCTCAGCTGTGTGTATATAGATGACCCGGTCTGTCAAGCACATTTCTTAGGGACTGCTGCCATTTGCCAGTAAAAAATAAAACTGCATACACTTTTACAATACAGTTTTCTTATTTTTTCATTGAAGCACATTAAAAAGATGTGTTAAACTTTGCAGATGCACTTATAAGCGCCTGCACACTATTCTCACAGGAGTGACAAATTTGGACTCACATGCTCTCCACGTGGAAATCACGGGATAAGCAGCTGGGTGGTTAAGAGCTCCTAGTTCCTTTAACACTACTGCCTCTGTTATGCTAAAGTTATTTAAAACTGGATAGCTACGGGTCAGCATGTGGGAGATGTTGTCCATGTCCCCCTTTGTAAAAACTTGTGAAAAGTTTAATCATTTAATATATTTGCTATTTCTTTCCCTTCATCTATCATTTTTCCATTTGTATCTCTGAGACATTTTACTTCCTCCTTGAATGTTCTTTTGCTGTTGTAGTATTGGAAAAACTTTTTGGAATTGCTTTTAACTTAGCAATGTTCATTACTATCTCTCTCTTGGCCTTTCTAAATTCCTTTTTGACTTGCGTTTGCAGTTCCAAATACTCTTTCTGTGTACTTTATTCTTGGTCCCTTTTAAACATTCTGTAATGTGCCTTTTTTCTCTGAATATTTTTTTTAATTGATCTATTAAACCATTTTGGCCATTTGTTTTAGATTTTGATTTGTCTACTTTTGGGATGTAATTGTTTTGTGCCTCTAGTACTACATTTTTTAAAAATAGCCATGCTTTTTCTGTGGATGTGTTTTCTATTTTGCTTCAGTCTATTTCTACTTCAGTCTCTGCTTCATTCCCTCATAGTTTGCCTTTTTAAAATTGTAAACCTTAGCTTTAGTCATTACTTTTGTGGTTTTAAAAAGCACTTCAAATGAGACCATGTTGTGATCTGAGTTTGTCAATGGTTCTTTGACCTCGGTTTTAGTTATTCTGTCTTTGTTATTTGAAAAGACTAAATCAATGTATGCGTCTCCTCTAGTTGGTGCATTGACAAATTGCGTTAGGAAGCAGTCATTTATAATTTCTACCATTTCCATTTCAGCTGTCATGCTCCCCACCAGGTTTTCCCATTTTATATGGGGAAGTTGAAATCCTCCATTAGTATAGCCACTCCTTTGCTACACACATTTCTAATGTCATTGTATAACAGATTATTTTGCTCGGCATCTGAATTTGGCGGTCTATAGCATGCCCCTATTATAATGCCCATTGAATTTTTGTCCATTATTCTGACCCATATTGATTCTGCATTGTTTCTTTCTTCCAGATTTAGCACCTGGGCTTCAAGACTATTTTTGATGTATAGCACGACCCCTCTGCCTCTTCTGGCCTGCCTGTCTTTACTCCCACTAATATTACTTTTGTCTCCATCCCTCTCGGATAACCAAGTTTCTGTAACACCTATCACATCACAGTTCCTTGTTAGTGCAGTAGCTTCAAGTTCTAATATTTTGTTTTTCAGACTTCTAGCATTTAGATAAATACATGTAATGGCTATCTTACCTGACTTGTTGCCCTTCTTTTCTCCCTTCTGTTTTTTGTTGATTTCTCCCCCTTCCTTTCTAGTTTAAATGCTTTTGAACCTCCTTGAGGATCCTTTCTCTGAGTAGATTGGTTCCCTTTTTATTTAAGTGCAGTCCGTCCCGTCTATATGGATAGTCCTTGTAGGGCTGTACATGTTAAAAACCAACAAAGGCATCGATGAGTTTTTTCAACATTTACCAAGTTGCGTTTGTGGAAGCCTGATCCCTACAACCTTGGGAACAGAGCTGTGGTTCTATGATGGGATGCTGGTGTAAAGCCTTGGTAGATTGAACTAGTTAGCTGACTGCTGAAATTTGTAATGTTATGGATGCAGAGCTCCAGAAAAAAAGATGGGGGGGAGGACGTGATATACTACACAGCGCATCGTGGTGATTGAAATTCTGTGCTGGAGATGACCTCATAATCGAAAAGGAATAGAAAAAAACATGCATGATAAAAATAGCCAAAAAATAACCAAACCACAAAAGACAACATTTACCTGCTAGATGCTTTCAAAACAAGCCAAATTTGGCTGGAAAACCACCAATCAGGCAGCACTGGTCACGGAAGAGTAGCCTAAAAGTCACATGCGAGACACATGCATTACCTATTAAATGTTACCTCAAGTTCAATGTATGAATAAAATGTGAATTTGTATCATTTGTTTTTGAAAAATCAATATTTGAATTGCTGTTCCGGTACTTGAAGATGTAGGACTACACCACTTTATGTAAGGTTGTATAACTAGTCACTGGGAAGACTGGATAGTGGATACAGTATCGGGAGCGGCACTGGCTTCCATTAAATCGGCATAACGTTTAAGGCTGCAGTGATTACCTCTCTTTTTATTTTCTTTATTATTTGTAGTTATTATTTTTCTTTCTTCTTTTATTATGTTTACTTACCTATTTTAATAAAAACATTTATTTTAACTTAGTCTTTTATTATTATTTTTATTATAATATTATAATATTTTTATACTAGTGTTATTGTTATTTTTAACCCTCATTTTTCTTTTAGGCCCCTGAACCTATTTATAAGGTTTGAAAAACGTATGTCCATTTTCACAGTTTAACACTAACTTCATTATTTATTTTTGTTTTCAACTCCGTGACCGCGCTACAGTAATCTTGTTTCATAATAAGCATTACATAGTATAGTATTATTTTTTAGACATATATATATATTAAAATAAAACCTAACATTTGATTACCAGATTGACCAACTATTTATTTAAACCAAAAAGCACTTAAGAAACTATCTTTTTTTTTTTTTTTTTTTTTTTTAATTTAGTTGTCGCCAATTATTTTACCCCGGTTTTCACCCAAGTTTAGCATGCCCAATTAGTATCTGTATCCCCGGCTCACCGCTCGCAACCCCCCCTGCCGACTCAGGAAACGGAGGCTGGAACACGCATCCTCCGAAACGTGCTCCTTCCAAGCCGTCATTTTTCGCACTGCAGATCCACAGCAATGCCACCAGACCTATAGTGCCGGAGGACAACACAGATCTGGCGGCTCCGCTGCAGAGCCACAGGCGCCCTATCGGCCACAGGGGTCGCTGATGCGCGGTGAGCCGTGGATTCCCCTGCCGACCTAAGCCCTCCCTACCCGGGCAGCGCTCAGCCAATTGTGCGCCGCCCCCTAGGAACTCTCGGTCACGGTCAGCTGGACATAGCCTGGACTCGAACCTGCGATCTCCAGGCTATAGGGCACATCCTGCGAGGAGCGCCTTTACTGGATGCGCCACTCGGGAGCCCCCACTTAAGAAACTATCAATAACATATCAATGAATATCTAAAAGGTAAAATTGTAAAAGTTGGCATGACAGCACTCGCAGAAAACATAATAAAGCTAGTGATCCTGGTTAAAGAACTAGTAGTGCATTTGGTGCAGTGCACTATGTGTAAGATCTAGTGGGTGACAGGAGAGTTAGCAGGTTTTTGTACAGAGGAACAGCTTGGTTATGTAAAAGCTGCAGAGCAGAAAGCAAGTACAAAGATCTGTCTGACAGAGCAGCTAGACCAGCGGCAGCCAATTAAGGAGTTGAGGCAGTTTGTAGACTCCCAGGTGGAGTTGCATAATGGCCCCACTACATACACAGAGAGGTGGGTGGACCAGACACGGAGTGGACAGTAGTTAGAGGTGAAAGGAAAAGGGGGGATAGGGTAGAGCAGAGTTCAGCAGCATGCAGGAGGAGAGGAGAGGAGACTCCAGAACCTGCAATATGTTTATTGTTCTTGGAGTCGGATAGCGACCAGGGGGAGGAAAAAGAAGTCATGTGATTTCATAAAAACGCCAGGTACTCAGTGTTTGGTATTTGAGTTGAGTTAAAATTGCCAAAATGAGTGGATTAAGAATCTGTATAAATAGCCATTGGAAAAGATATGATTTCAATTAACGCAAGAACAGCAAAAGATATGACCATGCCCCGCTTGAGTAATGAAGATCACCTGGGTGAGAGAAGTTGCCCGGAAAATGAGATGGTCTGATTCAACAATCAGCAGACTAGTCTAGAGAAACCAGGAACCTGGCAGGCAGAGGGAGGCAGAGGGTCACCACACTGGCCTAAGACCGTTATGCTGACTGTTGCATTGTTCAAGCCAGCCGGTGGGGTGGTGGAAGTGTGATGATGTGGGGAGGAATCTCCTTTAACACAAGAATGCCTTTGGTGCAGATTGAGGGCAACCTTACTGCTCAGTGATACATTGATGAAGTCGTTGAGGCAACAGTTTTTCCGTTCCTGCAAGCCAGTCCGGAAGTGTCGAATTTCCAGCAGGACAATGTAAGACCACACAGTTCTAGAAAAGAATGTCGAGGTCTTGCAGTGGCCAGCTTCCAATATACAGTAACATCTGTGGGACCAAATCACCAGTGCCATCCACAGGAGACAACCGCAAGCAGCAAACCTTTGCCAGCTGGCTGCAGCTGCAAAGGAAGAGTGGCGGAACATCCCACAGCAGTCTATCCAGAGGCTGATCAGGTCTATGCGTCAACGCTGCCAGGATTGTGTTAATGCTCAGGGAGGTCATACCTGATACTAACTTTGTAATGTTTTCTTTTTGACAATGTGTCACGTTTCATTATTATTATTATTTGTTTATTTAGCAGACTCCTTTATCCAAGGCAACTTACAGAGACTAGGGTGTGTGAACTATGCATCAGCTGCAGAGTCACTTACAACTACGTCTCACCTGAAAGACGGAGCACAAGGAGGTTAAGTGACTTGCTCAGGGTCACACAATGAGTCAGTGGCTGAGGTGGGATTTAAACCGGGGACCTCCTGGTTACAAGCCCTTTTCTTTAACCACTGGACCACACTAGCCTCCTGAAAACTATTCATGATTCTTTGATCTGCATTTTTGTTCATTTTTGTGATTTTGTTTGATATCTATGTTTAAAATATTTGATTAAATCCATTAGACTTGAGTGTTGCGTTTCTTTTGTGCATCAGTATAAAATGAACGGGATGGAAATAGAGAACTTTGAAAAGGAACTTGAGTCATTATTAAAAGTATCTTGCCAATGTGGTGAGGCAATTAAAAAGGCAAATAGAATGTTAGGTTATATTGCAAACAGCGTGGAATACAAGTCTAGAGAGGTTATGCTAAGATTATACAATACCCTAGTTAGACCCCACCTAGAATACTGTGAGCAGTTTTGGTCACCTCACTACAAAGAAATACATCCTTGCACTCGAGAAGGTACAGAGAAGGGCAACTAGATTGATCCCAGGACTTAATGACATGAGCTACGAGGATAGGTTAAATTAATTAAATCTCTTCAAACTAGAAAAAAGAAGGGAAATAGGGGACTTGATTGAAGTCTTTAAAATCATATATGGTATAGATAAAGTTAAACTTATACCAATGGTGTAGTCGAGGGTATAAATGCAGGTAAACAGCGTTTACCCACTTTTAATTTGGGCAATATAGTGTTTACCCACTTCTCATATAAGGGACACAGAGTTTACTAATTTCTACTCTCCTGTGATATGCAAAAACTGGATTAGTTCCCCCCCAGTAGGGGAAAATGGTGTGCTAACAAAGGACCAGCCTTGATGGGGTGAATAGCTGTTTCTCATTCTCAAACTTTTCTTATGTTCTTATGTTCTAATCTTAGTTTAAATAATCTGATTTATTCAGGAAATTGTGGCATACTGGTGGTAAGCAAGTCATTTAAAAAACAAAAATGAAACCACAATCTATATATGCCCTTTTCTTGCACCAAGATTTGGGGTTTTGCTTTTGTCCCATCATGTGAGGGAGAGGGAGGGGATGCAGTCATATGTTTGTAGGATGATGGCAGCAACAGCTGTGGCGTTCAGAGACCCATGTTTGGGGTGAGTCTGCCAGCACAGCATGCCACTCTGATCTGCCAAGCAGCTTGCTTCTCTCTGTGACGAGGAGCTATGATATGATTAATGAAGAAATGTCAGAACGATAATTCTTTGTAACACGCAATGGTGGACAGAATTGTTTTGGAGGGGGGAGGAGGAATGGAGAAAAGGGGAGGGGGGGCACAGTTCTAGTGGAGCAATCAGATGCTTCCAGTCTTATAATAGAAGCACAGATGTTGACAGCAAAATGCTTCCTTAATTACCATACAAACTGCTTTACTTGAGTGAACCGTTTAAAGCTGTCTCTGAAGGAAGTTCACTCAAGCAATTCGGCAGATTACGGCTAATGAACAATATTTCTATGTGCCTATTTAGTGCTCATTAAAATGTAAAAGCCTTTCATTTTCAACAGGCGTGCCATAAATATTCCTTTCCATCGAGTGGATTGTGTAAAGTGGGGCAAATAAGTGGCTTGAACAGTGCCGGCCAATTCATTATTCCTGCCTATTGGCTGAATCATTGCTGTTTGTGTTATTGCATGTCCTGCCAAAATGATTGCTGTTTAGAAAAATAAATATCAAGAGATAATCAAAAACAGTGGGGATTATTTGAAGACTTTTCTGGCAAATAAAGTATGCAACCAAATCCACTTTCAATTAAACTCCTGGCAGTGCTTTAGTTAAAGGCTTTTAAGCAACTAATATTTAACTAAACAATCAATTTAGGTTTTAATCTATACAACATTGATTGGTTGGTATTACAATTTTCTGTTTTAATTCTAATTAATGCAGCACAATAGTTTCCAATTAGATAACATTACATTTTGGATGACATTACAATTTTTTTTTTCTTTTTTAATACAGCATCGGATTACTTCTGACCTTCAGCTGCATTTCTGTGTCATTGTTATGTTGCTAAGTACAATACATACAGTTGTAGGCCCAGTTACCCAAATAACATCCTACTATTGTAATAATGTAGCAGTGTATCATGCTTAAACTATTATTGTGCAACAATGTAGCTTAAAGTGTATCCCCCCCAATCCTTTCAGCAAAAATGGGTATGTTCTGTTGTATTATGTTTTGAAGGTCCTTAGCTCAACTGTTCTTTCAGTAGTCCTGCATTCTGAAAATCTTATAATATATGCAATTGATAGGCCAAATCTGTACAGCTACCTAGGGTCACATTCACAGTCAAACATTTAAAAGGCCACATAATCATTCTGAAATCCACCATTTATAGTGAGCATTACTTTTATAGGCTGTTTGGTTTTAGTTCACTGCTTCCATTATTATGACCAAGAGATTCATTTAGTTGACCCCTACTAGAATGGTTAGAGCTGGAAAATGTGATAATTGGCTTTACCATCATTAATACCAACTACTCACTGAAAAAGTGCCTTCTTTTATTAAATTAGGTCTGACACGGAGGGGGTTAATGACTGAGTTGAGTCTATCAGCAAGGCAAAAATTACATGAAAGTTAAGTAGTCAAACGTTTCAGCTAATGCCTTCTGTGAGCATCGATCAGTCCAGTTGACAGACCTGGCTAACATTTAGCTGAACTGTGCTGAAAGACCCTTGGTTTGAGTCTGAACATCTAACATAAATGTTTATTAAATATTCTTGCACCATTTTCTTTGAAAAGAAAAGACAAACTGCTAATGCAATAGACCAAAATCAAGTGCCAACAGGAATTCTTACAAGATCACATAATGTGTACCATAATGTGTGCGTATTTCATATAGGAAAATGTGAGAACTAAGAAATGATGGGAATACATATTAGGTGAGATTTACTGTAATTATTTTGTTAATATGTATTGCCATATAGAAGTTGTTACTGAAACAAAAAAAATAACATCCAAAGGGAATCTAAACAATCTATACTGTCAAGAAAACTGTGATGAGGCCCTGTCCTGCACGTGCAGAAAAAAATTCTAAATAAATCCCCCACCAATTATTTTACCCCCAATTTTCTCCCCAATTTAAAATGTTCAATTACGCTCCCTCGTCGCAGCAATTCCCCACAGAAAAACTGAAGCTCAGTGGGTGTCCTCTGATCCCACGGTCAAGCCAATCATCTGTTTACACCCAGGTGCTCAAGAGCTGATGTCAGCCAGCAACCTATCTGTGGAGTCAGTAGGGTCTGCTGTCCATGAGGAGAAACAGCTCCTGCTAGTTTTGCCTCCCTAACCTACAAAGCACAATGAATACCAGGACCAGGCTGGAAACTACTGCACAAAATGCAGGGACCAGTGTGGCCAATCACCCCCAAAAATCTCATAATTCTGTAGGGGCTACTAGGATGTTATATGTAAGGAAAGGAGATGAATGTTAGGTTGTAATGTTAGTTTGCAGCACTGTGTGAACTGTTAACAATTCTGAAGTTACACTAGGTAACTGTAAAGAAAAAAAGGGTCACACACCAACTATCAACTTTAGAATGACACTTGTGTAATAATAAGAGTGGCTGCATTTTTAAAATCTGGATTCAATCATACAGAACCAACACCTTAATTTTGTTTTCTTTACAAAATTGATACTAGAGGCACTATACAATTAGCACAGGTTGACCCAGAAACTCCATTGTCTTTTATTGTCAGAAAAAAGAGTACAGATTTATATTCATGTAAGTAATATCTTTTTAAAAAGTTATGTATTGTACAGTACCAAAATAGTCCTTTCCATAGAGACAGAAACATATTTGTATTCAGAACTGTCATACTCAGGACCCTAACGAATTCACGGCTGTGAAAAACGCGTCACAGACTGGTATCCTCCGTGAAATCTGGTCTTTTGTGTACTTTTACCCTATAGTAAAATCCAATGCAGTTATATGTACCGTTACAGGTTCCTGATGCGATTGTTAGATTATTTCAGTTTAAAAATGAAAGCTCATCATGAACAGGACAGGATTTATTGATTGACACTTGACAACAGCCAATAACTGGGCTCTACTTACTGATTGGTAGACACCAGCACCCGGGGAGGGTTTAGTATGACCTACGGATCTCAACTGGTAGTACAGTCAGGAGAGTCAAATTAGACCTACATTTTAAAATGAGTGTCCAAAATAAATAAAAATGTGCTACAATCATTACGGCAGTGGATCATGTAAAATAATTTGGAAGCCAAATATATACCAAGTAGTACTATGAGCAGAAAAATGCATCAAAAACAAATGTCAGTAATTTCAGAGAGATCATGTTTATATTTTTCAGTGTCTGGATATATTGTCCAGCTACAGACCTGTCCATAGCTTGGTGCTGTCTGTCAATTCCAACAAACTCAGTGGATGCAGGAGAGCTGTATCTAAATAAATATTTACACTGCAGAGACAGGGAATGAAGAAAAACAGCATTTCAGAATAGTTTTTGAATTACTGTTGCATACAGTGACGTTTAAAATCAGAACATTTTTTTTAAATAATAACAATAACAGAAATGCAACAATCATAGAGCGATCCTCTGGATTTCAGTTTTATTTTCTTTTAGCGTTTCTACTTTGTTAGTCACATAATTTTGTTAACTTCAGGGCTTTAAATGTTTATATTTTGCAGTTTTTAACTACATGTTCATACTTTGTTACACCACTGTGAAATTTAAGATTTAAATAGCTGAAACTATGAAATTTAAGATTTTTAAAATGTTATGACCGTGAAATTTATGAAAATGTACCATGAATGTGGTAGGGCCCTACACATACTGGTACTCATACACAGATTGTACACAAATCTGACAGGGCTAAAAAAAAAAAAAGGTAATGCCGTAAAAAATATATATATACACAGAAAGACAGTGGTTTAACTTTACGTTTATTCTCATTGTTTTGATGTCAGAGACAGGAAGTGGACGGGCCTAAAACCGTGAATGGCCATAAAAATGTGTTACGGATACCCATTTACACTTGTTACTTGGCACATAACTCAATCAAATATTAGTGAATGACTTTACATAAATTGTTGAATAAACCAAAAAAGACTATTAAAAATAACTTTCTAGGTATTCATTTTTGATCTTGTAAGTAATTAGGTCCAATAGAAATATTAGTCTGTGGTGAGGTATCACAATACTATAGTCTTTTTCTCTCTTTACAATTTATTAATATGCATTTTAGCTATTGTATTTATCACAGAATTACATGGTATTTGTGTTTATAGCAGCCACATTTGTTAGTCTAAAGAAACAGCAACACCAACCGTTAAGGGAAGCACTCCAGAGAACCCTCCCCTCCCTTCACTTGCATTGCTTAAAAACATTTCAATCACAGTACCTCAATCCTTTGTGGAATGTCTAAATAAACACTACTATTCTGCTACTGCTGTCTGTTAGTTCCAGCACTGGAAGATGACAATTATAACCCCCACTGAATTACATGCAGTGCTTTCCATTTGTTCCAAATTTTGACTGTTGTGTGATTATAAACTGAACCTGCAACAAATGTGTGGAAAATGTAAATCTAGAAATGTAAGTGGTTCTTAGTATTTTCTGATCACTTGTTATGTTATTCAAATACACAGTTCTTTACTTCATTAGTGACTTTCTTCAAATTGGTATTTTATTTTATATCTAATTCCAACTTCACATACTCCACCCATATGGAATGGCAGTCTAACCTGAAAGGCGACACAGACTGAGACACTCCCTTTTCATGAGCACCCAATTCACAAATGTAGGAGTCCCAGTGAGTCAGAAACGAAAAGTAAACAGTTTTGGAGTCCAGGGTGAGTGACGTGAACATGGCTTGAATTCTGTTTTCAATGACTTGTCGTTGTACACTGGAAGTCCACAGGACATAAAAGCTACAGGTTAAAATCAGCTTGCCTTAGTTCCTCATTGCAAACCATCAGCCACTACTGGCCTGGCCCTTGCTTCCTTGGTTCAGTTACTAGGTAACATTGGTTGCTTTGGTTCTGCAGGTGGGCCACAGGACATCTGATGTCTCTGGACCTCATAACAGACAATTTGCAACCTTATTAATCACAATGAAAATAATATAAAAGCACATGAGCCTGATAACTTACTTTGCTTTTTTTTTTGTTTCAGATACATTAACCAAAAGTCAGATGGAGAATTTTTTGCGTGACTCGAGTCAAGTCGAGTCACAAAAAACTGCGACTTGATTCCGAGTCGAGTCGAGTCATTGACTCGGGTCATTACAACTCTGCTATTATTACAGCTGTCATACATTGGATATATAATCTCATTCCCCTTACATAAAATAAAATACTTTTACTTTTTTTGTAACCAATTGTGTGGGCCCCTAAAGCTGCAGGGCCCTGGACAAATGTCCTGAATGTCCTCCCTAGTGCCCTGGAAAGACATAAATAAAAATACAATACGTTTCTTTTTTTCCAGGATCAGAAAAGATCTAAAGTTAAAATTGTCCAAATTAACAGGATTCACTCTGGAATGAACCTTACAATTTTTGTCTTTTAAAAAAAAAGTTATAGAAGACATACTGTAGTATCAGTTAGAAATTGCACATGCCAGCTAAATACTCTCCATGAGTAAACAAGTAAATGTATGTGGCACTAATACAGAAATTGCAGGATATATAAACAAAAAAGTGACATCTCATTTAGAGGGCAAAGTACAAGCTGGTAAAGTGTTTTTCTGGGTGGAGTTTCTTGAAAGTAAGGAAGGAAATGGCGCAGCAGCAATGGCTGGAGTCGTATAAGAGGTGAGTTTGAGTATAAAATGGAACTTTGCTGTTTTCTGTTTTGCGGCGTTGGAGTCCAGTAGCTTAGCAAACTGCTTTCAGATTGCTGTCCAGTTACAGACATTATTTCCCTTGATGCCAGCCCGGCTTCTGAAAGTACACCAGGTGCACCACTGTATTTCTTAAGCAGTGGTTTGTAAAGCGTTGCTAGAGACTGGTTTTGTTGCTTAGTTTAGGCATCATTTCACCAAGGAAATGTATTCCCATCGGGAACACTGCTGTTGTACCCTTGAGCAAGGTACTTTACCTAGATTGCTCCAGTAAAAACCCAACTGTAAAAATGGGTAATTGTATGTAAAATAATGTGATATCTGTATAATGTGAAATAATGTATAATGTGATATCTTGTAACAATTGTAAGTCGCCCTGGATAAGGGCGTCTGCTAAGAAATAAATAATAATAATAATAAAAAAAAAAAAAGTTCTAGTCTTTTTGGTATTGTTTCATCTTTGTTTTCTTCTATTTAATTTAGCTGTGTTTCAGTTAATCCATGTGTCTACTGTTGACAGTTTCTGTAGCACTTTTTTTTCTCTTTTTTTCAGGTGGGTTACTGTCTTCATTGGGAAAGTTGGTGCTGTACCAGTTCTTTGGAGTTTCATCCCCAAATATATTAAAGAAAATGGATGGAATGTCGCTCATTTTGTGGCTGTGTAAATAAAATGGCAGTTTGTCGTGGAATTTTGTTATGGAATTTGTATAATGTTGTGCATATTGATTTATAAAGTGTGATGCGGTGTATTAGTATGCGAGCCGTGTGCATACGCTGTATATATGCACGGTCATGTGACACTGTTTAACCAATCAGAGGTTGTTATTTTTCCAAGCCGCTTTATAATTTTATTTAACCCATTCTTTAGTGTTAACAGCTCCTAATAACATACATACTGTTTTTATGTCTTACAGAATACATGCCGGGATTCCATTTACATGACTAGGGTATTTAATCAGTCATGTTCAGAGCAGTCAATTTACACAAAAGTACAGTGATCCTAAACCCTGGCTAAATGCTGTGCAATTGTTGTGCTGTCCTTAGGCTTCAGAACACATGTATTAAAGAATAAGAAAAAAAAACTGAAGCATTGCTTGCCATGTGTTGTGCCTTGAAGAAACAGCTCTTTAAAATCACTTTGTAAGTTGCATGTGCAATCACCAAACACAGCCTGTCAGGAGCTTAATGATGATTTACAGAGGGCTGCAGAAAGTAAATAATAATCATCGTAAATGGTCCATGATGACTACATATGCCATGGCAGAGTGTTGTTCTTTTTTTTTTTTGAATGCTCCAACATTATTAACGTTTATTCCAATTCATGAACAGCTTTCTGCAGTTTTCATAATCATGCTTTAGAAGCAAAAATAAAATCTGGTGGAGTTTGTCCAAAGGATGAACTGTGTTTTCGTCTACTAAGTTTTTACTGTTAATACTTTTGATACTGGAGAAAACAGCATTTAAGCAAAGTATGTTTGGAAATTAATAGTGAAAACAGAAAATAATTTTAAAGCCTTAGCTATACTTAGATGGTGGAGTCTTAAGAAGTTAGTAGCTTCAATTTTCCTTTTCTTATTTTTTTCTTTTGCGGTCCCCTTTACCTTTTCTTACTGTTCAGAAGCGGCTCCTCAGTTCTAGCTGCCTGACATACATATTTGTCATGTAGGCTAGATCAGCCAAAGGGTCTTTTTTTTAAAGTAAATGCAAGTGCCATCTATTGCTCTATCACTTTGGAGCAGGTTTCTTTTAGTTTTTTTTTTTTCTGGCAATACACTGCTGTGCACTGACTGGAGCTGCCACTTACTAATATAAAGACACCTTGCAGGCAATCAGAATCGAAAAGCAGATCTCAAACATATCATCAAAGCACCTGAATCCAGATGTACTGAATCAAAAAATAAAAACATGACGTTTGAGTAATTGCAATAAGAACCACTCAGAAAGATAATAAACAGGAAAATGTCATTTGAAGCAACTTGCTCCTTTAATTTTGTACTAAGGCACACACTGTATAAAGCGTGAGACTATGGTGATGGGTTTTCTGAGGGTGAACAACTCGTGACCCCCATTTTCCATGTAAGTAAAATTTAAACATACACAGCTATATTTTTAAACAAAGGTATAATTTCAAAACACTTAACTCACACACTGTAAAGGTACATTGGCAATCAAAGACTAATTTAGTAATCTACACATTTTCAACTTCAAAAAAATCAAAAACATTAAAATTCAAAAACACAATATATCCAATCGTTTCAGAGCGAAGGGTGCGCCTGCTTTTCTGAACAAAAGATTTCAAGCCGAGGCTCTATGTTGGTAATACATATTCACAGATCATCTTCAACACTGAGATGGTTATGCTATTTGCTTTTGATTGCAACCAGATTCTAAAATGCTGACTCACAAAGGTATGTCGATGCAAAAGGCACAAGTACTTTCATGGGTTTGCATACTAGTTCTGAGTATTCCATGCGCAGAGATAACCAAAAATCACAACATAATTGTTTTGGAAAAGAGAGTTTAGGGTATTATCGCATGACAAATCCACAAGCTTGTCTTGTACTGCTGGGGGCAAGGCTGCATTTTTAACACCATCTTCAAATGGGTTTCTTATCCAAAGTTTGCTAATACTAAAATTTATCCACAAAAAACTTGTCTCTGTAAAATGGTCACTTACTTTATTACGTTTTCATATGAGATGAACTCTTCTTTCCTTCATTGATTGACTCCTGTCTTTTATGGTTACCAGAATAATCGGTGAGTAATGTCAAGGAAAGGACCACATTATTATCATACCCATTCTAAAGAGACTCACCGTTCACAGTTTAGCACATAACCTCCAAAAACGGCAGTATATCTGTAATAAGTAACTTCTGGTTATGTAAAGATATAGGCGGGACCTACAGATATGAAGGAAGGAGAAGAAAGTAGAACATACTAATTAATAGTACTATAAGGAAGGCATGCTGTTTTCCTAAGTCGATGTGCGTAAAGGTAATACAAATAAATAAAGAAACAAAGAAATTAAAAAAATTAAAAAACTAATCTAATCTACCAAATCCTTTGCGACCTTCTTCAGATATCCCAGTTTGAGAACCCCTGATCTAAAGCATAGTTTGCAGTTTGGGTTTCTGGTATGAGAGAAATGTGTTTTGGAAAGGTAAATTAAAATAGTAAAAAAAATCAAATTGTCAAATCTCCACAGTCTCCAAATACTTTATGTCCTCAGGACGGAAGCTCTTGGACGGGGGATGTTTTAAGGAGACGGCTGGCGTTTGTGTTGCCTATAGTGGTAGGGTGCGGGTGATGGCAGTCCATCAGAGAACCCTGCCTGCATATGAACAACAGATTTGTCAGTGTGTGACAGGTTGACAGCCAGGCTCCCAGCAGCTTGTCCACTGTTATTAAATCAGCACCTCATCTAAGTGTATAGCAAAGAGGCAATCTACTTCAACTGTTTGTGAAGGCAGGTTTGCAGTCAGAGCCTGAGCAATTACCTTTAGGCTACGGTGCCAACATTCGGCATTTCCTTACACTTTAGGCAAAACATTGTACTGTTTGGTCTGTCAGCTTTCAGACTATCTCCCACAGATGTCTGGTGGCCAGGATGTCTTTCATAAGTTAGTTGATAATAGACTCCTCTAAGAACTGCAGTGCAAATATAGGACTTAGCAGTTAAGTGAACGTCATTGTCATGAACTGTCTGACCATCAAGCCATCATACAAGATGGAGTAAAACAAAGGTTGGAACTGTATAACAGTCGCTGTGAATTGTGCTCGTTATAAAATCAGTAAATGCGTTTGGTGATGCTTTGCTGTAAAACTCATTAAGTCTAATGATATATTCTGTTTGGTCCTAATGACATCCAACAATCTCATGGTGCAAATATAATATTGGCCTAGCACAAAATAACAGATGACGCTGTACATAAAAACCTCTGTACTTCTAAATGTTATTGCAATCATTTCTTGTAAAGGATGCTCTAAACATTATTAGGTAGGTACTGTATTAAGCAATACACTGCTTACAGAATATGTAACTAAAGCATACAGTATAAATAAACTTTATAACATGGTATGCAACTTTAGACTAGTAATCTGTCATACATATATACATATTTATGGTCAGTGTCCAGCAGGTGGCCTTATTATCAGATATGCTTGAAATAGCGCCCAGTCTTGACTGTCCACTCTTATTCATATTAGCGGACAGTTTTACTGGCAAGAGGTTAATAAGCAACCAAGCTTTCCAAAGTGACACACCCCCATTTAAATATTTTAAATTATTATGTTATTTACAAGACAAAAACGATTTATTTCTCATACACAATGAAACTACTTAAGTTGTATTGAAAGTATATTTTGTTAAGTGTTTATATGTAGCAAAATAAAATTATAAGAAGTATTTTGCCACGGTGAATTGAGCCACAAGCAACCTTGTCTTCTACGGTATGTAAAAAAAAAAATCCACTAATTTCAGCATTCCCATTTCAAGGCTCCAAGGTTTAAGCTCAGAGGAAAGAATGTTTGGGAATGAAGTAACCTCCACTTTATATATTTTGTGCTAATAGCATATGTACAAACGTAAGCAAACTGTTAGTTATTTCGTGACACAGCCTTACAACAATAGTTTTCTATTCAATTCTCTCTATTATTCCCCCACTTCCTGTTTGTTTGCAGCTCACAGACAAGCTTCAGGCAGTGCCCTTCATTTTACAATTATGACAGTGTTTCATTTTAACCATGCCATCCATGTAATACATACTTTATTTTAAATGTGTAAAAAGCTTGAAAGTAAAGCTTGAAAGTAAGTAAAACACTTTGAGGGAAAAAATGAGAGCAAGGAGCTCTACTTCTCTTGTCTTCAGTCATGTAATTTTCCTGAAACCTGTGTTAAGATTTACTAAAACATTTTTAGTCCATTAACCACTGTTGAAATGTTCAGGTTTATATATATTTAATAGTAACTGTTATGTATATCATTCTTTTTTCTAAACTTTAACATGCATAACTTGTTTACTAAGTCTTTTCTGTACGTTGGTAGTTTGTTTTTTTCATGTTTTCATTTATCACATACATTTTTTAAAGCCTGAAAACAGGTTCTTTTAGAGAGTACTGATGAAGTGTCGCTCCATACTACCAACAAAACATGCCATCAAGCATGTTTTGTTGGGAAGCACCAATCAGGGTTGGGTTATAAAAAAATATCCCAAACTTTGAACATCCCCCGGAGCACCGTTAAATCCATTATTAAAAAATGGAAAGAATATGGCACAACCGCGACTCTGCCTAGAGAAGGCCGTCCACCAAAACTCAGTGGCCAGGTAAGGAGGGCATTAGTCAGAGAAGCAACCAAGAGGCCAATGGTAACTCCGAAGGAGCTGGAGAGATCCACAGCTGAGATGGGAGAAACTGTCCACAACTATAACCTGAGTGGCGAGAAGAAACAAATTGCTGAAAAAAACCCATATCAAATCCCGTTTGGATTTTGCCAAAAGGCATGTGGGAGACACAGCAAACATGTGGAAAAAGGTTCTCTGGTCTGATGAGACCAAAATTGAACTTTTTGGCCTTCGCGCAAAACGCTATGTGTGGCGCAAAGCCAACACTGCTCATCACCCTGAGAACACCATCCCCACAGTGAAACATGGTGGTGGCAGCATCATGTTATGGGGATGCTTTTCATCGGCAGGGACTGGGAAACTGGTCAGGACTGAGGGCAAGATGGATGGAGCCAAATACAAGGAAATTCTAGAGGAAAACCTGTTTCAGTCTGCAAGAGACCTGGGACTGGGGTGGAGGTTCACCTTCCAGCAGGACAATGACCCTAAACACACAGCCAAAGCTACACTGGAGTGGTTTAAAAACAAGAACCTGAATGTCTTAGAATGGCCCAGTCAAAGCCCAGGCCTCAATCCGATTGAGAATCTGTGGTAAGACTTGAAAATTGCTGTTCACCAACGGTCCCCATCCAACTTGACAGAGCTTGAGCAATTTTGCCAAGAAGAATGGGCAAAAATTGCAGGATCCAGATGTGAAAAGCTGGTAGAGACTTACCCAAAAAGACTCACAGCTGTAATTGCTGCCAAAGGTGCTTCTACCAAGTATTGACTCAGGGCGGTGAATACTTATGCAACCAACAAATGTCTTTTTTTGTTTTGTTTAATTCACTTTTGTGTCACAATAAAAAAATATTTTGCACCTTCAAAGTGTTAAGTATGTTGTGTAAATCAAATGGTAAAAATCCCAATTAAATCCACTTTAATTCCAGGTTGTAACACTACAAAATGTGGAAAAGTCCAAGGGGGGTGAATACTTATGCAAGGCACTGTAAATATTGTATTCAATACATTTTCTCTATCTAGCAAAACAGATCTGTACATACAAATGGGGTCAAAACACTGTAGGATACCAGGTCCTTTTGTTATTGCAAGCAGCCACAAAACGTGATAGACTACTTTGTCCATATAAGTGAGCACTTAATTTGGGGATAATTAAATACTCACTCGGTGGCAATTAGATTAAAATTAATTTTCTGACTTACAGGCAGGCATGTGTCATACATGTTATTCTTTTATTGGTATAATATAAATTCTTAAATCAGTGAAGATTATTTTGTTGAAAATCTGTTACATTGTCTCAGTACAGTGAAACACAGGGAATTTAGATTTGCAGCATAGCATTAATGATTAAATATAAACCAGCACTGGCTAGAAATCCTGTTTAAACTATTTTAATTCATGTATGTATGCATTAATTCATAAACACTGGAACTGAAACTATATTTATGCTGGTTTACTTTTTTACTTTTGGGCAGTAACCACCTTTCCAAAACCAATGAGAGACATCTATTGTTGTGTTGGTAATATTTTGGGCCCATATGTTATATTTCTTAATATAGACAAATGTTTTTTACTTTCTGACGTTCATGTCTTTCTTGTAAAAGATGTTTCTTTCAATTATTTTGTTGTTGGTATGAACCTTGTTGTTTCAGAGTTCTCATGCCATGTTTTGTTTTAAAAGCTTCAGATAGGAACTCATTGTGACAGGAAGGTGCGTATAACAAGAATATATTTTTGAACGTACCTACATATGAACATGAAGAATACATCTCATTTATATATAAGCAGTGTTTCAGTTTATGAATAAATGCACATTCTTTTCATTCTACAATACAGAAATGATCATAATTGTGTGAGTGCTAAATTCTGTTGTTTTCATTGTAATAGGCTAAATTTTAACCCGATCTTCACGCGAGCCAAACATTCTTAATCTCATTTTATCCCTCACTAGCAGTTTAATGGAAGCACCAAGAGGGTAAAATTGTCTTTGTGGATGTTAAGAAGAAATTCATTGCAGGCAATCATCATTTACTATCCAACGCTGACTTCTGGAACATGTGCTTTCTCTAAATGATAAATCGAACGAGTTTGCTCCAGCAATAACCCCTCAGAATGCAAATGAGGAATGAGGGAACATTAAGACAAAAGAAACATAAGTAGAGAACATTTTGAGTCCAATTAAAAAATATACTTTGTAATATACTTTAAAGAAATACTGGTACTAGTTTGTAACATAACCTGGGGCAACCAGGTAAAATCATTTGTTACTGGTTTTGAAAGCATGCCAGACTGTCCCATGTTCTACTCATTTGCGACAGTTTCAATTTAATTGCAGTACAATGGGATGAACTCGATCATCTCTGGGCAACCCATTCTTTTTACATGTTTAAATATCTTAAACTTTAACAAAACAAAATCACTCATTATATGTACTCTGGAATTAATATAAACGGTTTACACGATACCCTGTATAATCAACTACTAAAAATGTAAGAGTGAAGTTTAGACCCCTGGCTATTTTAATCAAGAACGAAAATAGCACTTACACTTGTGATGGTACATAGAATATGTATGAGATCAGGTTCTAATCTGAATAAAGGTGTGTCCTTATCAGTTTTAGTATGGACAACTGCTGGTATTAATGGTATTAAAATAAGGCCCTGTTCTTTTTGCTTGGATTTAGCAAGGTCTTATTTCCATATATTCCAGAACTCTGACACAGTAGTTTGTAGTAGACTTAATTAGTCAATCACATATTGTGGTGACATTATCATCATACAACAAAGCACTTAATTGACTTTAAAAGAAACATTTCAAATCAAAATGTCTCACAACCACAGCATGTACTATGTATTTATGTAGTTATTTACAGTATTAATTGTTCAAAAGACATTTCTAGTCGAAACAGTGTTTATTTTATTTCTAGTTGCCTGCCATAATCATTTGAGCTTGCTGGCAATACACTGCAGTGCACTGGATTGTGCTGATACTCAGTAAATATATATATATATATATATATATATATATATATATATATATATATATATATATATATATATATATATATATATATTACGGGTGGGCAACGATGTGATAATTGTATATCGATATCGTGCTTTGTGTCACAATATCCCATGGAGAAAAACAAGGTCTTGTTGTATTGTTTTACTATTCCACCATCAGCCACCTCAAAAACGAAATATTTCTATACTTCACTGAGCACAGACTTTAGCCAATCTGGAAGTAATTTAATCTTCTCTGCATATAAATGCTGGCTCACGACACCTCAAAAAGTGTTAAGTACCGTGTCGTTGAAATTTTACATTATTTTGATATGTTTTGATGTTTTAAAAGTACATCTAATTTATAATACAGAAAGTTTAAATGTTAAAAATACATTAATAATAGCGTATGGAATCACACGGGCAAAATGCATGAACCACTGATGCATGTGCATATTATTATTATTATTATTTATTTATTTATTTATTTATTTATTTATTAGCAAACGCCCTTATCCAGGGCGACTTACAGTCGTAAAATAATGCCAATAGTAGAACTGCTTAATGCAGCATGCAAATAGTGTTTGGTACCTTGTAGTGAGTACCACGTAATGTAGAAACATAAATGTTTCACCTGCTGTTTTTAATTTGAACAGCAGTATGCCTGGCCAGGCAAAACACATTCTGAATTGAAGGAAAATATAAAATAAATATATATATATATATATATATATACAATTTAAGTCGATTTTCCTGTTTTTTTGTGTTGTTTGTTTTTAGGTGTGTATCCCTTTAAAATAGATTATCCTGTTTCTTAACTGGTTGATGCGTTCACCTTTTGAAAACAGGATATAGTTTCCGGGCCAGGTAGAGGCAACAGGTGAAGAAACGGGAGTAGAGCATACGAGAGAGGGTACAGGTTGTGGATTTGTTGTTTTTCTTGATTTATAGCTTTTGAATGTTTGAAATGCATTTGTTAACCAGGTTCTTAGAAAAATAAAAACACCAATATATATATTTCCTGCACTGTGATTGGCTGAGCTAGATATAATCCCAATTAGAAAAGTGATTGGAGATTTCCTTTAACTGGACTGGTCAATACGAGGGCTTTAATCTTTGATAAAGGACCTTGAATATTATCTTTCAAACTATGTTTAATCACTGTTCCGAATCCCAATCTGGCCAAAAATACGTAAACGTGCGTTAAAAAAATTAATCTCCCAAAAAATGAGTGCTGCGATTAATTGACAGCTCTAATTATTCCCCATCTGCAAAAATCTCCACCCCCACCCCGAATCCTGGCTACGCCACTGGTCTATATGTGTTGTATATATGACTCGTTTTGATCAGATTCATAACTTTATTTTTCCCTTATATTTTATTATAAGTAACTTAAAACATGAACAAGTTCAGAAAAATAAACCAACTTGAAATGTGTTATATGCCCAATGCAGACAACACTATTCTCTGGCAACGTACGATATGAAATGTAAAATAAAGTATATAACAGCCAGCATAAACTACTGTAATAAAGTGTGCATATATCAACTTAACAGACCCCACGGATTATAGAAACACGGTTTATTAACACAGGAATAACTGAGACTTCTTCTTACAAACATACTCCTCCACAATACAAACTGTACATTTAAACTAGATCTTTAAATGAAATGTCATGCTTTAAAAAAAAAGGATATGCACTTAAGCACTATATAGGTAAACAAAATAATTATGACAAAATCCAATAGACAAATGTAACTAATACATAAACACATTTGCTTTACTTTCGTGTGAAACCCAGCCTGCCAGTATATCTTTTTTTATCAAACGCACCATTGGAAAGTTTTTTAAAAATTATTATTTTTTTTTTTTAAATAAACCCATTCAAAACTCCTGCACGTTTGGTGCTTTATACCAGTTTTTTTTTTAACTTCTGATCTTGCGTACACTCAACAATGTAGCGGCAGAAAATGAAGTAAAAATTAAGAGGATCAAAACAAAGGACTGTGATTAACACGCATTAAAAAATGAACGCATTGTTAGATATGTTCTAAATCGCAGAAATTAACTGTGATTAATTGACAGTCCTATATTATTATTATTTATTTCTTAGCAGACGTCATTATCCAGAGCGACGTACAATTGTTACAAGATATCACATTATTTTTACATACAATTACCCATTTAAACAGTTGGGTTTTTACTGGAGCAATCTAGGTAAAGTGCCTTGCTCAAGGGTACAGCAGCATTGTCTCCAACCTGGGATTGAACCCACGACCCTCCAGTCAAGAGTCTAGAGCCCTAACCACTACTCCACACTGCTGCCCTTACACAATGAAATTTGAAGCTATTTACTCAATAGTAAATATTCAATAACTGTATATACAAGTTTTCTCTTGAAAAATAATCTAATAGAATTTTTTTTCATACAAAGTACTGCTAACGTCTATACTTCTCAACAAATAATTGACGATGTATGGAAAAAGAATGGCAAAAACAAGTGTATTCGCTGGCAGTGGTTCAGGGTTTAAGTTGTTGCATGAAGTATAATTCTCATGCTGTAAAGTGCTATGAGACAACAGAGAAAGGTGCTACATACATATTGTTACTCATATTCTGACATCAGAACTGGAGCAGTTTCCATTGGTAAAGAAGATTAATGTAAAAATCATAAATTAGTCATTCTGATTAACTTGTGATATTAACTGTCCTTTTATTCTAGATTGAAAGATACAGAATGACCTATCCAATCAAGTGGTGCCATTTCAACTGTAGAACATGCCTTCATTTGTTGATATGTTTTTATTTTATTTAGTCAGTCGATTGCACACACTGACTTGCAACTTTATTAAAATAATCATTTTTCACCCAGACATAACTGATTTCAATTCCTACACCTTGGTTTCATTGGCTCATTCCTACCAGTGATACTATTTCATAGGTCAAAGCGAGTGCTTGTGTTATGCAGTGCTACCTCCATTCGCTTCTGCTTGTGACAATATTACCCTCATACACAGATGTTCACCATCCTATAACCCTATAATAACAAATATAACAATGTAAGAACGAGACAGATGATAAAAAGGGCTAGGATTGAAACCATTTCTGAATCATAGCTCCATATTTCCAGTAAGGTGTCATGGAATAATATGTTTGCTCAGTGGTGACACATCACATAGGGCAGAAAGACATAGCTGATATAGCTGATTTTGAGACATATCTGATTGTGGATTCATTACCAGCTGATGGTATGTCACAAAGATCTTTTCCTCTAATTAGTCATAATGACTTCCTCTCTCTAGCCTCTTCTTACCCTTGACCCTTTTATTTCTCCCTATATATATTGCCCCTTTCTCTATTCTCCAGCTGTAGCCCAAATAAAAGTGTGTGTGTGTGTAATATATATATATATATATATATATATATATATATATATATATATATATATATATATATATATATATATATATATATACACACACAAACACATACATACACACACACACACAATTGGGGTACCATAATACCATCTGTACCCTCCCTCATATTAGGGGTGTAAAAGATTCAGTATGAATCTAGGACACATGAACATTGTCACATGCTATATGAAGCTTAGTATGGATAAATAGTATTGTATATCTAGATGTCTTTCTATCTCAGTATGCATGATAGCTATCGGCCTATAAGTACATTATTATTCATATAATTGTTTATTAAGGTTACAAGTTATGCTACATAAAAATGTACCTTTAGTTTCCAGTTGTTCTTTTGTACTTCTGGTGACCCTGTTGGTTAGTATAATCGCATAAAGGGCAAGACATAAATAAATTGTGATTTGCTTTTAAAATAATCTATGAAATCCAATCCAATATCATATTTATGGTGAGTGTTAGCTATTCAAAATTAAAATTAATCTTTCATCCGTGAGTATCATAAATGGGTATTTATCAGGATTATTGGATTCCGCAGTTCATCTGAACATATAAACTGACTGTGTTTTCTTTTCCCCTTTCGCTATGTAATTACCATGCAACTGTAACAAAAGTGACATGTTTGAAGAACAGATAAAAAGCTGTAAATTGGCCGGTAATGGTGATATTTCCTCATCTTCAGAAAAACCCATTTATTTTCCCTCTCAACAAATCAAGGCACTGTCATCCAGTACTCATCTCGTGGCCAGAGGGGCCTTAACAATTTCTAGATGTAAGTGAATACTAGAATGCAGATGAGGCCTACTAACTAAGGCTTTCAACCCAGGCAGCTGGTCTTCGCTTGCCTCAATTTCTAAATCATCCATAATGGGGCCAGGACCTTCGAAGCACTAAAAAGAGTGAGCTGACATGCTGGACAAACTGTTAATTTTTTCCTGAAGAAGCCTCTATATTGCACATCTGTCACTGCTGTGTAGACAATTACTCACACAGTGGAAATAAAAAATCTGCTGCCTGTTTCTGGTGCAGTTGTTAACAAACCTGACCGGGAATGCTTGTTTCCTCTGAGCTGAAGGCTTTTGTCTTTATTGACTCCTGCTTTCTTAATTGTTCATTCATTTATTCGGTTACTTTTGTGTTTACAGACTAATTAAATGCTATCATGGCATTTACCCTGTACCACTTCTAATTAATAGACTAACACCTGATAAATTAGAATTTAACAATAAACATTTTGTCAGCTTTTTTTCCCCTGTCTAACAGTTTCCATGTAAATATCTTTATACCCATGGCGACAAGGAAAATTAAGAATTTCTGAGGTTTAACCCTTTTGTTAACTATTGCATTTTGTGATTTGTATTGAATCTACTGTCCAACATAAAAACAGCAACCTATCAAAACCCCCGTAATCTTGGAGATGATTTAATCTAATCTTGTTAAATTGAACAAATTAAAACCACAGCACAAAAATAAAAAATCAGTTGATCAGTATGACATATATCAACTGTATGCATGGAATATAGTATGGATTAAGAATTAGCAATGCATTGTTTGATTACAATTTTAAAAAGTGTCTCCCGATATATACCAAAAAAGTATGCTATACAGACTGATGGATGAATGGACACAAATCTTATACTCTCACTGCTACTTTGTTTTATGGCAGTTGTTTTTTATGGCACCTCCACTATTTTCCAGCCCTGGATAATAATATACATTTAGCAAATGTACAGTAAGAAGCACCAGAAAAACCTCAACCACTGACCAAAGCACATGCCACCATTAATTCCTTAACTGGCAATTTATATTCTTTGACATAAATATATATATGACAATATCAGACCATGTATCATACAATAAAGATTATTTTCATCTGAATTGTGCTCCTTAAAATCAAGTGCCATCAAAAAAAAAAAAGTACAGGACAGATCTTGAGTTCTTTGGTACGTGTTATTCTATTTAATGTGACAGTGAAGGCTGACTCTACCTCAGGTTCACTTAGTACTTCGATGCTTGACTGGTGTTAGCTCTGTCAGGGTTTATCAATCTGTTAATGTATACATGTTCACACAAAGAGTGGCCCTACTCCACTAGAATAATAAAAAAGTCTGCACAAATCTTTGTACTCATTTAATGAACATGGGTCCAGGTTCAACCAGTATCGACTCCAGTGCAATATTTGGGAACCACTTGGGAAAGGAAAAAAATAACTGGTTCAACGCTTCCCCTTTGAAAGCAATTTCAAATCTTATATATATATATATATATATATATATATATATATATATATATATATATATATATATATATAAACACAGCTTGGAAAAATAACAACCTCTGATTGGTTAAACAGTTAAAAAGCATCACATGACCTGCGTATATATAGCGTATAGCATGGCTTGTATACTAATGAACCGCTTCACATTGAATAAATCACTACGCACCACTGCATTCTAAATTCCAAGACAAACTGCCATTTTATTTGTTATGAGTTACAAAACCACTGCCAAAAATAAGTGATATTCCACCTATTTCCTTTAATATATTTGGGGATGAAACTCCAGATAACTGGTACAACACCAACTTTCTGAGTGAAGACAGCAGGCCATCTGAAAAAAAAAAATACTAATAAAATAAGTGCACCAGCAACTGTCAAGAGGACACATAACAGTAGATGATGAACAGCTAAATGAAATAGAAGAAAAAGAGATTGAAAAAACACTAAAAGAAAACTACAGCATGGGCTCTTAATGTACTTAAAGACTGGTTTAAGAAACAAATACGGACATTAACTTTAAGGAAATAAGTATAAAAAAAATAAATAAAAAAAATCAACAACATAAGGGAATTTTATGCAAGTGTAAGAAGTTAAGCTGGGGACCAGTGTTCAGTCTCCAGTTTTATAACACTGAGCTGGACTAAATAGATATTTTAACAGTAGAAGTTTTAACATCTCTGCTGCCAGCGAGTTGAAAACCAACAAGAACGTATTTCTGTCAGTCATGAAAACTTTTAGAAAAGCAGGTAAAGACAAGGCCAGACACCACCTCCCCGAATTACCGGCCTGGATTTTAAGCGTCTACGGGAAAGTGAGGCACTGTCTCCTGACACCGTGTTCGGCTTGGTGCGTAAAGTGTGGTTTAATCTTCAACTTAATCTGGCACGGCTTGGACGCAAGGGTGTCCGACAACTAACAAAAACATCTTTTGAGATCCGAAAGGATTTGGCAGCTTTTCACCTTACTTCCTCTGTGTCATTTGAAACTCCGCCCATCATCAGTGTGTGTTCAGTCCTCTAGTAGTTTCTAGTGAGATGCCACATTCGATGCAGAAATTCACAATAAACAGACATGTGCAATTTATGTTTAATAAGAGATCAATAAATGTAATTAAATTCAATTTGGGATTATATTACACTGTGGATGTATACACAATAAAAGTGTCTGATTTTGTCAATTTAAAATGTGTTTAAATTATTTTAAATGACAGGTAGCTGTGTTATAAGCGGTATAAACCACTTTGGGCCATGCGGTTCCAATGATATTTTCCAGATGCCTGGGCCCTTATCACCACCCCAGGTGTGGTATATGTCATGGGAACCGCATGGTCCATCATGGTTTATACCTTACATATATATTGCTGCAAAACTAGCAAGAAATGTGTATATGAAAAGCTTGCAATGCAAGCAAATACTTACTGACTCAAGCCATTTGTGTTGATTTTGTTCTGGTGTTCATATAGCAATCTCCATGGAGCATCACAATCTGATGCCACATCCTTAATGACTGTTGATACTTGGGTGTAAACAAATCTGTAACAAAGATTTACACTGTAAACAAAAAAAAGCTGTTGGCAAATCTCTTATCTAGTTGAAGACGACAACAGAATTTAAGGTGTTTAAGGTGTTTTGGTTGGCTTTGGACCTGCTGTGGACTAAGGACCTACAGTACATATATCACTTCAATTTAGCAGAAGTTATTTATTAAATATGTTTATTTCTATTTTGTGATACTAATACACTACAGTACCGTATGTAAATGATGTTGTATTAACACATTTTAATTACATTTTGAAGAAGACTTTTAAAACAACATATACATCTGTATTAACAGTGCTCAGAATTTATTTTAATAAAATCATTTATTAAAAGATAAATTGAAGATATGCTGTTCTGTACATTTATAGTCACAGAAGAAAGTACTGGCATCCTGCGCTTATTATACAAGAATTCAAGGTTAAGGACAAGCATTTAGTAAACTTTAACCACTTTTTAATAAAACAAAATACACAATTTCTAGTAATTTTTAGTAAAAATGATCAATAATCAAACATTTCATTTAAAGCATTTATTCATTACAAAAATATTGGGCACCCTTGCTTTTATTACGGCTTTTGGATAGTCATGATAATTCTTAACCAGTATGTTACATCTTGTTGAAATCTGGGCCCGTTCTATCTTGCTTATTTCCTTCAACTCAGACAGTTTGGATACACAATGCTTGGCTACAGCTTTTTTGGATTGGATTGAGATCTGGTGATAGCAAAGGCCATTCCAGAACTTTATCTGCAACTCTTGTGTTCGAGAGCCTTTGTACAGTTCGTGCATCGTTATGTCTGATACTTCCCCTACCTGCTGTACCTTTTCTTTGGATGTCAACTTCTTTCAGTTGAAATTGTTCTGTGGTATTTGTTGATTATTGCTCTGATTGTGTATTTTCATATTCCATGTCTTTGATGCTGTTCTGTAGACATTTGCTTTGTTATAGCTTGCTACGAGTGCCTTTCTCAAAAGTGAATCCAACTAATTTGTCTTGGCCATCATCTGCTGTTTTGCCAAAACGCTCTTCATCAACAGTTTTTGGAAATAATGACCTAATTTACTGGCTATTGACTTTATAATCCAGCATAAGTACTGTGTAATGCTTTTCAATCAATTAATATATATTTTAATTAGTTCTATTTTTCCAGACCATCAATGTGGTGCCAATACTTTTGCCATGAACAAATATTAGAACATTGCTTAAGTGGTCTTTTATTTTATGTTATAAAGAGTGTTTAACAACCTGAAATTGTGTATTTTGGTCTTTGTGCTATTAATTAGTGGCTAACGTTCTCTAAATACTTGTATTTAAAATATTTTCTTGAACTACCTTATATTAAGTGTAGGGTGCCAAAAATGTATCTGCGACTGTAGATGTCCATTATATACAGTATGTCCTTTATTATAGATTTTTGAATAAGGTTTGTTCAAGTTTTGAAGCAATAGGAAGCAGGTATATGTTAAGAAGAAGTACATCTGAAGGGATTTATCTTGAAAACCCATCTAAAAGCAACGAAACAGTAGATCTTACCTATGTTGCATTGCAGTTTGCTATTTAGGTCTCACATTTTGGGACTTGAAGCAAAAGTGATTTTTTAAATTTAACAATATAATATTCTGTATCAATTTGCTGTTGGCTGCAAGGATTGGCAGTCACTCTGGCTGGTGAAAGTTCTCAGTGATTGGCTTCTGAACATCCTGTTTCCAACACACAAGCTCTCCTAATGATTGACACGATTAGAAGCCAACACTGAGATGTTTACTGGCTCAACTGTAGCACATAAATGATGAGAGATAAATGTTCCCAAAAAATCGTTTTTCAAAAGTAAATGGCTGATTTTGTTAATTGGAAATTAACATTTTTCATTATGCGTATTGCCTTCAAACCCTAACCCTACATACCAATAGCAATGGACTCCTCTAATCCAATAATTCAGAACCTGTAGCTGTTTAAAAAAGCTGACATTAGCTAAAAGGAATTGTTCAAATATGCCTGCCTATCCACAAACTAATAACCTGCAAGGTTTAACTAAATTCATGTAGTGTATCACTGTGCATAGCTGTAATGCATGACTGATGATATTTGTGAAACAGAACGACAATTTACACTGTCTGTTTAAATCAGAAAGAGAAACCTGCGCTTCCTCCAGATGAAAGCAAAGATTGGCAACAGTAGATCATGGAAATGGATAACTGGCATAAAATAGCATTGACTGACCAGAGAGAAATCCAGCTCCACTAAAAAATGTCAGGTGTGCAAAGTAATGAGCCTTTGCTTGGTAGGAGACCAGCAGAAGGAGCCTTCATGGTCCACTTGTCAGTTGCATATCTATTACAGCAAAACCAGTAAAATAAATGAGTGGTTAAAACTTGAGGTTCCAACAGAATGCAAACTGCTCAAGGCGAATTCTTCTGGGCTCCATGGGTCTCATTAAATATATTATATTAATATAATAATAATATATTTTTTAAAGAATAAAATGGACTGTAAAATATGTACTTTTATACTACCAACTGCAGCATACAAGGCAGTATGGGATTTTTCTTATTGTGTGTCTCCCTTGTATATAGGGAGGTTTTAAAGGAAGCATAGACTATAAATTGTGCAATGAATGAAGCTTATTCACTGGCTTCTCACATCTTTCACTGCTGAAGGCCTGTGTTAAGTTCAGCTCAAGTCACACGTGAAATTAATCTGTTGGTTTCAACCACCACATAATACGGTACACAACTGGCAGTTTATGCTTGAGAAAGGCTTAGGATGTGTTCAGGCCAGGATTGTGATACACATGCAAAGCTGTGAGTGGAAGTTTTCACAGTGCTTGCCAGAAGCATGCCTTACTGTAGCCAGTGCCGTTGTCCATGAGTGGCTCACATGGTAAAAGCACAGCAGTGTGCAGGGTGAGGCATACAGTCAGGGGAGTGCAGGTTTGTGTCTTTGCTGGGGATTCCAAAGGGAGAGTCACATTGGCTCTGGTGCACCTGTGGGCTAGGGAGGGAAAACTGGCAGGGACTGTTTCTCCTCCTCTCGCTACAGCGGACCCTGCTGGTTAGGTGCCTTGTGAGCTCAGGCAGACACTTGCAGGGTTGGCCTTTGTTCTCCAAAGGGTGGTAGCTCGCTGAAATCCGCTCTCGAGTTTCTGGGTGTAAAGGATGACGCTGGCTTGGTTGTGGGATCGGAGTATGTCCACTGAACCTTCCATTCTCCTGAGCTGTGTGGGGAATCGCTGCTGTAAGGGGAAAAACATATTGGACATTCTAAATTGGGGAGAAAAATCAGGGGTAAAATAATTGGGCACACTACATTTTTATATTATATTAATATAAAAGAAAATACGTGGATAGTACAACAGTAAAAAAAAAAAAAAAAAAACTGCAGATGCTGCAGTTAGAGCCAACAGTAAAAAAAAAAAAAAACAGTTAAAGCTCATAAAAACAATGACAAATGAATTGACTCATTTATCAGTTACTCTATAATTAAGAATAAATGAAAGGGTGCTGTGAGAGGGATACCATGTCACTGGTTCCTGGAGTGCATGTGTGCCTTTAGGGAAACAGCTGGGATGCACAACAGGAGACGTGTTGCTAAGCAACTAATTTGAGCAGGGGGGCTGCCCGGTGCTGAGCTGATCAGGAGGTTCAGATTGGCTGGAGGACGTGCCCGGGAAAACTACACAGAGCTCAAAAAGCGTCTGCGCTACAGCTTGGGGCTACTGCATGGCCGTTTCTACAGATGGGCACTGGAGTGAAATATTGCTGTGTTTTGTTTGTTGTGTTGCAGACTCGTAGCCACCCAGGAGCTGAAGCTATGGAGCCAGCACTAACCCCGGGAGCATCTACCCCTGCACCCGACCACAACCCAGGAGAGCGTCCTCTCCACAGGACAATATGGAACCCTTGAACTGCAAGATGGTGCTTGTGATGGAAATGCCCAGACGAGGCCGTATGAAGAGGCAGGAGTCGCCGTGAGGCGGCCAGGATGCCGGGAGCCCAGAAATAGGTTAGTTTAGAGGATGCTGATCCCAAACAGTGTATAGAGAGGGTTTACATAGTAGTAAGATCCTGGAGTGGGACGTTCCTTGTAGTGGGACTAGTACTTGCCTTGTGTGGCAAACTTTTATTTTTAGCTTGGTTTTGTTTTGTTTTCTTTATTAAATGCGAGGCTAGGGCTACCATTGCTGGTACCCTGATGTCAACACTTTTGTTTATTAGATCTGTGCTGTTGTTCAGTGACGACACACGTGTGTCACAACCCCCCTTGTTACAGGTGCACAAAACTTTTTTTTTTGTTTGTTTCTGTGTAGTACGGTTTAATAATATTAAGAGACTTCACCAGATACCGAATAGACGCTGATTTTCATACTGATCCATTGGTAATTTGAAATCTCTTTAAACTGACTGTTCTCAAGAAACACCTGTTGAGACAACAGATAAATAGGTCTACCCCTTAGGAGAAGTTAATACAAAACAGTGTGCTTTAACTGATAACACAAACTGAACTGCATCCTTCACTGATTTCACACTTTGAAATGGAAGTGGATTAAAATGGAATGCCAAACTATGCAGGAAACAGAGTGCTGTCACAATAAAGCATGGCATACAAATAAAAATAAAATCTGCACAAGGAATCACTGCATACGAGTTTAAAATTAGCTCCATTTTGGTTGATGGGACTCATAAAATCATAACTGTATACTAAAGCAATAAAAACAAAATACATTACCTTTTCAGCTGGGTAATTTATACCCCTTTTTATTACCTCAAAGAATATAGTGCCAAGTCTATCCTGATGTAGCACAGAGTGACAGGTGATTAATAGCAGTAAATAATGGAATATGAGGCACAATTTTTCTTCACACCTGCTTGCAGGGTGACATATGCAGATCTGACTTTGAAGTAGGGACAGCTGTTCCCTGCTTCATAACATGTTAACACTCCACTTTTAAAAGGGCATTCTTTAGTATTGCTCACTTTAAACTTCTTGGAGAAATTAATTATTTTCAGACATAAAATTAAATTCTACTAGAATAATTTTGTATTGTTGACAGCAATAAAACCCACAGAAAATGTATTTCATACACTGACGTAAATAGGTCCCCATTTCCACTACCTGGTGCTCCCGGCTACGGCTGCCATGTTTCTACTGCTCGCCCAAGCGGCTAGGCACGGATACCTGGTCAGGTTTTGTGTCTAACACTCGATGTAGCCAAACTGGCTACAAAGGAAGTTTGTCATCACATAGACAGGAGGTGTGTGTCGAAAATAAATCGACAGGGAAATTGCTACCACTGTAGCTGATTTTCTTTCATATAGGTAAAGCATGCATATGGCATTTTCTTTGTTTTTTCTTTAAACTGTATTGTATGTATCGAAAGCAGAGAACTGTTGAATTGAAAAATGTTCATCCTGCTTCGCCACACAAGACATTGCTTCTTTTTTTAAATTTGATTTAAAACACAATAACAAAACCTGGCTGTTTTGCTATGCTCTCCTTCTTAACCAGATGTATTATTTTTATTTGTAATGTGTCTATGGTTAAATTGAGTTGTCTCATAAAACACAGTATGATGCCACAAACCCCCAGTGACCTTAGACACACTGCAAGAATTTACAAGGTTGGCCAGGTTTAGTAAAAACACCAAAACTCTTTTGATTTTGGCAGCTAGCCGTGGGCAGCCGAAGCCTGCAGCACCAGGCAGTGGAAACAAGGCTGGACTATAAAACTAAAAACTTTTGACTTGTTTTTAAATAAAGGAGGTGAAATTAAACTAGAATCACCTCTATATCACTAAGTGGGATCCTAGTATTATATTGCTTGAAAATCACTCTTTTTTTAAATGTGCATATCCAGTGAATTGATTCATTGCCAGAACTTAAGATCAGTATTTCAAGTACAACAATATTGAAATATCATTGACATTTTTCTTGTTTGTCTAGGTTACCACATGTTTAATGTATTAGGGAACATATTTAGTAATACAAAATTAAACTTGAGAGAAGGAAAAATAATGTTTTGACAAAATCAACATGTGTCTCTGTATGTGTGTGGAGTGGATCATATACCGATCATCAAAAGAAACGTATCACTATTAACACATTTATTTCCGAAAAAAATAAGGTACATAAATTATGGACATTGACAAAACGTTTTTGGTTTCTTTTTAATGACTCGATCATTCATCCTTGACCATGACACGCTTGAGTGCTTACGACTGAAGCATATGCACTTAATCACCTAATTAGTGAGACAGTTGATTGGACACTGGATATGGAGTGATTTCAGTTGTTGAATTGCAAGCTTGAATAAAAGCAATAAAGAAAATCACAGAAAAAAAAAAAATCTGCCATACAAATGAATCATGACAGTATAACATTTTCTGTGCTGTTGTATTTGATTGTGCAACAATCTAATTATGCTGACATTATAGTATTGTATACAGTTTGAAGTGACTTTTACATATTTTGAACTAAAACTTTTTAGTATAAATATCTCACCAAGTTTATAAAGATTTAATTGAAATAGGTTTACTGTTTAAAAAATTAAAATACTGTTTAGACCTCTTGGAATACAATTTAAAGATTAATCGAATCAAAATAAAAACCTAGAGAGTCAGAAAACAAAGCCTGAGCTAATGAGAGCGCTCTATTACTTTTTGTAGAAAATAATGAAAAGAGGAGAGAAAACCCATCACCATTATTTTATTCTTCCTTTACAAAGTAAACAGTATAAAGACTTTAACGCCTGAGTTAGGGTCTTTCATCATTTAAAAAACTCAAGAGACCTGTTCTAGGGTACAACTTTTTTCATTGTAAAAGGAAAACCAAGAACAACCTATGTTGCTATAGTTTTGTAACAAGGCCATTTTCTATTCACAAAAATGCGGCAATTGAACACTAATATTTGATAAACAAGGTCCAGAATGCCTAAAAACGTAAAACATCAAATACCGTTTACCACTATTTAAAACAGGTTTCAACAAAAATCAGCTACAGTCCACGCTGCCTAATTGGGATATTGATAATCAGGACTTCTGCTTAAATAGGATACAACTCTGGGAGACGGTTCTTCTCAATGCTATTTATGTTGTTTAATTGGAATACAGTATTTTGATGAGCGGAGATCGCTTTTCAGCCTTGTGAAAAGATGAGGTTTCATTCTTTTTCATTTAATGTAGAAATAAAAAAATTAAAAAAACGCGATTCATTTTGTTTAGGAATAAAAAAAACAAACAATTGACTTCTTTTAAATTAGGTATTTAACATTTAGTCATAATGGGAAGTGATTTCACTTTTTTTTTCATTTAGAAACAAAAAAGTGTGGCTAAGGTCGTCTCAAATGCCTCTCGTTTAATTGGGACAGCCGCTTATTTGGGATGTTTTTACTTCTCCCATGGTGTCCTGATAAAGTGGTGCCGACTATTGTAAAATCAGACTTGCAATAAAATTTGTGAAATTGAGTTTGCACTTGATATGCTAGCATAAGAACATATAAACACACAAAAACAAACTTTCTATAAATTAGTTTTAGTATACATGGTAGAATAACTGTTTACAAACAGCAAAAATGTAAAATTCACAACAAACTGATGATAAAAGCTGTGGAAATGTTACACTTGCTTTGAAATTAAAAACAATTTGAGGTTCTTGGAGATGTATTTTTTTATTTCAATTTAAAACCACACAGCATTTGTATTTTCTTAAAATAACTTAAACTGCCTATCAAGCAAACAATCACAAAACCAAATTATGTTGATTTACTTTTTAACCCTGTAATATTTTCTGTGATATGCAACTGTTTTTTTTTTTTAAAACTTACTTGTTTGTTACTTTGTACAATATCTTATAAATAAAATTGGCCGCTAAACGGTTAAATCCAAAATCAAAAGGAATGCTTTTCAAATGCATGATTTGTCTTCTATGTCATACCAAGTTGTTATACAATTAAAATTCACAACACTAGCAGCATTGCAATGTTGCCAATGGAATACTTCAGCCTTGTGCAACCACAGATGCATTTATCATATCAGACAGCAACAATAATTCACATGATATCTTTTATATATATATATGATGTGATTTTATATCTTTATAGATAGATAGAAAATCGATGCATATATAAAATACAGCATGAGTTACACATACTGAAAAGTAACTGTTTTGTGACACACAGTAATGACAAATCTGCCACCCACTTTTGTAGGACCTAATTTAAGTCCAACCATTCTGATACATTTATAAAAAGGGTTTCCTAAGTACTTTAACAGAAAAATAGAATTGTACATTATCATAAGCATTATTTTGTTTAGTTTTACAATAGAGAAACATATATAAATTGCCCAATATAGCATACATCCTATTATTTTGTTTGTTTACATTTTAACACTATTAAAATGAGCTGGTGTACAAATCCTGTATTTGTTAAACAGCTGGTCCAAGATGACATTGCAAATATTTGTCTTGCTGAGGGAGGTAACAAAAGTTGTCTGTAGTCAGCAAAAGCCAAGTCCTGCCCCTTTAGGTCTCTGCAGTGCTCTAATTGGCTCCGATATTCCAGTGCCATCTGGTCCCAGCCCCATACCAGGGGACCAGCCCATACATTGCAGCATCCTGTTGCCAATGTTGTTCTCCGGGATTGGTTGTGCGTTTTCGCCTACATACCCTTGGATTAAGAGAGAGACAGAGATTTAATTAACATTGCCACGTGGAGGAGAGCAGGATATTCTCAATTAAAGACTAAAGCCCTCTAATTCTCTAAATTCATATATTAGGTTGTAAGGGCAGGCTATATATATATATACACACACACACACACAATACATGAATATAGGCTATATTTGCATCCTGAGCCTTTTGAAAAAAACAAAAACAAAATAAGTGCGCAGTAGTGACATTAAAATGGCATATTCATCTAGATTATAGTTGACCTTTGGCCCACATTTGACTCCTGTGTACCCCGAGACCACTTTCAAATACTAACAGCATGATTTTCAAAAGGGGCAAAATAAGAACTAAGTCGCAAAATTATTTTTAAAGCCCGATTAATGTAACCACATCACTCGATTTACATTTTTAAAGCATCAACAAGTGAATACACGACTCATTTCACCTAAAAGTTTGAAAGCCATATACTTTGAGACCCAAATCCGGTTTTAGAAATCACTTTGTGACCTTGTTCTTATTTTGCCCCTTTTGAAAATCACGCTGAAAAGGTCTTGTTTTCAATCACTGGACAACACCCACAATTTGTGGTTTTTAGGCACTTTTAACAAATCTGTCTCTGAAGATTTACAATCATCTCCACCAATGGGAGGCACTAACCAAACAAGCAAGACAAGTAATCTCCATTGAAGCATACCCCATTGAAACACCTTTTCCTTAAAAATACATATTTTTTTTTGCAGTTCATTATCTACCGTTTAATTCACCGTTCCTGAATTATCAAAAAGAAAATTATATTTAAGATTCTTTAATATTGACTTAATTTACATTATTATTATTGTTCATTAAATTCACTTGCAATTTGAACCTCGTAGTTTATGATGATACATAAACCCGAGACGGAATTATTTTCCTGTAACTCACTGAAGCCAATCTATCTATCATATACACAGTATATATAAAAGGACATACAATCTTGGTCACTTTGCCTTGCCAGTAGTGACTTTCAGAACACAACAGGGTTTATTATATATTTCAAGGTTAATCTGTTTGCAGTTCAACACATTTAGGCTTGCAATCAGTGTCAAGTTCATGGTTTAAATCCTGCATTTTCACAACATCCAAGTTAACTTACAATGAAATGGAGTACTCACTGCCACAGTGAGAAAAGGACATGCCACACGAGGGCAAGAAGCAGGATAATGCTCTCATGACTACTCAGGAAGCAAGCCAGTTACAGAATAGTAATGACAGATGGGATTGGTAAAGCTTATCATTCAAGTAATAGGATACGTTTCTAAAAATGTTATAAGACATGTACATTCTTATTGAATGATATAATGAGGAATACTGGCTCACTGGGGTTCTCATACCAGTGTTTCCAAAAAACAGTGCATTATCATTTCCGAACATCCTCCCTTCTCTTTTAATAACAATTCTGTTATACAGTCTTGTTCTTGTTTGTATGTGTTTTAATGTATTCTTACTTTTTAACTCAATTTAGATTTCGGTACATGACTGTTTACCCCTCATGTGTTCCGAGTTTAATTCTCTCTATTAAGTTGTTTTTATATGTCCTCTGTGACTATCTTGAGCCTATTTGTTGTTTTGCATTAAAAGCACTTTAACACTAAAGTTCCAGTACTTTCAACTCCCTCTGCCATAGCTTGCACTTTCTAAAGGTTTTGCAAACAGCATGACAATCAAACTTTACTGCATTTTTGTACTTAACAGTCCTACAGTACAAAAGCGCCTGTTATTTAATCAGTGGCAGTTATGAGCACTATTTTTTTTTTACAATACATTACAAACTTCTGAGTAAGTTTAAATTTGTGTAAATAGGCTAACCCTTGTGTGGCTAATTAATTTGTTATGCAAATCGAATAGCTGACATTCATTTTGTAATATATGATAAAGATCTCTTTTGCATGATCCACCAATAGGCTGAGTGCTTGGTTGGCAGGTGCTTCTGTATCAAATACTACACCAACTTTCCTGAAAAAAAAAGGTACTTATTGAGGACTTGTTACAGCCGTCACCTCACTGGAAAGGAGACCTGGGTGATTAATTAAAAACAATAAATACATTTATTAATTTATTTTTTTAATGCATACACTGAACCAGTGCTAGTCTGGCCCTATACTTTACTCACATAGTTATGGCTGGGGTATCATTTTTTATTTTTTTGTCCAATATCATTAGTTTGGCTTCAATCTTTTTTTTCTTTTCTTTTTAAAGATATGCACATATTAGAAAGGCAACACTGTGAAGTTAAGTGTGTATGATATTAATGTCATTGTCCCAAAATACATTTAATTCTGTCTACAAGTTGGAACCAGATCAGAGGTCTGGAGCTGCTACAGGCGACACATCTGTTTAATCATCCTGATGTAAAACAGCTTGAAGAACAGATTTTAAATTATTGCTCACTATTAAAAAAGGGACTTAAAAAAATGGAATGGCATTCCACTAACTTGTGTGTGTGTGTGTGTGTGTTTACCAATTAGAATAAAATGTTCCTAGGAAGCTTTCAATCAAACATGCAGCAGACATTTTCATTGTGCCCTGCACAGATTCAAGGCACTCTGTGCCAGGCGCAGCCCCAAAACATAACCGAGCCTCCTCCATGTTTCACTGTAGGTATGGTGTTCTTTTCTTTGAAAGCTTCATTTTTTCGTCTGTGAACATAGAGCTGATGTGACTTGCCAAAAAGCTCCAGTTTTGACTCATCTGTCCAAAGGACATTCCCCCAGAAGGATTGTGGCTTGTCAATATGCATTTTAGCAAATTCCAGTCTGGCTTTTTTATGTTTTTCTTTCAAAAGTGGAGTCCTCCTGGGTCTTCTTCCATGGAGCCCACTTTCGCTCAAAAAGCGATGGATGGTGCGATCAGAAACTGACGTACCTTCACCTTGGAGTTCAGCTTGTATCTCTTTGGCAGTTATCCTTGGTTCTTTTTCTACCATTCTCACTATCCTTCTGTTCAATCTGGGGTCGATTTTTCCTCTTGCGGCTGTGCCCAGGGAGGTTGGCTACAGTTCCATGGACCTTAAACTTCTTAATAATATTTGCAACTGTTGTCACAGGAACATCAAGCTGCTTGGAGACGGTCTTGTAGCCTTTACCTTTACCATGCTTGTCTATTATTTTCTTTCTGATCTCCTTAGACAACTCTCTCCTTTGCTTTCTCTGGTCCATGTTCAGTGTGGTGCACACAATGATACCAAACAGCACAGTGACTACTTTTCTCCATTTAAATAGGCTGAATGACTGATTACAAGATTGGAGACATGTGTGATACTAATTAAAGAAACTAATTAGTTTGAAATATCACTATAATCCAATTATTTATTATCTTTTCTAAGGGGTACCAACAAATGTGTCCAGGCCATTTTAGAATATCTTTGTAGAATAAGCAATAATTCATCTCTTTTCACAGCTTCTTTGCTTTATTCCATGACATACCAAAGGCATGCAAGTATACATGAAATAGCTTTTAATTTCATCACTTTTCAGGAGGAATGAAGCATTATTTCAATGAGCTGTAAGGGTACCAACAAATTTGAGCACGTCTGTACATGTTGACACATTGGTTAAGAAAATAAGGGGCATTTAGTTCTAAAACAGTACTTGTTATCATCATCTGATAGAGGACCTACCTGTATCAGACAGGTAGATGTAGCACTAAGTAACAAAAATGGTGAACAAAGCAAAAGGAAATAACTATTTCCTGTCACACTAATCTCAGTCAAGATCTTAAGTATAGATTACTGGTAGTTGCATACAGTCCTTACGCCTCTGACAGCAGACTATGATAAAACTGCATAATGTATTTAGGTAGAGTCGACAGTATCTTCAAGGCTTATCAAAATCCTTTTCGGCTACTCCTGTCTTTATGGATAGTAGGGGGGTTACTGTTCTATTAATTTCTAACCATTTTTAGGCAGGTCAAAACAAATTTGGCATATAATAATATTGTAGGGGTGGTGGTGGATTTGACAAGATGCTCTTTAGGAAATGTATAAAATCCTGGCTTAGTTATGAGATTGATCTTACACAGTAATCCAGAAAGAAAGAACATATTTGTTGCAAAAACAATTTACATTGATTACCTATCAACAACTACATCTTGCTCCTCAATGTCTTCCTTTTTCATTTTTTTTTTTTAAATTTACAGCTCAATATAATTTTGTATGAATTATTTTTTACAGAGCTATAAACTGTAATTGAAACAGTAACATGATGGTACAGTGCACCATAGGTATTATTTCCTTTTATATCACTCATGGCAGCTCTAAATCGCTTTCTTAGAAATACCTCTTTTACGCTGGGCAATTTTTACAATGTGTGACCTGCTAACCCTTACCTCCTACCCTGCATCTTTGCCACAACACAGAGTTAGTCTTTCCATCACCTCAAATACCTTCCCAGGCTCTCTGGAAAGTAATTCACTTGTGTAATTGGCTCAAGAGATGAAAATCTTGTATCAGCCTCTCTAGCCACTAATCTATCCAGCTGACTGCAAGCCTAATTGGCAGCTTGTTTAGTAATTTGGATCCTAAAGTGGTTTTATTGATGTTGCATAAACATCTATATAAAAGGAGGGGATACTTTCTGCTTATGTTTACATTTGTTTTATTTTATCTATTATTATTAAATACATAAAGGAGGCGGTGTGGTCCAGTGGTTAAAGAAAAGGGGTTGTAACCAGGAGGTCCCCTGGTTCAAATCCTGGCTCACCCGCTGTGTGATATTGAGCAAGTCACTTAAACTCCTTGTGCTCCGTCTTTCGGGTGAGACGTTGTTATAAGTGACTCTACAGATGATGCATAGTTCACACACCCTAGTCTTTGTAAGTCACCTTGGATAAAGGCATCTGCTAAATAAACTAATCCAAGGCATTATGTTCTCGAGTATTAAAAGAAACTTATCACTATTATAACACATTTATTTTGGAAAAAAATAAGGTATATAAATGATGGACATTGACAAAATGTTTTTGGTTTCTTTTTAGCCACTCGATCATTCATCCTTGACTATGACATGCTTGAGTGACTATGACTGAAGCATATGCACTTAATCACCTAATTAGTGAGACAGTTGATTGGACACTGGATATGGAGTGATTTCAGCTGCTGAATAGCAAGCTTGAATAAAAGCAATAAACAATATGCCACGTCTGTTAAGAGAGCAGCGCCTTCGTGCAATTGGCATGTTGGAGGCTGGACTAGGGCAGCGTACTGTGGCTCCCTGTCTTGGGTGCTCACAGCCAGCATTTTCAAACCTGGCGAGACGGTATAACCAGACACACTTTGTCAATGACAGGCCACGAACTGGGAGAACAAGAGTCACAACACCTGCCCAAGATCGACAGATCATTTTGTAGCACCTTCCTGATGTCCCTCCTCTGAACCAGGGTTTAACTGTGTATCTCTCTTTATAAAAACATACAGCATAAAGGTAAGCAGAGATGGGACATCCCATTAGTATAATAGCTGTGAGGCACTATGGTTTGGGAAGTTCATAATATTTTCTTTATTTCCCAGGTCAAAATCATTGCTGCAGTTCAGTTAGCCTTAGACAAGGTATGCGGGTAAGGCTTTTAAAACACAACCACTACAAGCAGGATCAACACCTTTGAATTTTATATTTTCACCCTAGACTAACTGAAATCAAGCAATGTCTCAGCAGTGTACCAGCATCAGCCAGGCTTGAGAAGAGAAAAAAAAAAGGAAAAAAAAACCGATGCACCCAAATACAGAAAGATCAGGCACAGTAAGTGCCTTGTGTGTTGTAATATACAGCAAACAAGTGACTGCAATACACTGCAAATCTATTTATTATTTTGAGGCATTTGGAACTGGTACAATTTTAACAAACAACTGTATTTTTGTCTTATCATAGTACATTTGAATGTAAATTGCTGTTTATAATACATCTAGTGCTTGCACAAATGTAAGAAACCCTTTAAAAATAAAAATGCATTAGTTTTGTGGTTGAATAAATGTTATGCTGTCCTTTGCCTTCACCAGAGATTTGTGGATCTTATTTCATATTGTGTATTTACTTTACAGCCAACACCCAACTGATTTAAAGAACAATATGTACCCAATTTACTGTGCAATTACTGAATTACCTGTAACTATAAAAGTCCTACACTATGCATGTGTGCATGTTTTTTTCTTACGTCTTTTGTCTTTTGCAGACTGAAGCAGGTTTTACTCAAGGATGTGCCTGTATTTAGCTCCATCCATTTTGCCCTCTACCCTGACAAGCATCCCCATAGCATGATGCTGCCTCCACCATGCTTCACAGTAGTGATGGTGTTACCTGGGTGATGTGCTGTGTTGGGTTTGCGCCAGACATAACGCTGTGCATTTAGGCCATATAGTTCAATTTTTGTTTCATCGGACCACAAAACCTTTTGCCACATCTTTTCAGTCTCCCACATGCCTTTTTGCAAATTCCAAGCGGGATTTTACATGTTTTTTTCCAGAAATTGCTTCCTTCTTGCCACTCCTCCACACAGGCCAGATTTGTGGAGTATCTGAGCTATTGTTGACACGTGGACAGTTTCTTCCATCTCAGCCATGGAATGCTGTACATGTTTCAGAGTTGTCATTGGCCTCTTGCTGGTTTCTTTGACCAAAGCCCTTCTTACCCGGCTGCTCGGTTTGGGAGGACGGCCTGCTCTAAGCAGATTCTGGGTGGTGTCGTATACCTTCCACTTCTTAATGATCGACTTGACTGTGCTCCAAGGGATATTCAATGCCTTTGAAATCTTTTTATAACCCTCCCCTGATCTGTGCCTTTCCACAACTTTATCTCGGAGTTGTTTTGAAAGCTCCGTGGTCTTCATGGTAGTATCTTTGCTTTGAATGCACTACCCAACTGTGGGACCTTACAAAGACACATGTATTTAATCTGAAATCATGTGAACCACTTTTATTGCACACAGATGGACTCTCCCCCCCCCCCCCCCCTTTTATTCACACATTGAAAGCGTTGCGTAGGTTGTGTAAATCAAAGGAAAAAAATCCCATTTAAATGCATCAAGATTTCAGGTTGTAACACAACAAACTGTGAAAACATCCAAGGGGGGTGAATACTTACTATAGGCACTGTACATACACACAGACAATGTGTTTACTGTGTGACTTTGGCTCAAGGCTGAAAACAGGCTGTATATTTAGAAATCAATATCAAGTGTATCAATATTAATTTTATTTGTTCAATACAAAACAAAAAGGTTAAGCATGCACAGCAGAGCTGAAAATAAATTGTGTGTTCTTGTCACAATTAATATATATTTAACCAATAACTTACATAGCTATATACTGAAAATTGTATGAGTGGAAATATTAGTAAGGATTTGTCAGAAGTGCTTTTCTAGATGTTTTATAAATTATATTGCAACTAGGAAAGATGCAACATACAAAGTAAATATGTATTAAATATATATGTTGCAACCGTTCTAAATACAACATTTGAGCCATAAATATCATTAAAAAGTTAATTACCATAACCAATTCCACAGTATGCATGTAAATATTGAAGTGCGACATACAGACCTACACCTCTATATACCTCCAGAATCTGATAATCTCAATAATTTGTGCTAAGACGAAGATTACCTGTGATATGGCTTCTTTGTAGGATGATGAACTCCACAGAGTGAACTCTTGGACTCCATTTTGCTTGGGCCAGGAAAACAAACAGATCTCTAACCCAGAGATCATTGCAATATAGTCCTTTTTGGCACCAAAGTCGGTATCCTTCCCCCAAAAAACCCTGTTCCAAATAAGCATTGTTGTCCAAATTTCGAAAAATAAGAAGTCAAAAAGAAAAGGGGGAAAGGAGTGTGGGATATAGGTATGTGGAGTTCATCATCCTGCGAAGTAACCATATTACAGGTAATCTTTGTCTTCTTACCTCGTCTGATGAACTCCACATGGAGTGAACTATACCAAAGCATGTACACAAGAGGGTGGAAGGTTTAATATTAGTAGAGGATGCCACATATAACACGGAGTCAGCAAAAATAGGGTGAGAACAAGACACATCTAAATTATAATGTTTAATAAAAGTTTTGAAGGAGGCTCAAGTCGCAGCATTGCAAATGTCCTGTATCGGGACAGATTTTAGTTTTGCTCAAATAGTAGCCACTCCCCTTACTGAGTGGGGTTTGATGGATCCTGGGACTGATTTCTTCTCAAGACTGTAGCAGAATAAAATGCATGAAGTAATCCAATTTGAAATTGTTTGTTTAGAAACTGGTTTGCCCTGGGTTTGTGAGTTAAAGGAGATAAATAGTTGCCCTGATGGTCTGATATCACGGGTCCTGTGAATGTAAAAATGTGAAGCTCTCCTGACATCAATCAGGTGAAGTCTAGCCTCTTCTTTAGATTTGTGAGGTTTTTGGGTGGAAATCCGGAAATGTTATCACTTTGGTAAAAACTGAGGCTTAGGTCTGCAGACGATCCCTGATGCATCGATGACCAGTTCACCCTCTTCTTGCTGATGTTACAGTGACTAAAAATGCTGTTTTCTATGTAAGAAACTTCTGTTCAGATGTGGCCATGGGATCAAATGCCGTCCCCATGAGTTTCCCAAGTATTAGGCTGAGGTTCCATTGTGGAACAGTGTGTTGGTATCAATAGCGTCCTAGCCAGCCTGAAGTTGTATCTTGGATACATTCTTGCTTTCCTCTGCTAACTGCATGGCCAGTTCAATATTCTCTGGGGTAGGTGTCTGTAGCTTGTGTTGGTACTTTTCAGCATACACCTGATAATTGCTAACGCACATACTGCATGAGACCATGTAGCTCTTTTTCAGGAAGGTATCCACCTTCTTGTCTGCACGATCTGAAGCTGAGGGTTTGGAGGATGTAGCCGTCCTTGGTGTAGCTAGGATGGTATCTAGCTTAGTTGGTTTGAACAGATGGTCCTTTTTGGCTGGTTGGCATTCCATAGAATTTATCTACCCTTGGGAGGCATGCTGTAACTGAGGTCTGGGCTTCTAGACAGCCTTGTGGAAGGGGAACCCTTCACAGGCTTTCTTGACCCTTGGAAATCATCCTCATTTTTTGTGATCTGGATATTTATATTAAGAGATGATGAAATCCTCCTCAAAACAGCATCAGCATTAGTATAGATCGGCGACATCATCCCCCACCAGGTCAGGCGCCTCTGCGGAGTAATGCTGTCCGTACATATCTGTCAGCGCTGGAGTACCAGAAACTGCCGCATAGGTTACAGGCTGTGGAGGTCGAGCCTTAGGATTTTAGAATTCCCCCATCCACTGGAAGAACTGATCCCTGGTCATAGGAGTCATCGTGAGCTGTGAAGGAGACTGCCGCGCAGTGCTGGTTGTCTCCGCAATGGCTGCAGCTGGCTTTGCAGGCGTGTCTCTCTCCCTGCTGCCGTGCCCATATGAAGATTTACTGGAACGCTTCTTAGGGGGAGACATGGTGGAGCTTCTTTGTTCCTTCGGCCTGCCTGGTCTTTTTGTAGCCCTCAGGGAGGAGGCAACACAGAGTCTTTCCCTCTGTCGTGGTATCCGACATGTCAATACCCATTAGACAGAAATCCCTACTGCAAGACCGTGGTAGTGGGGAACCACACAAAACAGAGGGCATGGGGTAGACAAACACACTAATAAAAGAAAATAATTTATGTATAAAAAATGAAACAAAAATAACTAGCTGAAACCCAGGGAAAGAGGAATAAGTTAAAATAATTATTATTATCTATATATTAACAGTTTGCTCTGTGTGGAGTTCATCAGACGAGGTAAGAAAGAATGTTCATAGCAAGTTACGACAGTGGTTCTCTAGATATATTGTAAGTTTGACATACAGGCATAAAGGGTTATGAGCACCCCTAGCTGTGAAAAGGTTAATACCAATGATTACTTAGTTGTATTATGTTATGTATTCATTCCCTCATGCCCTGACTTAAAATATTCAAGAATACATTGTTGGCTCCCTGGATGAGTTTGGGTGATAGGGGTTCTGCTATTATCTGATGTCTGAATGTTGTTTGTATTACAAAATAACTTTTGACTTGTGTACCATGTACAGCATCAAGAAAAAAACAAAACAAAAGAAAACGTTTGGTTATTATCATAACCCTTGTTCCCTGAAATAGAAATGTAACCTTTACCGTACGGGTATTTACCTCCAAAAGACCCTGAAACCTGAATAAGATATCAAAGCTGCTCGCAGGGCCTGTAACGCAGTCATGGCCCACCCCCAAGGGCATAAAAGTACTGTGCTCACAGGTCTCCACGTCATTTTTCCTTCCAGCCTGCTGCAATCATGGACGCAGCGACCTTGAAGGTTAATGGTTATATTTCTAATTTCAGGGAACCAGGGTTATGATGATAACCTAACGTCCCCTTTCAAATTTGAAATGTAACCATTATTCATTTGGACAGCCTCTGCTCGGCTTGACCATGTGACTTCGCCCCATAGAAAACAAAAGAATTGTTCGAACTGCCTCCAACTTTTCATCCTGCCAACCGCACAGGGCAGAGCTTATGGAGCTGTCACTCCCTGTCAGACAGGAAAGGAGGTGGATAGAAAGCCTCCAATTTCATAGACTGGTTGACATGAAATGCCAAGATCGTCTTCGGCAAAAAGGCAGGATTGTTACAGAGCGTAACCTTTGTCCTGGCCTCTGTTAAAATGACCATGTTTAACCTCCAGCAAGGAACGATGTCCTTCATAGCCGAAGCCGCTGAGCCCCTTTCAAAAATTGCCCCGCCAGGAAGTGAGCTTCTGGGGAGACCGAGCCAATTTTGAGATGGCAAGCCGAAATGGCTGCCAGATAGACCTTTAACATGGAGGGGGATTTCCCCTCATGAAAAATGTCTGCAAAACAGAGACCAAGACGGCTGAAATGCAGCCGTTCAGGGGCCAGACCCAGAGCTGCAGGCTCGATGGGTCGGGATGTCATAAAGTCCTCCGTGCCTTACTGAGTAGGTCACATCTACTGCCAGCGGGTTCCCGCCTGTTAGGATGAACCAGGGAGCAGTGGGTGGTGAGCCCAAATGAGGCTCACCACCTCAGGGTGAAACTTCCACTCTGAGGCACTGGGAGGTTCTCATGTGCCCAGAGCAAAAGCTTGCGGGCCACGCGATGGAGACTGGGCCACCCTGGTGGTTAATGCAAGCCACCACTGTTGTGTTGTCTGTACAGACAAGCATATGTCTCCCTCGAATCTCCTGCAAAAAATTCTCCAAGGCCAGTTAAACTGCCTACAACTGCAAAACATTGATGTGGAGACCCTGCCAAGGGGGTTACACACACCTTGCGCCCCCTTGCCATTCCACACAGTGCCCCAGCCCAGGCTGGACTCGTCCATGGTGACAACCTCCCTTCTGGTGACACTGCCCAGTGCTACGCCGAGGCAAATGGGCAGGCTGTTTCCATCAAGAGAGCGCCTTTAAACAGTGACAAGACACTGTCAAAAGGCGGTCGGGTTTAATGTGAGCTAAAAAAAACCCTGCAGAGGCCACAGGGCCAATGGAAGGTTCAGGGAAGGCATCAAGCCCAGAAGTCTCTGGAACATCACTACTGTGAGCACTCTGTTGAGCTGAAAGAGCTATGAAACAGGTGGCTATTCTCTGCACTCATCCGACAGAGTTGACAGCAGGGATCTGGAGTCCAAGCACACTCCTGGATAGGAGGCTGTCTGAGAAGGCGTAAGCTGGATCTTCGCATGATTCACCTAAAGGCCCAACTGTTGAAGGTGGCCGGTGACAAGTTCCGTGTGGGCCTCTGCCTGTGCTGAAGACTGGGCACACATGAACCAGTCGTCCAGATAATTAAGCACTCTGATGCCTTTGAGTCTTAAAGGAGCCAAGATAGCTTCCATGCACATCAAGAAAGCACAGGGAACTAGTGAGAGGCCAAATGGCAAGACATGGAACTCGTACACTGTTCCCTGAAAAGCGAACCGCAAGTACTTCTTGTGGGCTGATTTTATGGGGATGTGGAAATAGGTGTGGCCTACTGTTACGTCATCACCTCCTTCAACTCAGATACAGGTTGACCTGTCTGAAGTCGAGGATCGGTCTGAGGCCACCTTCCCACTTAGGAACTAGAAAGTACCTGGAGTAGAACCCTTCCTCCAGCTGGAGGGAGTCTATCATGCAAATAGCCATAGACCACTGCGGCATCCTGTGGGTCTGTGACTGATGTTACATTCATGCCCCGAAAGGGAGAGGGACCGTGCTTGAACTGCAGTGAGTAGCTGGTCTGAATGGTAGTAAGCACCCATAAGTCCGTGGTTATATCATCATAGTTCTACATCACAGCCTTTTTTCTTATTTAAGTGTGGTATAATAATAACTCCAACTATCTAATAATATATCCAACTGTACAGTACCGGGTTGGTTCGGCGACTTTAGGACCTGGTCGGTATGGTATGGACACAGTACTGAGTCGGCACTGGTGCGGTAACCTCAGTGCCGGTTTGTTACAGAGTTGGTGACCTTGTTAACGTACGGTACGGGTCCACCGGTTCGCAGTCACCGTGGGTAGCTATGTACAGGGATGCCCACTTGTACAAGCCACTGGCAAAACCACTCAGTCAGTACACACACAAAACTGAGGGAAGCCTGCTTGTTAGATGGTACTAACAACCTTTTTAATGGTGTTGCTAAAAGCAATCACCAAAATGGCATCAAGATACGGTGAATGAGATTGTAAGCAATCAACACCCGAAGCGCATATCTTGGTCCTGCGCAGTGCTGCTGAGCCCAGCAGCTGCTCTCACAGTACTTGTGCAAAGCACCACGTTGCAGACCGGCCTGCGCGTAGTCTCTGTAAAAAGAAACAGAAAACACAAGAGAAACTTCTCTACAAACAGTAATACAATATTACAGTAAATAATGTATTGTAATATGCGAGAACAAAATGTCCCGTAACAAAAAACGAGAAATAGTAACTTCAGCCGGAGCTATGCAGCCTGGAGGGAGAGCACAAGTCAGCCGACTTATGCTGCTGGATCCCTGGCAAGGAGCGACTAAGACGATAGCTTAATGCAGGGCACAAGGCTGCAGTGGGATGTAACAAGCAACAGGCTATAGTGCACTAATTATGTGTAATTAGTGAAAACTATTACAGCGATTATTTTAATATCACATACATTTTGTGTAAAAACACAATAAATGCAAATTATACAGCAGATAGAGGTAACAAGTACTAATATGAACAAGGCTCATCAGTCAGGTCAGTCTTGAAAGGAAGAATGGCGTGAAGACCTGTGAGCGCAGTGCTTTCATGCCCTCGGGGGCGGCTATGACTGCGTCACAGGCTCAATGAGCAGCTTTGATATATCTTATTCGGGTTTCAGGCCTTTAGGAGGTAAATACTCATATGCTAATAGTTACATTTCGTAAATGAAAGGGAATTAATCATTTGGTCTGGTATATTTTTCAACACTACCACTGGTTATTAAATCAACTGGGCCATTGCTTCCAAAATTTTTTCAGTAAACTACCAATCACACTTTTAGTGCAAAAAAAAAAAAAAAAAAAAAACTTGCAGGAAAAATCCTTTTACTATATGATTTAGAGAAGAATGATAAAGGAATCATAGATCAAATTGGAAAGCTGTCAGGAGCTGATGGGCCATATTAAGAGCACTAATACTGTCAGAACAAAATGTAACCAATCTTTGAATGCCTTCAACCCTGCAATATGCCTAATAGAAAACTCAAAAACTATTTGCCTGTCAAAGCAGCAAAATCGAAGTAGATCCTGGCTATAAATGTACCTGTTGTCATTGGTCCAGCAATAGGTGCAGCCTTGCGTCTCCGCTTGACGTCTCCTGTGCAGAGCGATCCTAAGTGAACACTCGTTTGTCTGCAAATTAATTTGCAAAAGGAATTATTAGTGCAGAGAAAACAGCACATAAATACACAGCCTGCACAATCTTAAATCAAAACACCCACAATGAAGAGAGAGCTGCATAATAAAGCTACCAATCTTGTTTATATCAAAACATAATTATGTTTGTTGACAAGTGCTCAGCATCCAAACTCAGCACCATAAATTGTTACTAGAATGAATAACATAAAAGGAATGCTTTTTAATTTTCAAATCTGGCAATCTTTCTGGCTCCATTAAAAAAAAAAAAAAAAAAAAAAAAAAAGGCTGTCACTTCTGACAGGAAAATGGTTAAGATTAATTATCTAAAGAGTCCACAATACAGTCACTGATATATCAATAGGTTACTAATGCTTCACTGTCAGCAGTGCCTTCACTGTAGGGCAAAATGGGCTGTTCCATTTTTGTAAAATATTCAGATTCTGTTTAAAACTAGGGCAGCTACTGCAGAAACATTATCACAGTTGTTACAAACAAAATCAGACAAACAACACTTTTGTTGGGAAATGTTAATCTCATAACCCTTTATTGTTTCTAAAATGCAACAACACAAAAAGAAAAGAGAACACAAGGAGGTGTCTGATTCTAAGGTAGAGGATTTTACGGGATAGTCCACTGCATTCGTCAGCCAACATTATCTGTCCACAAGACAGATCATGTACTACAAGACGAAATTCATATTGAAAAGTTAAAGAAGCATAATGTTGTGAACACACATTTCAAACATACACATACTGGGGATGGGCTCATTCAATTTGCAGACTAATAATGAGAAATATTGGTCAGACAAAACTTTAAATCTGTGAATGTGTCCTTTGGACTGACGGAAGAGGCTGGGTTATAACTCTCAAATTTAGATGGACCAAGACCCATTCAATGCATGGGGTCACCCTTAACCTTCTGTCACCATGCTTTTCGGATGCCAAACCAATATACCCCCATGTTCCATTAAGTCTGATCTTGAGCTTAGTTTCTAATCCTGATTTCTCCTGTTATCCTGCTGGGTACAGTATCTTGCCATATTACCTGTGAAATGGCACCTGCCTATCTGTATATGAAGAGACAACAGAATTGAAAATTGGATAAAAAAAAATGCCATAATGTCAGCCAACCTGGAGACCTTGGGTGTAGGACTAGCAGCAAGTTTTGCTTGATTAATTTACAAAAAATTGATTCTCTGTTATATTGCATTGAGATATCTAGACTATTGATCAGCAAGATTAAGGTATTCGGGTCCACCACCCCCCGTAGCATGAAGTAAGGACTACTTTGTTATTGATGTCACCCTCCATGTAGAACACAGCAGTTACTTTTTAATTTAAAATCAATGACAGTCTGAAATGCACCCTTGTACCATCAGCATAAATGAACCATTCATCTTTGCAAAGAGCAATACTGATCAGAAACCAAGGTGAGAGCAAGATACATTTTTTTTTTATATAAAAGAACCCCTAAACATCACATGCTTTAAAAATACGGCCTGAGCTTGTATATTTGTATATTTGTATATTTTTAAAAGAGTAAGCTTTATATCAAATAAGAGGAGCAATACCGGTAGACTGTTCTGTAGGGGATGTGGAGTACAAACTGCCTGAAACTAGACTATGCCTGAAGAGGACGAAGTAGTGTTTAACTATCACCAAAGAAATCCGAACGGCTGAATGTTTCAGTGCTGCTACTTCCTCTTTTTAAATGTTTAATTGCACAGCCACCCACAGATCGGATGGGTCACTTCAATAAAAATGACACCTGGCATGATTTGAGATCTGTGCAAGCCTCTATACAGTCCTCAGGGTCAAAGCAACTTTGTGTCTTTCTTAAAGAATATCCAGTGGTACTAATCATATAGTTATTTGGAAATTTTCCCCACAACCTCTGACCCATCCTTTCACTTGAATGGGAGGACATGGCCATCTACTATTGACCAAGGGGTGTGTAACCCTCATCTAATGCTATGCTGCTACTTTCTTCATTCGGAATAGGTACTGTATTTAGCAGATGTTCCATATCTGTTCAGAAAAGTGAAGACTCTCACATACAGAATAACATTTTTTAAAAACAATTTACAATGCAAATCATGTATTTCTAATAGAGTAACCAAATAAGTACTATGTGTTACAAAGTAATCCTTTTATAATGAAGCCTCTTTGGATAAGATTAAGTGTAATGTAAGTTTTACCAGACATATGTGTTGAGGTTAGACTAGGCGAGTAAAAGATTCTGTATTTCTGTTCTAAAATGCATACACAAATCAGCATTGTGTGTGAAAGCAACTCTGTTAAACAAAATAAAAAATACTAGTGCTACCTTGTAGCCGCTTGTTCATTTTTAACTGTGTTTGCGATCCAAGGTGTACAGCTCCAACGGCAATAAGGCAGGGACATTGTTTTATGGCAAAATTATGCATGTATGGGCTATAAACAAATAAATAAAAAAAACAACTACAGTTTGCATATTTGTATTACATTATATTCCACTGCCCTGTAAATGTTATAAAAGTAAACACTTCAGTTCCATTTTAACATGAATTCTCTCCTAACCACCTTTGAGCTCTGCTTATTATTTCATTATATTGAATACTATGGGGTATACAAAACAATGCAAAATGCAATGCACAGTCAAAAAAATAAATTAAAGAACCCACAACATATTTTCACAGTGCAGTCTTTTGCAATGTGATCATCGCTAAACTGCCATTTTGAATGGAACCAACTCCCCAGTAATGTTGTTGAAGCTGACACCCTGGGATCCTTCAAGAAGCTGCTTGATGAGATTCTGGGATCACTAAGCTACTAACAACCAAACGAGCAAGATGAGCCGAATGGCCTCCTCTCTTTTGTAAACTTTCTTAAGTTTTTATGTTCTTAAGCTGGAATGGAATCCCTGCGTTGTCTTTAATTGTGGGAAAACCAGTGGCCCTCTGACCTTGAAAAACATGTCAAAGTCACTTGTGTGAACTTGTTCAAGGTACAAATCACACTGGCACTCCTACCCGGGTCCCAACCTGGATTCTGGCTACCTGGGTCGCAATCCCACATAGTGTGAAACCACGTACCTGGGTCACAATCTCGCGTAGTGTGAAACCACATATCTGGCTCGTACCCAGGTCCCAGCAACCCACCTCAGGATGTTGGTTGACACGCTTTGACCCAGGTTGAGCGACACAAAATGCATGACGGCCGCTCATAAGCTGACGAAATAAACAGCCACGCCTGCGTGAAGGTTTCACTTTATTTCTGTTTATTCTGTTTAGCCATATTTGTGTTCCTTGAGACATACCATGAGCCAGATTGCAGCAGGGATGAAGAAACATGTGCTCTAATCAACATTTAGGCTGACTGTTCAATCCAGAGAAGCTTGGATGGAAGCGTCCGTAACAAGCTGCTTCAGGGGCATTGATACGCACATTGTGTACATTGCATCTGTCACCCAGGTCAACCATGCTTTATGAAAAGCAGTGGGAAATCGCGTAGTCGACTCGCATGACACCGGGTCCTGACCCGGGTAGGATCCGATCGGGGTAGAGCACGGCAGTGTGAAATGGGCTTTAGATGTCATACAAACAAGGATTTCTTAACCACTAGAAGATCAGACTTGATGACTGAGCTGAGGGTTATTCTAAACAAACATGGATGTACCACATTATGAAACCATGTCCATCTCCAACAAACATACTCATATTATGTACGTCACGGTTAGCAGCGACCCTTGATAACTCTTTCAATGATTAGGAGAAAGGGACAAATGGCTTAAATTATTATATATATATATATATATATATATATATATATATATATATATATATATATATATATATATATACACACACACACACACACACATATATATATTTCATTATATATATGTATGTATATATAAATATATGTATATATACAGTGCCTTGCAAAAGTATTCAGACCCCTGACCAATTCTCTCATATTACTGAATTACAAATGGTACATTGAAATTTCGTTCTGTTTGATATTTTATTTTAAAACACTGAAACTCAAAATCAATTATTGTAAGGTGACATTGGTTTTATGTTGGGAAATATTTTTAAGAAAAAGAAAAAAACTGCAATACCTTGCTTGCATAAGTATTCAACCCCCACACATTAATATTTGGTAGAGCCACCTTTCGCTGCAATAACAGCTTTAAGTCTTTTGGGGTACGTATGTACCAGCTTTGCACACAGTGTCGGAGTGATTTTGGCCCATTCTTCTTGGCAGATTTGCTCCAGGTTGTTCAGGTTGGTTGGACGACGCTTGTGGACCGCAATTTTCAAATAGTGCCACAGATTCTCAATGGGATTGAGATCAGGACTTTGACTGGGCCACTGTAGGACATTCACCTTTTTGTTCTTGAGCCACTCCAATGTTGCTTTGGCCTTGTGCTTGGGATCATTGTCCTGCTGAAAGGTGAATTTCCTCCCAAGCTTCAGATTTTTAGCGGACTGAAGCAGGTTCTCTTGCAGTATTTCCCTGTATTTTGCTGCATCCATTCTTCCTTCAGTTTTAAAAAGATGCCCAGTCCCTGCTGATGAGAAGCATCCCCACAGCATGATGCTGCCACCACCATACTTCACTGTAGGGATGGTGTGTCTTGAGGCATGGGCAGTGTTAGGTTTGCGCCACACATAGCGCTTTGAGTTTTGGCCAAAAAGCTCTATTTTGGTCTCATCTGACCACAAAACCTTTTCCCACATCGCAGCTGGGTCACTCTCATGCTTTCTGGCAAACTCCAGACGTGCTTTCAGATGGTACTTTTTGAGTAACGGCTTCTTTATTGCCAACCTCCCATACAGGCCAGTGTTATGCAGAGCTCTTGATATGGTTGACTGGTGCACCATTACTCCACTCCCAGCCACTGAACTCTGTAGCTCCTTCAAAGTGATTGTTGGCCTCTCTGTGGCTTCTCTCACAAGTCTCCTCCTTGTTTGAGCGCTGAGTTTTGAGGGACAGCCTTTTCTTGGCAGTGCCTGGGTGGTCTGATGCAGCTTCCACTTCCTGATTATTGATCCAACTGTGCTCACTGGGATATCCAAACACTTGGATATTATTTTGTACCCTTTCCCTAAGATATACATTTGTATTACTTTATCTCTAACTTCTGTAGAATGCTCTTTGGTCTTCATTTTCCTTCAGATTCACAGCCTGACAATGATCCTTCAACAGTGGGGTTTTTATCCAGAAAATGTGACAGCAACTTTAATGGTTCACAGGTGGAGGCCAATGGTAAGGTAATTGTGTTCTCGTTAGGGCAAGTTCTTTCATCGGTGTAAACTGGGAGCTTCCACAGCATAGGAGTTGAATACTTATGCAAGCAAGATATTTCAGTTTTTTATTTTTCTTAAAAATATTTCCCAACATAAAACCAAAGTCACCTTACAATAACTGATTTTGAGTTTCAGTGTTTTAAAATAAAATATCAAACAGAATGAAATTTCAATGTCCCATTTGTAATTCAGTAATATGAGAGAACTGGTCAGGGGTCTGAATACTTTTGCAAGGCACTGTATATATATATATATATATATATATATATATATATATATATATATATATATATATATATATATATATATATATATATATATACACACACACACACACACACAGTATACACATATATATATACACACACACATATATATATACACACACACACACATATATATATATATATATATATTTTAAAATGCACTGCATGTCAATGCATTTCTATAAGAAGCATGCATTTCTACCATGCAGATTGGTCTTTTAGTCTCTGTTCTTGTTTGTCAATCATCTCTCCATAGCACTCAGCATTAAACAGTCTTGTGTATTCCATAGTTAGAGCAGGGACTGAAACCCTACCCTGGGTAAACACCCTGGAGACAGAGTACTTATTTTTGTTAAAAAAAATATAAATTGATACAGTATGTGCTTTTTAAGTCTATGCAAAGAACAACAAAAATGATTTTGACATCCACTCAGATAATATACTTTTTCTCTAGATTACTAAGTATGGGCAAGTCTGACCCCTAATTAGCCATTCGGTCAGCAATATGTTTCTTCCAATTTACGCAAAGTAACAAAGAATTACCAGTGGCAGCAATACAATTTTTTTTAAACCTTTCAGTTTATTGGGGTCTTGCTACAAGCCAGCACTTGCAAATAGTATGGAGATGTCTCACTCGAAAGACCTGGTAATTTGTAAAAAACAAACAAAACAAAAAAAACTTGCTAAGACTGCATTGCCTGAAAACTTGGCTTTTGATGTAGTGGTGACAGGGACTGAAGCGATAATGTCAACTGGGATAAAGCTGAAAGAAAGACAACAGGTACTTGTTCCCCCGTCATACAGGTTTACATATAGAGGCCTGTCAGCGTATCTGGCCTACTCAGAGCCACCCTCTGGTTATAAGCTGTTCCCAAGCAGCCTTAGATGAGCTGGGGAGACAAACAGATGTGACTATGGTTCCTGGCGTTTGGCAAGAACACTCATCGTCAATAAGAAACATATAAGCCTGGACAGGGCATCAGCTGTACAACAGCACAACAGGCCTGCAAGTGTCAAAATAGCAGAAAGTTCCAATGGGTAGGAAAATCTATGAAAGCCAGACTGGTATGATCACGCACTAGCTGGCCAAAATATCTTGCTGTCAGACCCTATTAAAACCCAACAGGGCAACTGGAAATGCGCAACAAGAAAACCAAGTGAAGCTAAGCGAGTACATAACTGCCATAAATACACGCTTGGTTTAGGTTATATTTGTTATGGTTAGAGATGAGGTTTACATGATCAACATCTGACTTTCAAACTTCCCTGATGTGAGGTTATTACTAGTTTGGAAATCACTGACTAATTTTGCCTTGAACATTCCTCTAATTTAAATATTGGGAGAGCATTTATTAAAATATCCAGTTAGAAGTGACTCTCTTGGCCTCATATTTGTTTTTAAAAGTAAAAAGAAACTATACAAATCTAAAAAAATAAATATAACTGCACGAATAAATACAAAGATAGATAAAACAGCCTTTTTAACAAATCCAAAAAAGAATGCAGAATATGTCTTTTAGGAAGTTTAAATATACCACCAAAGCAATATAAAAGTTGATCTAGACTCTAGCCTTTAAGCAGTTTGTGGTATTTATACTGTACACATCATACAACCTGTATTTGGGGGGGGGAAAAATATATATACATATAATAAAAATTATATATACAGTGCCTTGCAAACATATTCAGACCCCTGACCAATTCTCTCATATTACTGAATTACAAATGGGACATTGAAATTTCATTCCGTTTGATATTTTATTTTAAAACACTAAAACTCAAAATCAATTATTGTAAGGTGACATTGGTTTTATGTTGGGAAATATTTTTAAGAAAAATAAAAAACTGAAATATCTTGCTTGCATAAGTATTCAACCCCCACACATTAATATTTGGTAGAGCCACCTTTCGCTGCAATAACAGCTTTAAGTCTTTTGGGGTAAGTATGTACCAGCTTTGCACACAGTGTCGGAGTGATTTTGGCCCATTCTTCTTGGCAGATTTGCTCCAGGTTGTTCAGGTTGGTTGGATGACGCTTGTGGACCGCAATTTTCAAATAGCGCAACAGATTCTCAATGGGATTGATATCAGGACTTTGACTGGGCCACTGTAGGACATTCACCTTTTTGTTCTTGAGCCACTCCAATGTTGCTTTGGCCTTGTGCTTGGGATCATTGTCCTGCTCAAAGGTGAATTTCCTCCCAAGCTTCAGATTTTTAGCGGACTGAAGCAGGTTCTCTTGCAGTATTTCCCTGCATTTTGCTCCATCCATTCTTCCTTCAATTTTAACAAGATGCCCAGTCCCTGCTGATGAGAAGCATCCCCACAGCATGATGCTGCCACCACCATACTTCACTGTAGGGATGGTGTGTCTTGAGGCATGGGCAGTGTTAGGTTTGCGCCACACATAGAGCTTTGAGTTTTGGCCTCATCTGACCACAAAACCTTTTCCCACATTGCAGCTGGGTCACTCTCATGCTTTCTGGCAAACTCCAGACGTGCTTTCAGATGGTACTTTTTGAGTAACGGCTTCTTTATTGCCAACCTCCCATACAGGCCAGTGTTATGCAGAGCTCTTGATATGGTTGACTGGTGCACCATTACTCCACTCCCAGCCACTGAACTCTGTAGCTCCTTCAAAGTGATTGTTGGCCTCTCTGTGGCTTCTCTCACAAGTCTCCTCCTTGTTTGAGCGCTGAGTTTTGAGGGACGGCCTTTTCTTGGCAGTGCCTGGGTGGTCTGATGCAGCTTCCACTTCCTGATTATTGATCCAACTGTGCTCACTGGGATATCCAAACACTTGGATATTATTTTGTACCCTTTCCCTAAGATATGCATTTGTATTACTTTATCTCTAACTTCTGTAGAATGCTCTTTGGTCTTCATTTTCCTTCAGATTCACAGCCTGACCAATGATCCTTCACAGTGGGGTTTTTATCCAGAAAATGTGATAGCATCTTTAATGGTTCACAGGTGGAGGCCAATGGTAAGGTAATTATGTCCTCGTTAGGGCAATTTCTTTCATCGGTGTAAACTGGGAGCTTCCACAGCACAGGGGTTGAATACTTATGCAAGCAAGATTTTTTTTTTTTTTTTTTTAATAAACTGAGTCGTTGCCAATTATTTTTATTATTTTCTCCCAATTTGGAATGGCCAATTATTTTATTATGCTCAGCTCACTGCTACCACCCCTGCGCTGACTCGGGAGGGCGAAGACAAACACACACTGTCCTCCGAAGCGTCTGCCGCCAGCCGACCGCTTTTTTTCACACTGCAGAGTCACCCAAGAGCTACAGCGTCGGAGGACAACGCAGCTCTCGGGCAGCTTACAGGCAAGCCCGCAGGCAGGGGTCGCTTGTGCGCGGTGAGCCGAGGACACCCTGGCTGACCTAACCCTCCCTCCCCCCGGGCGACGCTCGACCAATTGAGCGCCGCCCCCTGGGAGCTCCCGTCCTCGGTCGGTAAAGGAATAGCCTGGACTCGAACTCGCGACGTCCAGACTATAGGACGCATCCGGCACTCTACGCAAGTGCTTTTACTGGATGCGCCACTCGGGAGCCCACCAACAAGCAAGATATTTTAGTTTTTTATTTTTCTTAAAAATATTTCCCAACATAAAACCAATGTCACCTTACAATAATTGATTTTGAGTTTCAGTGTTCTTTCAACTTCTCAGTCTAACTTCTGTTTCTGTCTCTCCCTTATGATACAGTATCTTAACTGAAGAAAAGCTGCCCTGGCACTTTATAACACAGACATGTTATTCAGCATTTGTTTTATAACTAAATAAATATTAAGCCTATTATGTGGTTATCTTAAGATCGCTAAACACTTTGTGTGAATAGGTGAAGAAAAACGAATCATGTGTATTATATATAAACCTGTATCAGTGTTTAGTCTGGTTTTACTTTTTGTACTCTATAATAGAACATACAGGGTTTCTATCTATAAATATATTCTCAAAAAGGAAGGAAATGCTTTGCAAAAAACTTTGTTAATGTATCATTTAGGTTTGATATTAAAACGACAAAAAGTAGGGAAAAGCGATGTTTAGGATGCATAATAGTGGCACCAACATCACACTGTACCTCTATGAATTCCACTGCCACGATCAATGTCTAGTGTGGCATCTACATGTTTGATGTGCATCAGTTTGTTGGGTGGAAGGTGGGGAACTGCATCTAGAGCAGCATGAGGGAACGTGTGTATGTATGGTCACAATTGTGAGGCACAGGTGCATGACAAAAGGACTACCAATAGTGCTGTAATATGAATCTATGTCCTAGCATAACTTTCTGTTGTATGGAATTGCAGATGTTCAATGGCATAATACAGTCTTTTGCAAGGGAGGAAGGGGTGATGGACCGGCATTAGCATTCATAGTAACATGGATAGGGGGAATGGGAGCACTTTAAGAACAGGACACCCATGCGACAGATGTATGACACAATGATATTCTCAAATCCCCTTCATGATTTTTTCCGCTGTCCTTTTAAACACTTCTACACATCTCTGTTTCTTGCCATCAAGCTGTTTTACGACTTTAAAATCCTTAATAAAAGTGATGCCTCCTCATCAGACCAAAAGTAGCTGTGTTTTCTCGCACGTGCCCTCATGTTTACTGCTGTGAGTATTGTTATTGCATGTGTCTGTTGTGGGTTACGCTTCATAGTCGGCATATGCTGTTTACGTGACTTTATATTTCACTAGTATTCCGCATTCTAGTGGAATACGCCGCCTCCAATGTTCCGAATATGCAGAGGTGGAATATTCCTCTTCATATTACCAATATGCAGTTTACATGGCAGAATATATATTCGTATTCAGTATTCTCAATACTAGTGGAATATTACTGGCCAGGTAAACGCACTGAATGAATGGCAGATAGCACACACATATGTTCTGTAAACATCCATACTTATGCAGGGCAGATGGATGTCTCTTGTGTTATCTGCAGAGAGTTGTTTGTCTTAACTGATGGTGGCTGTCTGTGGTTGCTTGTGTTTCCTTGACCATTCAATTGCTTGTAAGGGTGTAGGAGGGAATGCAGAGTTAGGGTTAAAAACCCTAATATCGCATTTCCCTACTTTTGTCATTTTAATATCAACCCTAACTGAGACATTAACAAAGTTTTTTGCTTATATATATATATATATATATATATATATATATATATATATATATATATATATATATATATATATATATATATATATATATATATATATATATTTTAGCTCAAAGAGCCAGCTGCCCAACATTTCGATATGTTGTACATATCTTTCTCAAGGGAGCCTGTGTTTGAATCCAAACATTGGAGGTATTTATAGGTTTTTGACGGCATGACAACTACTTGTTATTGTTTACATTCAGATTCATGATTTATTCTTACATGATGTAATGGTGTTCTATATATTGTGACATCATTTTTACTTCTATCTTTGAATCTGTATTAATTCTAATTAACACTACTTTACATAAACTTATATTTTTATTATATCATGCAATGCTGGCTCTGAGGATCAGTCTAGATTTGGCCTCCCCAGCGCATCAGCATGCACAACTTTTGAATGAATTTTGTTTATTTATTTAAATGTTATATATTTATTGAAGTTAATTAGTTCATTCTTTTCTGTTGAGTCCCGCTGGCATAATCGTGTTCAGTCTATTTATCCATTTACTTTCTTTTATTCTTCTATATGTCGCATTGTCTAATTTGAGCTGTTCTAATACTACACACTTTACATCATTTATGTCATGTCCCTGACTGGTGAAGTGCTGTACTATTGGTTCATTCATTTTTTTATTTCTAATTAACGAAAGGTGGTTCTGAATTCTTTTATATAAAGTAGTTCCAGTCTCTCCAACATATTTGATTTCATATTTATATATATATATATAAATCAAATAAACTAGTTAGAAATATATGTATGTGTATGTGCGTTTGGAACATACAAAGTAAATGGCCTCTGATGACTGGTATTGAACACCACTAGTGTCCAGCTACTCAACACATTTGGTTAAGTGTTTCTTACTGTAAGAGAGTTGATCATGTTGTTCAAGTATGGGGCTCAATAGTAAAGCAGATATAAAATACCAAATTGAATTACACAACAAATGCAATGTCACTCCCCCACCCCCCCCCAAAAAAAAAACTCTGTCAGAGAGTTGCATTAATCTTCATTACAAGGTCAATGGCATACCTTGTGACCCTTGAAATTCTCGTTATCTTGGTTATTCTCCAATATATATTTAAAAGTGTTTACTAAACGCTAGTATTCTTTTATTTATTTAGGAAATAAACCAAATATTCTACTTACAGTTAGTGACGCAAAAATATTATCTATTACTATAAATGCTCTTCTCCAATGTTATGGACAGAACAATACATAATTTTAAATTGTTAATGCAAAAGACAGAGACTTGCTGTATTACTGTAGGCTTAGATGTAAAGTGTAAATGTATCAAACTGAATCCCTTAACTGACGACAACTGCATGTATTTAAAAAATAAGAATAAATAAAAGAATAATAATAATAATAATAATAATAATAATAATAATAATAATTACAAGCAGTGAAAAACTGTAAGGAGCTAAATTAACCAGAATCTTTCCCAAAGACTGATGTGTAATATACTCTGACAGTAGTATTTCACATTCAAAATTCAACTGCTTCTGAAGGATATTTTAAGGTGGAGCATCCATTGTCAATGGCCGCTAGTCATCTTTACCAATGGGAGCTGCTGTACACAGTTCTATTTTTAATTCAATCAGCATGAGTGTTCTTCCCACAGCAGAAAATAGCAATATTTAATTGGAGAGTATAATGAACAAGAGCTCCGAGGCTCAAACCTGTGAGACATACTACCACAATACCCCCTATTTTTCCCTGCATACTTGTTTTAAATGCAGTAACAGTTTCCCCGTTTAAAACAGGGAGGCTTCGCTAAACAGCACATGACACTATGGGAAAAGGGAAGCTGATCGAAACCATGTACATCTTTGTCTCTTTTGAAGATCAAATAAAGAGAGGCTGTAATTCCATTTGTCAAATCTGTGTGATAAAACAGTGATTTGTATCAGCAGATGAACACAGAGGAGAACTATTCAGATGTAAATGGGGATTTTCTCATAGGCTGATGGTGCAATTGCACTTGCACACACACACACACACACACACACACATTGCTGTATAATTAAAATAATAAAGTCAAAGCAAAAACATACTGTTGCTGGTCTTGTACAGATTATACTTTTTATTTTTTAACTTTGTCAGATAATTGTTTATTGCTAATCACGCATTTGTTTTTCAGTAATTACAATAGATTACTGCATTCCTAGTGGGTGCCTATAAATAACTTGAATTGTGTATTCTGGAATATGCAGCCTGTACCTTACACAGACAACACTTAGACTTTGCCTTTCGAAAGATGGTGGGCACCATCCAATTCATTTCCATGAAAAATCAATAGCACTCAAATGCGTATCTAACTGTGTAATTGTACAAAATTGTATCCAAACCTGATCATCGATTCTACTCCTTCTTTGAAAACGACAGAATCAGAAGATGGGCCTGCCTATTTTTGATGGCTGCCATTGTCATTTTGCTGGCCATTAAAATGTTCCCACTATGCTGGTACATCAACTGATTTACCTATGTGACACTATCAAAGATGGATGGATGGCTGCATATAAAAACAGTATAACAGTGGAACTGTTGCATTACTATTACACCCAACGTGGTTTAGCTGTGGAAATGGGCAGTGCAACAAAATAATTTAGGAGATTTTTCAGGAAGCAAATGGATTTGGTCTATGGTGCAGGAAGGGAACCCTCTGGTCTGAAGCTTTTCTGTTCATTACAATACATAATGACTACAAAATGAAAAACTGCATTTTTTATTGCGCATTGCTAGCCATTTACAGCACCTTGGTTGACCTGAAGATTTTTGCATAAAGCAGTCTCATCTAATCTAGCTAAACCATAAAGTGCTATATTCGTACCCAAAATCTGAAACTGCCCATGGTTTGGTCTTCATTTGCTAGCTGTTATGTGTAAAAAAAAAAAAAACAGAAACTTAAAATATTCATATACCTGCTTAACAAGAAACAGGATGAGAGACAAATAAAAGAACAGAAATATTTGGTTGCAGTAAAATTATAAAGCAAAACAGAGAATATTTACCTGCTGGCAGTTTTTAATGAGCAGCTCTTCCTATGACCTTTGTCAGCCCGAGCATCCCACAGAAGCTACAAAAAAACAAAATTGTCACAGTGTGATGGATAAAGGGTAGATACTGAGGGTTTTCACATCTTTAAACATTGCTTCAATGACTTCAGAAGAGGCTTTTTTGTTGATAAAGTGAAGAAATGTGTATAGCACATACATTAAGTTCAGTGTTAACATACAGACGTGCTCAAATTTGTTGGTACCCCTCCACAAAAAACGAAGAATGCACAATTTTCTCTGAAATAACTTGAAACTGACAAAAGTAATTGGCATCCACCATTGTTTATTCCATATTTCATAGAAATCAGACTTTGCTTTTGATTTTTTATTCAACATAATATTTTAAATAAGAAAACAAATGAAAATGGCATGGACAAAAATGATGGGACCGCTAACCTAATATTTTGTTGCACAACCTTTAGAGGCAATCACTGCAATCAAACGTTTTCTGTAGCTCTCAATGAGACTTCTGCACCTGTTAACAGGTAGTTTGGCCCACTCTTCCTGAGCAAACTGCTCCAGCTGTCTCAGGTTTGATGGGTGCCTTCTCCAGACTGCAAGTTTCAGCTCTTTCCATAGATGTTCGATAGGATTCAGATCAGGACTCATAGGAGGCCAGTTCAGAATAGTCCGATGTTTTGTTCTTATCCATTCTTGGGTGCTTTTAGCTGTGTGTTTTGGGTCATTATCCTGTTGGAGGACCCATGACCTGTAACTGAGACAGAGCTTTCTGACACTGGGCAGTACGTTTCGCTCCAGAATGCCTTGATAGTCTTGAGATTTCATTGTGCCCTGCACAGATTCAAGGCACCCTGTGTCAGGCGCAGCAAATTAGCCCCAAAACATTACCGAGCCTCCTCCATGTTTCACTGTAGGTATGGTGTTCTTTTCTTTGAAAGCTTCATTTTTTCGTCTGTGAACATAGAGCTGATGTGACTTGCCAAAAAGCTCCAGTTTTGACTCATCTGTCCAAAGGACATTCCCCCAGAAGGATTGTGGCTTGTCAATATGCATTTTAGCAAATTCCAGTCTGGCTTTTTTATGTTTTTCTTTCAAAAGTGGAGTCCTCCTGGGTCTTCTTCCATGGAGCCCACTTTCGCTCAAAAAGCGATGGATGGTGCGATCAGAAACTGACGTACCTTCACCTTGGAGTTCAGCTTGTATCTCTTTGGCAGTTATCCTTGGTTCTTTTTCTACCATTCGCACTATCCTTCTGTTCAATCTGGGGTCGATTTTTCCTCTTGCGGCCGCGCCCAGGGAGGTTGGCTACAGTTCCATGGACCTTAAACTTCTTAATAATATTTGCAACTGTTGTCACAGGAACATCAAGCTGCTTGGAGATGGTCTTGTAGCCTTTACCTTTACCATGCTTGTCTATTATTTTCTTTCTGATCTCCTCAGACAACTCTCTCCTTTGCTTTCTCTGGTCCATGTTCAGTGTGGTGCACACAATGATACCAAACAGCACAGTGACTACTTTTCTCCATTTAAATAGGCTGAATGACTGATTACAAGATTGGAGACATGTGTGGTACTAATTAAAGAAACTAATTAGTTTGAAATATCACTATAATCCAATTATTTATTATCTTTTCTAAGGGGTACCAACAAATGTGTCCAGGCCATTTTAGAATATCTTTGTAGAATAAGCAATAATTAATCTCTTTTCACAGCTTCTTTGCTTTATTCTATGACATACCAAAGGCATGCAAGTATACATGATAAAATAGCTTTTAATTTCATCACTTTTCAGGAGGAATGAAGCATTATTTCAATGAGCTGTAAGGGTACCAACAAATTTGAGCACGTCTGTATGTATGTATGTATATATATATATATATATATATATATATATATATATATATATATATATATATATATATATATATATATATATATATATATATATATATAAATGATATCACACACATAATGATCACTTTACAAACTGGCAAAACCAGTAATGGGCAGTAAAGGCAGAGGAAGAAGGATGAAAGTGAGATTTTGAATTTAATGTCCAGCTGAAGTACAACACCATGACTGATGTAGCCAATTTGTTTCAATGTGACATGGAACAGTTAACTAGCAATATGCCCCTTACTTTAGTATTATCCATGGCATGCAGAATAGAAGGTCTTTGCAAAGTTCAGGTGAGTGGTTCCCAAGTATAACCTTCAAAAGCTTAGCCAATCAGCTGTCAGTAGCGTGAAAGTCACATGAATTCAGTAGAATTTTAAAGTTGGGAATGGAGGAATTTCATGGAGGAAGTCTAAAATGTCTGTAACTGAATTTTCAATAATTGTATGTACATCTACTATATTAATAAAATATGTACACAATTTAACCTGAAGAATAATACAAAAAATGTAAAACTTAACAGGAATTGGTAAAATCTCTAAAATGTTTCCCAGTAAGTTTGTGTGTTTCTTGTAACCTTGAGGTCCTGCTGTATTGTAAAATTGTGACGTACTCAAGCAGTGCTGAAATCCACAATTTCAAAAACGTATTTGGCAAAAAAGAAAACAACACACCAATTATACTTTGTTAAAAGTTGCAGTGAAAGCCCACAGAAAGAAGCAAAAACATTCCATATTTTGGTGCATTTTCACCTTTATCCTATTAAACTTAAATCTCTTTCCAGAAAATCAATTTACGTTCTCATTAAATCTTACCTATACTGCAATCCACAGATCATCATGTTAGAAAACTAAAAATCTCAAATTAAAACAGCAGTTTGACATACTTCTAGAATTTTGCAGCATATTTAAAAGTACCTTAATGAACATTCACAGCATTTTCACCTTTATACTAATACCCTATCATACCTAAATATTGTTCCAGAAAATTAATGTTCTTTCTTATTAAGTCTTATCTTCTGCAGCTGCACATACACTCCTTCCTTGGAAGATAATATCAGAAGACACTTTAACCCTCTGGATTCTAATTTATTTGTCATTAGAATTAAGAAACTGTCAAAATGTACAAAGTTAATGTTTCTTTTTTATCATTTCTAAAATGATGGTTTATCCATGAGCGTACACACTGACATTTAAAGCTTCAGTTTTATAGTTAAAAAAAAAAATGCTTTAATGATCGAAGTATTATGAAGCAGGTAAAGCAGTTACTACAACTTTCAGTCAACCCAGTAGCAAGGAGGACAGGCTGTTCATTTTTACATCTAGAGTCAATTAAACTGGGAAATATTGGACAACACGTTCCTGTTCTGTCATGCATACAACTGAGTGATCTACAAATATGCTAAGCAAACGACCAAAACACTTCGACAATGAATTTACTCTAGACTTGGTGGCGTAATGTCTGATTCAAGAATATTTGTATTATCAATTATCAATAATTGGACAGTAAAAAAGAAAAAATAAACAGCTATTTTAAACATATTCAATAAACCCTTTTCATATTAGATTGGGTATTAGTCACCAACATGGTTTTAAACATACCAAAAAGTATTTTTAAATACAAATATAAAATACTATAAATTGCTTTATTTTTAGCAGCATACAGTCACAGACAAAAGTATTAGCACCCTATTCTTCATACAAAGTCAAGAAAACATGTTAAATACAAGCATTTAGTGAACATTCACCACTAATTAATATGACAAAGACTAAAATACACAATTTCTTAAAGTTCAATACACAATCTACAGTGTGTGTATCTTTTTTAGGGCTGTCAGTTAAGCCTCCAAATAGCAATCGATTAATTGGGCACAAAAAATCAAATCGTTCGAATAAATATTGTAGATTGTACCGCCCACATACATTTCCGCTCCATTCCACTCCCCTCACGTGATTATTTGAATATCAATGCAGTTAAGTAAAAGCTTGTGAATGCGAGGGGTAATTATGCCTGGGTAGAGTCAGGAGTAAAAACAAACAAACAAAAAAAAAACACAACATTTGCAACAAGCCTAAAGCAAGTTTAACATACTGCAGGGGTGTTACTAAAATATTTATTACTCGTAGCAGCCCGAATATATATATATATATATATATATATATATATATATATATATATATATATATATATATATATATATATATATATATATAATTAAACTGAAACACTTAAAAGAAGTGGACATCCAAAGAAAATTACGGATACAGAAGGTAGAAGAATCGTCTGAGCAGCTAAAAAATAAAAATACAAGATTAACAGCCAAGGACTTAAAGAAAGATTTAAAAGCATTAGGCATAATAGTGCACGAAACAACTGTACCTGAACACAGAAGAATTATATTCAAGTAGACCTCGCTGCAAACCACTTTTAAAGAAAATGCATCAAACAAAATTTGCCAAGAAATATCAACAGGAATCTGAATAATTCTTCCAACAAAATTGTCTGGTCCAGTGAGACTAAAATATAACTGCCCCAAAAATGGACCACGGTATGGAGAAAAAAGGAAAGCTTTCAATGAAGAAAACCTTGTAACTACAGTTAAACAAGAAGGTGGTTTGATCATGATATGGAGCTGTTTTAGCAATTCAGAGACTGGAGACATTCATGTGACTGAAGTTCAAATGAATGCAGACATGTATCAAAACCTTCTACAAAGCACAATGACACCAGCTGCTCGTAGACTGATTGACAGATAGTTTATCTTCTAACACAACAAATGACCCAAAGCATAGAGCTAAGTCAACTCTGGAATTCTTGAAGAAAACGAAGATACAAGTTCTGAAATGGCCTTCACAATCACCAAATCTCAATCCAATAGAAATGCCTTGGACTGACCTGAAAAAAAAGCTGTAGCCAAGCAGTGTGCAACCAAGCTGTCTGAGCTGAAGGAATAATGCAAGACAGAATAGGCCCATATTTCACCAACAAGATGTAACATACTGGTTAAGAATTATCATAAATGTCTGAAAGATGTAATGAAACAAAAGGAGGACACACAAAATACTAAAGCAGGGGTGTCAATACTTTTGTTATGAACAAACACTTTTAATTAAATATGTTTTTTTTTTTTTTTTAAATAAGGATTATTTGTTAAATTACTAGAAATTGTGTATTTTGCTTTTAGTTTTATAAAAGGTGGTTAAAGTTTACTAAATGCTTGTCCTCAATCTGTTACCTTAAATTATGGTACAAGTGTAGGGTGCCAATACTTTTGTCTGCGACTGTATTGCTATGTCAATACCAAACCTTTTCCTCGATAAAGCTACTGATAGCTACAATGTACCTCACATTTTAATATATGGAATTAAGCATATCTTTATTAGATAAAGTGGTTCTTACCTGGTTATGATCCTTCCTTGCCCCAGGGCTGAACCAGTGGCTGCAAGATAAAGAAAGGAATTAACAATACTACACTTAATAGCATGCGCTTGTCATATGATTTAGCAGTATGTGCATTTTGGTTATTTAATATCCAGTAGAAAAACACAGCCTGAGGCTATGCTTTTATTTAATGAGGCTTTTTTTTACGGACTGCTGAGAAACACTTACGATTCATCTTCCGATACAAAATGCAAACAAGTACCCTGCTTTGAAGATTTCCACAATTTAAGCATGCTCAGCCAAAGCTGTTTAAATCATAACAAATTAACAAGAGATTAATAAATTGCATTTATCAGCTATACTAAATACAACATATACTCAAATAGGAGGAATAACTCAAGCCATTTTCTCACATTTTTCCCCCTTAAATTATTAATATATAGCCTAGTACAAGCATCTTTCTTTAAGTGGATTGCTGTCTGTTATAATGGAAGTGCAGTGGGAAAAGTATTTGAACAAAGATGCTATGGCCACACAACTTTGTTATACTATACAGCGGGATTAAAGTGCATTTGCACACTGGACTAATCTGTTATTTCTTTTAAGTGTCCTTATCATTAACAACATTTGTAAAAAAAAAAAAAAAAACATTTAAAAAAGTAGTGTGAATGAATCCACGGGGAAGCAGGCCACTTAGTTTTGGAGTGAGGCAGGATTTGGAAGCAGGGGATCCTGTTTTTCTAATTCTTGCTCAGTCATTGACTTGCTGCAAGACTCCTGAGGTTACTATCTTTTGCCAAACCACTTGATCTTCAAGTCCTAAAAGTTTGTTTCTAAGGTGTAGGGTACCTACCAGGAACCTACCTGTTTGGGGCATATAACAAAATAGATAAATAAATAGTTGCCTGAAAACATTTGTCAATATATGATTAATTGCACATTATTATTTCATTTTTGTTAAAAAAAATATGTATTTCTTTTTGTCAGAAAGCACAGTAAAGACAAATTAATTGTTACCAAGCTTCTTAAAACAAGAAGCTTGTTTTAGATCAAATGCAGTTATAAGTCAGTCTGAGATTCTGTGTGCCTGCTGAACCCTCCAGGGCAGCAGACTACAATCACATCTTGTGCTATAACACAGAACTCTTTGAGAGTTAAACTTGGATTCATGTCACTTAAGTAAGTATGTGTCTGACTGTCTGTCTTTTTCTTTCGTCGTATTGTGTTCCTTCACTTGCAAAGCCAAGCTGGAGGGAAGATATTGTGATAACTGTCTAAATGTATATTTGAGTGTGTGAACACAATTAACCACAAAGAAAAAAGGATTGAGCAATCTTCATAAACCAACAAATTCATCACTAAGTAAGTCCATACGTACAGTATGGCACCAGGATGAAAACTGCAAGGAGATCAATTGTTATTTTTAGTTGAGCACATTTTTTTGAACAGTTCTAGGATACGTTCTATCATCTAAATTCTTCAGATTTTTTTTTTTTATACCAATTTAATATCCCATTATTTGTATTACTTACAATTCTCAATTGCTTAAATCTTTATTTGCCATGCGTCTTTTGTTTTCCTTAAAAAGACTCATTAAGGTTAAGTGTGGGGCAAAGTAGATTAACTGCAACAATGATATACTTCCCCACCTATTCACTGGAATAAGTAAGCATGGTAAATGATGATCTAAGCCATAACAAAAGAGAATCACAGGTAATAGGATATTTTACAGGTAAGAAAATTCACATGAAATAAAGTATTTCTTAATTTTACTCTCAAAAAGCAGGGGCTGCACAGTAAGATTACATCTAAATTCTCTCAACTTAAAAGGTAAGAAAAAAAACAGCAACAAAAACAACATGGGCCGAATGGTTAGTAGCACTTTTTTTATAAATCCGTATGTGCCCTCTTGTTCGAATGTGTACAAGACTGCTGGCTCCATGGGAAATCACAGGCAGACAGTGGTGATAATAAATAAGGCAGGGCACTGGTAATGATGAGGGATCATTGATGTAAATGATACTCACTCGTGGTGATGGGGGTCCTGGGAGAAGTGGGACAGTCTCTCATTACTGCCAGGCCCAGGAGTGCTAATCTGGGAGAGAGAAAAAAAAAAGGAAGAAAACAAATCACTAAGAGGCCATGATGCATGCAGAGCTGTCAGAGGCAAAGATGCAGTGGCCTTTCACAGGGAGGCTACATCCCACCTACTGAGGTGAAAAAAATATATATATATATATATATATATATATTATATATATATATATTCTGTTAATGAGGAGGCTTAGTACAGGAAACACAAATAAACTGGCAAACATCTCAGATACAGAGAGTGTAATTTTCATACCTCCTGCATACAGTAGAATTACCAATGTTCTTCATATGCCAGACCTTTTGTGTTTATCTCTGATCATATATATATATATATATATATATATATATATATATATAAAAAACTAACAGGTTTGTTTATTTTATCTAAATTCCCTACGTTTTTACATCTCACATTTCTTTCCTTCTCTACTAATAATGTTTTGCTTCAAACATATTAACACAAATCGTTTTTTTTTTTTTTTAAACATGTATGTATGTATTCATGTATGTCATAAAACAATTACTATTAAAGAAAAAAATATATATAAAAATATATACTTTTTTTAAATTAAACAGTGTTAGCATGTAGAAAAAAACATGCAAAATAATTTTAAATTCCTAGGAAATATAAAGCATTGTTAAATAACTGCTTTATACATTTTTGTTTTAATACTAGGCACCCTGGGTGTTTTCATCATAACAAAATTAAAAAAATAAATACATAAATAAAAAAAACATAACTTGTGCATTGGCTGCAGAGCTGAACCCTATGCTGATCTTAATACAAGATGTTAATGTTATTGCTGTGCATCCCTGGAATACAGTAATCCATTTTCTACAGCGTGGAGGTAAGAAAAGCAGACTGTGCCTATGTCATGCTGCGTTACACGGGTTCATGATCGCATTATCTCTTGGTGGACCTGACACTTTTATTCAGTTTACAGTATGCTTTGTGTACTCGCAACTTATTTCCTTTTGCCTGGGCTGCTGACAACCTTTTCCACACTATATTAATCTTGTTTACAATACTGACTTATCTTGGTACAAATATCAGAAAACTGGACTTTATCGTGTGCAGAAAATAAACAGAAGCAGAAGCTATTTTCTAGGGTAAAATTGGTTGTTTACCTGCAGCTATATTTGTACAAACTTGTTTGAATTCTGTGTTAGTAAAATATACAGTTGGAATTGCACATTGGTTGCACATGTGCGAAGATCAGGGAGGGGGGGAGAGAGAGAGAGAGAGAGAGAGAGAGAGAGAGAGAGAGAGAGAGAGAGAGAGAGAGAGAGAGAGAGAGAGAGAGAGAGAGAGAGAGAGAGAGAGAGAGAGAGAGAGAGAGAGAGAGAGAGAGAGAGAGAGAGAGAGAGAGAGAGAGAGAGAGAGAGAGAGAGAGAGAGAGAGAGAGAGAGAGAGAGAGAGAGAGAGAAATACATGGGCTTCAGTGGTTCGGTGCTGCCGTTGGTAGAGGATGATTGTAAATCTTCACAGAGACAGATTTGTTAAAAGCGCCTAAAAACCACGAATTGTGGGTGTTGTCGAGTGATTTAAAACAAGACATTTTGTTTGAAAGTGGTCGGGGTGCACAGGAGTCAAATATGGGTCAAAGATCAAGTATAATCTTCAAGAAGAATATGCCATTTTTACGTCACTATACAGTACAGCAAGGAATAATGCCTTTGCTACCAAGTAATATACAACATAATACTATGCGACACAGAATTACCAATATCTGTAGCCTTTGTTGATCTGCTCACTTTTCCTCCCACTGTAACATACAGAACTGTGATAGGGCTGCATTTTGATTACCAAAAAATGAAATCACTATATGGCCCATCACATCTTATCTTGTCTATTTCTTCTACATGTACAATCACATTGTATTTAAATAAAAAAGCGAAGTAATCTAACCTATATATTTACAGAGCAAATTTTTTTTTCGATGCAGCATCCCCTTAGGTTTGGGGTTAGTTTGAATCTTATTATTAATATTGGTGGGACTTAAAGGAAGCAGGTAATCACTTGCGTATAAATTTACTGTGTGTCAGCGACTTAAATACTAAAAATCACCCTGAATAATAAACTTCAAGACACGCTCACTTAAAATCAAAAAACCCTGAACCACAAAACTCCAGTTCACATTACATATATTAATTTCACTTGCTCTGCTTCAGGTAAACGACAAATAATTTGGTTATGTAATACGTTCACCATAATAAAATGAACAAAACCTTGCCAACCGAAAAGAAAACTGGAAAGAGTCAGTCAAGTGCCACACTGTATGACATGACAGAAAGACTGATTATGTGTATTTCTTTCTCAATAACAAGGGCCCAACAGCACAGTATCCATGTAGTTATAATCTAGTAATTACATAAAGCAAGCAAAATGAGTAACCGTAAAGACTGAGATAATTTTCTATAGTTTATAAAAAGTGTGATGTATTGATTTTTTGGAAAGTTTAATAAATTAATCTTGGGGTTACAAATTTCACATTAAAAGAAGATGATGAGAGCCAAAACACCTATTATGATTTCATTAACCTTTAACTGAATTCACAAGCCCCCTTTAGAGACCTTTAAAAATGACAAATGAATAACTTATAAAACTAAAACCTAGAACGCAAAACTCAACTCTTACTTATGTGAAGGATACTTACAGTTGATCCTAACTTTACTCATTGGCGATGCATTGTCAAAACAAGTGAAGTGTACTTGTAGACGCATTTAGGTACCGCTGTCAAATTCTACCAATGTCAATACATGCCTGGTTTTAGACAAATAAAATGGGCCTACTTAGACAGAACATTTCAATATTTATTGCTCAAATGTTCCTAGTACAGCTACCAACTTTAACTTCTAAAAATCCTGTTTAGACAAAATCTAAGATGATAAATAATTACATAAATAAAACAATTGATATTCAGAATGTGTATATGGCATACCTAAACTGGTGTTAATTGGTGTAATAATCTGTCAAGCTATTTGTAGTATCAGGGGTTTATCTGTGTATGAATTGTGACTGAATGAGCTGTGTGACTAGTTATCCTGAGTTCAATGCTGAATGTGGACTGAAGTGGCCTCAGTCTGTTATGCACTCCCTATTTAAAGCCAACTTCATGATTTCACAGGACAAAGGATAATGTGTGTAAAACAAATATAAATAAATAAATAAATAAATAAATAAATAAATAAATATTATATATATATATATATATATATATATATATATATATATATATATATATATATATATATATTTACTATGAAGGCCTTTTGGCTCTTTCCTATAATTTACAGCTTCACATTTATCATCAACAGATCAATTGTCCAGGCTCCAGTTAATATTTTTTTCACTGATAAATCATTTATCTGCTTTTACGACGACTTGATAGATTATTTTTCTCTGTCTTCAACCTCAGAATACTATATGCAGGGGGAACTATAAATTGCGAATAAATAAAGAAAACAATATTGTACAAATATGAATTATTTGTGAAGACATGATGTAAAATGTGTTGCCAAATAATATATATATAAATATATGTTCTTAAAAAAAAAAAACCATGAACCAATTAGCAAATGTTTAAAAATGTACTTTAACAAAACAACTACAAAAAACAGGGAGGTAAAACCTGATGAATCTTTTCTTAGGGCATGTTTATACGATACCTTTAAATAAAGAATATTTGTTTTTTGGTCACATTACTCATCAGTTATTTAAATAAAATGTGCAAGTTGAAATTAAATCTGCATTTTCACCCTTTTAGACCCTGCTTGCTGTTTACTGTTTACTGTCCATCTTAGTAGCAAGCTGTGAGTGGCCTCTACTGGCTAACCGAGGGTGACATAAGCCACAGACCTTATTTGTCTATAGGAATGAATGCAGCGCAGTACAGAAACTTAAAACATTTAAACAACAACACATTTTCAATACTGCTGAAATTATTATTCTAAATATTGAATTATATGGTTTTAAGATTCCTCAAGAATATAGTGGTGCTAAAATACTTAAGTTACCTTCCCTGTGGCTGGTAGGCACAAATGCAGCTCATGTATCATTTACTTGCAAGAGCACAGTACTTAAATTGAATGTCTTAAAGTAACCCAACTAGCTTAAGGTTAGATTGTTACCATAGCGAAGAGAGATTTATGACAGGGTACGTTTGCAAAAACTACAGTAGTAAAATATGCATATATTTACTAGCATTTGAAAAACATACTTCACATTTCAGTCGTATTCCATATTTCAGGACAATCACCAAGCAGTTGAAATAACAGTAACAATAGCAATATGTTGAAATTGACTGCATTTAAAATAACACAACCATTTCCTTTTAAGTATTTCTTTATTATGCTAGTTTGAAATGTATCACCTGAGAGCAATATATCCATAAGGTAATATAAAACACTAAACTTTACTTAATTTAAGGGCACTTGTTCTTTTTGCAGGGTATTTTATCTTCCAATTTAAGTGTGAAGTTTTAACCTTTTGCCCTAAAGTTTTAATTGCATCCAATTAGACAAGATTTTTTGTTTAAAACGATAGCCTAATGATGTCAAAAGGTACATACATTTACACTAAATATTTGGGACTATAATATTTCTACCTTATATCAGAATTCTGCTCCATCATCAATGTGGCTGAAACCTGTGCACAGGGTTATCAGGCTGACATATAAGATAACCTTCCATCTCACTTGACACCACTAGGGATATGACATGGCGACCCGCAATAAGCTCATCTTAATAGCCTTAAAAAAATACATTGTCTGAAGAGAGGACCCAGCAATGCATTAGTAAAAAAAAATGGTTTGCATTAATGCTGTTAGAAAAAGGACTTAACATTATTAAATGTGGATTTTATTCAAGTAAATATATAAATTCTTCCCATCAAATTTATTTTCTTAGTATTATGAAGTCATACACAACTGAATGTCAAACATGGAATCTGTATTTTATTATATTGTAATTTGAAAGCTACATTGTTGTAGAATCTATCTATCTATCTATAATCTATAAATAAATTTAATTAGTTAGCTTTTTATCACCATTTGGTGACTTTTTTTTTTTTAATGTGTTTAAAATACTAAATACCTATTAATTTTTGTATTGAACCCAAACATATCTGGTCTTAATTAAAAGTGTCTATATGCAATTGACAATTTACCTTGGGGCAGAGTATGAAATGCAAAATACATTTTTTAGACTCATTTACAAGAGTCCTAAAACAACCCACAATCCACAGCACAAAAGGCTACTGCAACATAAAGTGGAAAGAAAGCTGAGGTAAACAGTGATGACTGGAAGCAGTCGCACAAGTCAGGTGAAATATGTGGACTGAATGTGCGAAGTGAAAGGCTGTCACATCCTGCACTCTGCTTTTGAAGAAATGTGTGTGGAGAATGACAGGGAGAAAAGGAAAAAAGACAGCAAAGTGAATAGGATAAGACATTGGGATAAAATAACTATGGTATGCACTTTGCTTCAATTGCGATTTAACAGTATCAGATCATGTTTGCAGATATACCACTCGCTAAAAAAGGTATTAATGCAATTCACTAAAGAACTTTACATTTAAATAGTATAAACGCAGAAAAAACATCTACAGACTATTAAATCTAGTCCTATGTGTTTGCAGGCACTGTTTTCGGTAAATTAAATGAAACCTGTGATTAATTAATATTGTGCCTTTGTATGTATCATTTTATACTCAACATTCCCTTGCCACGTAGTACCATGCATGTATTCCAGAACCTAAAAGCACAAGTTCAGTATATTGTATTAGTCCCATGAAGTCCCAGGAATTATCACATGCAAAAAAAACAACAAATGAATCTGATCCAGATAAAAACATCAGGAGACTGCATTTTCATGCTATGCACTTCGCAAATTAATTAAATAAACATACAAATACAAACCAACAAACAAACAAACTGTTTTACATATAACACAGCTATTGCTTTCTCTGGAGATATACGGCGATTCTCCGTTGCAGACAATATGTAAGAGGGATATAAAACATTTAGAAAAATGCTTTCCAGGTAACTGTTCTGGTTTCCAGCTTTCCAAGTGTTGACGTCACTTTCTTCCTCAGAGACCCACTGCCAAGGGTTACTTGTCCAAACATTATCTTCACGCAGTCTTGCATAGATCATCCTACGATACCACACTGAGGGTGGCACTAGCCGGAATGTTGGTCTACTTGACTGTTTCTTTTAAGTTTTACCATGGATTTTAAGATATGGGCTACCAGTGGCACAGATTAACAGCCCATTCGGAAATATAGCACCTTCCCTCCAAATGGGCTACCTCAATTGAACAATAGGTAGGTCACTTGGAGAGGCAGAAATGACAGTTCAAAATGGGCTAACTTGTGTTTTAAATAACATGTACAGGTTTTAACCCATTTAAGCCAGGGTAGCTCATCTGGAGAGGCAGAAATGACCCGTGTTGACTAAGTGTCTTGACTTTATATTATATTATTATACGACAGATAAAACCAAATATACATAATGAAAATGATAACTTAAGGAACCAAGTTTATTATATGGCGAACACAAACAATTGTACATAATGAAATAACCGGTATAATTTAATCCTCAGGGAGACGAGAAAGGGTAATACGGACCCTAAATACTCTCCCTTCTCAGTACTCTCCCTTTGTTACTGGATTGTTCAAGAAGGTTAGGAGCCTGTACTCTCCGTCATAAGAAATAGGTTATGGCTGCTGCCATAAGCCATAATGCTCTTTCCTCTCAGCTGCTTTCTGACTTTTTCTTTGCCGCTTCATAAATTTATTTTAACATCAGACTTCATTACAAATGAGTCCCACCTACAATTTGCCCATGCATTTAATTAAGACTTGACACACCTTAAAGTGCATGGCTAATGAGCGGCAGAGCACATTTTGGCAGTGCTAACACGGCCCTATCTTGCCAAAAGTGTCATGATGATACATACAGAGAAATTTTAAGGCCTTAATGCCGTCGCAAACGCTCGATACATGACCCCCTTTGTATTTTGAACTGAAAAACTAAATGTGTTACTTTAGATTTTTTTTTAATTATATTTATTTTTTAAATTAAATTAGTGCTGGGGCTTTCAACTGGGGGTAAAAATGATACTAAAAGAAAACAATGATCTTGAATTGATTTTTTTAAACGGCATTATATATTATCTCTAAACCACTATGCATTAATATTTCATTTTTGTTTAGCAGCTCAAAGGTTTATGGAAGCCCTGAACCACAGGAAAAAAAAAATAGCAGCTGGTTGAACTTGTTTTCAGTGTTTGAAATGGATAGTTGCAAAAGAAAAATGAAGTTAGAAAACACAAGAGAGTCTACAGAAAGTACAAAGCGACAGACATTTATACAGAGTCCCTTTGGATAATTCTTATGTTGGCTTTCATAAAAAAAAGTTAGTTAGTTATTAATGTTGAATACATTTTAAATGGCACACAATTATGCTGTGATAGGAAGTAAATGGTAATGTGATAAACATTTACAGTGCAGACTATTTTGTATTATTTATAATAACTTTGCTGAATAGAAAGCAAATGCCAGTGTTTCCAAAGATTCCCAAATACTGTCTTTTAATTCAGTGCATCCAAAGACTTGTAATTAAAAGTTTTAAGAATTAAGCCTATTGTTTTAGGTATTCTGTTCTAAACCAGAAGTTTGTCAGTCCCAGACTGTTGTGACATACATTATATATTAAATAAATGAACAAAAGAAATGTGTTAATCAGATTATTCTGTCTTTTATTGCAACTGTGGTACCATTCAGTAGAGTGAAAACTGTAAAGGGGTAGGTCTTGTCCTGAAACCTCCTGACAGAAGGGGTACAGTTTCAAAAAAAAGGTTGAAATCCCCTGCATTAGGGTAATCAAGATTCCAAGCTTAGTGGGCATTAACCTGCATATTGACGGCTACACTTCCAATCCAATTGGCTGAGACAATCTGTAAGGCTTTCTGGCATGTGTAGCTGAACTGTCCTCAACATGGAAATGCCAGAAATTGAGGAAACAAAAGATTGTGTCTTCATGGTAACAATGGGGGTTGCTGATTAAAGTTACAAATTAAAATGCCAAACTTCAGAAAATGTGAATAAAGTGATAACGTCATGCGTGTAGTTTTCTGAAAACGGTACCAATACATTACCTTGCACAGCACAGAGTAATGTAATATTTAGCTTTCTATATAGTACTGTTCACAACAACAACAACAACAACAACAACAACAACAACAACAACAACAACAACAACAACTAATTAATAGAAGAAATTATTTGATTCTCAAGCTCCCTGTGATAGCAGCTTGAAACTCACTCAAGCCCTTAGGGTGGAGCAGGCACTAACTACAGTATGGCACTAAAAACTCCACAGCCATCAATAGTGACTTGACAGTTCCAAATCATTGTCACCAGACAACAAGGCAAGCTCATTTCACACCACAAAACAAATTCGGATTCAGACGGCCTCCTTTTCCATTAAATTGTTCACAGATATGGCAGTGTGATAAAATACCTGGCAAATACATTGTCATGCTGAGCATAAGCACTTTATTGCTCAGACACAGCTGACATGACAACATAAGTCTACTGTACTTACCATTGTTTTATTTCTCCACCAAACCTATATAAAAATGAACAGGAAGCCACTTGTAAAGTCAGTCTTTTAAGAAAAAACATCTTAAAGTTCTGGTGGGTATGTTCTGTATCATTCTGTAACACATGGCTACAACAATCTCCTTCATTTTACTGTACATGACACAGGGCAGAAAGAGATCTGGAGAAAAAAGTTAGAAGAATACAGTATAAAACTGAGCCGGAGTGCTCTCTATGCATACAAAATCATCTCTACATAAAAGATGGGAAATGACATCAGGTACGAACATCCCTGGCACAATTGCACACCACACTGAAATGTAATGTTATTCCACTATAATGCTACATCCATAATGCTGTCTTTCTACAAAACTGTCAATTTGCCACATTTCTAGTCTATAAATTTGTGCATTATAATTTCCATTCTTAAATTAAGATTGTTTTTATTATACAAGCTGAAGACTTGCCTTCCACTTAGAAAGACTTTAAAGGACAACTGCCACCATTGTTTTGCACAGCAGGTCAAACTTTTATTCCTCTTGTCCTACAAACATTTTCAAGCCCCTGCTCAATAAATAAATTTGGTCCCAATCAGTGTTGCCGCAATCCCCTCAGTTGCAGACCAATGATAAATGGACTTATTTTCCCAAATCAAACACTTGCATTTAAATTTAGATGAGTTAATGCAAAGGTCAGCATTGTAATCAGTTCTTTTGATCTTCATAGAATTTCTGGAGTAATACATAATACATCTGAAACAAGGCAATTTTCTGCTCTGTATTTGTGGCTGGAGGCTGTGTGGTCCAGTGGTTAAAGAAAAGGGCTTGTAACCAAGAGGTCCCCGGTTCAAAATCCCACCTCAGCCACTGACTCATTGTGTGACCCTGAGCAAGTCACTTAACCTCCTTGTGCTCCGTCTTTCGGATGAGACGTAATTGTAAGTGACTCTGCAGCTGATGCATAGTTCACACACCCTAGTCTCTGTAAGTCGCCTTGGATAAAGGCATCTGCTAAATAAACAAATAATAATAACAATAACAATAACAATAACAATAACAATAACAATAATAATAATAATAATAATAATAATAATGATAATAATAATAATAATAATAAATATCGATTAGAGCCTGTATGTACTTAGAGAGTGTTTTATAGTAATAGCTAGCAGGTTGTTTACAAATCAGGTTGTTTACAAATGCTACAGCGAGATATTCTCACTGCCACTAGAAAAGGTAAATTATACAGCTCCTTGTGTTTTTCGATGTTTTTCTCAATACAACGAATACAGTGGAATAAAATGACTAATGAAGAGAACATGAAACATCTGAATGCAGTCTGGACACAACAAGAAAAAAAAAAGTAATTTCAACTTAAAGGTGTCACATAAATTAAACTGTTAATTTCAATCAACAAATACATATGATTGGCTCTTTGGGTGTTTAAGGTATTTCTTGTGATGCATATGTACTAGACACCTATATTACCCCCACCTCCCCTCTACAAATTCAAGGGTCTAACACATAAGAAAAGCAAAATTAATTTATGCAATCATTATACATTTTAATTGTTTGTTACAGCAAGTGCTCAGTTTTATGCATTCAAGTATGCAAAGTGTTAGCAAATGCAAGATTAAATTGCAGTGATGGTAGTCTGATCTATTTTCCCTCACTTAATAAGATGTAATGCCCACAAGCCATGCTGTATTAAACAGTACATTGTACTCTGAATGGCTAGTTGATATGCAAGCTTCCACACTTTATAGAAATTGATAAAGAGATCTTCACAACTCAGTCATCAACAAATTAAACAAAGACATTTAAAAAGTAAATATCTTTGCATGCCACTTTAATGGTTTCAGCGATTTATGAGGTTTGCAATCAAATGAGTTGTGTAGCCTCAATATTGACAGTTAAAATGACACTGCAACAAATGATTCCTTTAAATGTAAAAAGCAAGACCATGGGCAGGAAGTTAGCCTTCCACAGCACCGGTGAAGATAGATCAAAGCTAGTTAAGAGAAAACAAAAGAGAGAAAAAACTTATATCTCAACATACAGTTGAAGCAACAGATATCAAAATCACACAGGAAAAAAAAAACAAAAAAAAAACTGTGCAACAGAGGATTTCAGCTGGACAATGATGAAAGGTCCATATGTTCGAGTGCTACCATAAATTATGTCAAAACGTATGGTTGGCCACAGAGGGGCTCCAAAAATAGGTCTGAAACAGCACTGGCTGTGTGAAAACAAATTGCCCAAATTTTAGCATGAGAAATATGGTGTTCTTGACATTCCTTTTTATATAGCGATCACGGTTCTGAGTGAAAGCTACAAAGGAACATCAGTGCAACAGCTACAACTTTCAGGAATCTGCATGAGACCAGTGCCTTGGGGCTGGAAGATTTATTGTTAAGAAAAAAAACAAATGAAGAATGGCAATTCACTGGGTCTGAATCATGGAAAGGAAGTGAACTAAAACTATAAACTACTTTTATATTGTTGACCATTTAGCTGTTGCACCGGTATGTTATAAATCTATTTTTCATAACTCTTATACAGTAAAAGCACTATTGGAGTCAGTAATAAGAACTGTATTAAAATAACAATATTTTCATACACTGACCCCAAGCACCATGTATAAGCTATATTGCATGTCTGAATAGATTAACTTGTGAGGTTTGCTAAGTTTATGTACAATTTTCAGCGGTTGTGTAATACATTTCTTATTTTCAAATAAATACAAACTTTGGACATTTCTCAAACCTTAACAATCATTGTTAAAGATGCAATAAAGACAACTGAAGAGGTACACAAAATACATAAATGATAGACCATTGCCATTTTGAAATGGCAATTATAGCACAAGCTTTTAAACAATAGCAATCATGAAATAAAAAGCCAAAATACAAGGGGTAAATCACATCTCTCCCTCCCTCAAAAAAAACCAAAACAAACCAGCAGCACAAACCCGGCAATCAAATTAAAGCAACGTAAGTCACTGAAAAAAGCATTAAGCATAAATAAATCTGCATTTAATGAAACAAAAGAAAACACTCAACTTTAGAATTATCAATCAGCAAAACATTTCTCACAATTTCTTACCTACTTTTGGACTCACTGTGGTATATCTAGCCTACATGTCATGAAGCTTTTAGTTTGAAAACATATATTCACCAACACATTATAAGATAACAGTGATATTAATGACTAGATGTTGAATGTCGGAGCTTTAATGTACAGTTGCTATGCCATATTGTCCCACAGCGAGATGTGATCTGATACCTGCCCAGAATGATAGACAGCGAATGCCTGGTGAGCAGGCAAAAAAATCCCATTTACTACATGCCAGATGGGACTGGCTGGATGCTTCATTGCAAACAACTCATCCTTCTTTGGGTCTACTTGTCCAGCTCTCTAGCAAGCCCCTAGCTGATAATGATGGATATCAAAGCTATGGTAAAGTGGGCGACAACAGCAGCCTTGTTATAGCTGCCAGTCTTTTTCAGGTCCTGTCATTATTACACATTGAAGATTTATTTGAGTTTATTGTTGTGCGCTGGGTGCCAGCCATTTGCAATTCATCACCAGATACAGAAGGTTGTGGACAGTGGCTGTGGCTATAATTGCCACCTCCACCTGCTTGTGGAAATGATGATGGGTCACGAACTGAGGCAAGCCTCCTGCTCATCCCACTGCACAATAGCTACACGCTGAAAAAAATACCAACACTGCTAATCACTGGTTCATCATCTCAATGTTTTCCAAAACCTGTTACACTTCTCTTCTGAACACTCCAGCAAAACAAAGAGAGCAGAAATGCTTTTTTTTTTATTTTATTGTGAAGTCTCTTTAACCTGGAACGCTCTACGGTATAGTGGCAGGAATACAGCATGTCACAAATTATTCATCTGATATTAAAAGTACTTTTTTATTATTTGTTTTGTGATTATCATTGTTATATATTACAGTATACATTTGTTATTTGCCAAGCAATATGTTGTTTGAATTAAATACCACTAGTCATTAATTGCATCAGCAACTTGGTACTGGTCTAAAAAATAGTTATGTTACCTTCTTGTTTAGAATCCCTTTGTAAACATTGTGTCTTTTTGAACGAACTCTCAAACATTTATTCTCTCTACATTCAGCTTGTATACTAGGGTACACAGTATAGGGGACATGTTAATGGTTACTCTCTGGTGTACCAGCTAAACATGGTAACTACAATGTTCGGGGAATCAAATGGCCAGCAACTACTTAGCATTCCTTCATCCAACAATATGGTGGGCAGAAGAATAAATGGACATGTCAACAGACATCACTGAACAGGCTTATCAGCATTTCGCTTTGCAAGTTAATGAAAATAACGATGTTCCAAAGCATGCACAACTGATATTATTATTTATTTAGCAGATGCCTTTATCCAAGGCGACTCACAGAGACTAGGGTGTGTGAACTATGCATCAGCTGCAGTCACTTACAACAACGTCTCACCCGAAAGATGGAGCACAAGGAGGTTAAGTGACTTGCTCAGGGTCACACAGTGAGTCAGTGAGTGAGTAGGGATTTGAGCCGGGGACCTTCTGATTACAAGCCCTTTTCTTTAACCACTGGACCACACCCCATACACTGTGCATGTGTGCGAAAACATCATCAATGAGAATTTGCTCTTTTGTAAACCTATTGAAAGCTGGGAAACTGCTCAAGAGCTCTTCAATATTATGAATACCTTCATGACTGAAAATGGCTTGAAATGGGCAAATTGTATTGGCTTGTGCACAGATGGCGCACAGGCAATGAATGGTAAAAACAGGGACTTCAGGCTCTGGTTAAGAAAGAGGCACCACTTGCGATCCACCGGGAGGCTCTAGAATCCAAAGAAATGAGCCAAGAACTACACCAGGGGCTTCATTTAGTGATTAAGATGGTGAACTACATTAAGACAACATCAGTAAAAGCAATGTTCTTTGCTGCATTGTGTGAAGAAATGGGAGTTGAGGACGCCAAGCACTTCTCTATTACTGTGAAGCATGATGGCTATCACATGGAAACGTATTACCTTGAGTCTTTGAACCGAGACATGAACTTAGAATTTTCGTTGCAGAAAACAAGTACGAAGAAGCCAATTTACTTTGCAACAAACATTTCCTTTTAAAATCTGCCTATTTTGCCGAGACATTTGGGAAGTTCAACAGCCTGAACACATCGTTCCAAGGTAATCTAACTCGCATTCTTCAACTGAGTGACAAGATAAACTCTTTTATCAAGAAGCTCAGCTGGTGGAAGCATAAGAAAGAAATGTAGACTGGTTCGCTGTTCTCAAAGAATTTGTCAACACAAATTAATTGGAGTTAAACGCTGTGGCCCCGTGTAGCGTTGGTCATTTAGACATGGTGAAAAAACATTTTGTAAAAGAATTTCATATACTGAGCCAATTCAAGGTCTGACTGGATTCACAATTTCTGAAGAGGAACAGTTCATTCATTTGTCAAGTGACAGCACTGCTAACCAAGATCATGCAACAGTCTCTTGAGACAGGGGTTGTACCGACAGACTGGAGAATTGCAAACGTAATCCCGATCCTCAAAATGGGAGACAAAACCGAACCAGGTAACTACAGACCGATAAGCCTGACTTCTATTATATGTAAACTTATGGAAACTAGAATAAGATCGAAAATGGAAAATTACCTATATGGTAACAGTATCCTGGGAGACAAAGTCCCACATAAACGATTAATGCTCAAACTGAGCGCAGTAGGGATTCAAGGAAATGCATGCACATGGATTAGGGAGTGGTTAACATGTAGAAAACAGAATGTACTGATTGGAAATGGAGCGAGGTAACCAGTGGAGTACCACAGGGGTCAGAACTAGGTCATCTGCAATTCCTAATCTACATTAATGACTTAGATTCTGGTATAGTAAGCAAACTTGTTAAAAATAGTAGGAGTGGCAAACACCATTGCAGCAGCAAAGGTCATTCAAAATGATCTAGACAACAATCAGAACTGGGCAGACACATGGTAAATGACATTTAATAGAGAAAAGTGTAAGGTACTGCACGCAGGCAATAAAAATGTGCATTATAAATATCATATGGGAGATACTGAAATTGAAGAAGGAATCTGAAAAAGATCTAGGAGTTTATTTCGACTCAGAAATGTCTTCATCTAGGCAATATGGGGAAGCTATAAAAATGGCCAACAAGATGCTCGGATATATAGTGAAAAGTGTTGAATTAAAATCGAGGGAAGTAATGTTAAGACTTTGCAATGCATTAGTGAGACCTGATCTAGAATACTGTGTTCAGTTCTGGTCAGCTCGCTACAAAAAGGATATTGCTGCTCCAGAAGGAGTGCAAAGAAGAGTGACCAGAATTATTCCGGGTTTAAAAAGCATGCCGTATGCAGGCAGGCTAAAAGAATTTAATCTATTCAGTCTTGAACAAAGAAGACTACGCGGCGACCTGATTCAAGCTTTCAAAATTCTAAAAGGCATTGACAATGTTGACCCAAGGGACTTTTTCGACCTGAAAAAAGAAACAAGGACCAGGGGTCACAAATGGAGATTAGATAAAGGGGCATTCAGAACAGAAAATAGGAGGCACTTTTACACTTTAAAAGAGGTTTGAAAGCAAGTCGTCCAAAATTTTTGCTTAGTGTAAAAGTGAATACTCACTGCGTGAGAAGGTGATGGGATGTGTTACTACCCTTTGCAACATCATATCTGTGTGAAACTGGATTCTCTGCTGTAGTTGGAATAAAGCTAAAGTATTGCACCCGAATGAACATTGACAAGTTTTGACAAGTTATGTAAGCAGAAGCAAGCACACCCATCCCACTGACTTGGTAAGTATTGTATAATTTATCAGAAGTACACTCAACTTTTAACACATCCTGTTAGAATGTAGTGCTCTTGGATCTCAAAATATTTTAATTGTATTTTTTTGTGGTTTATATTAATTTACATATATTAATTTATTTATTTAGCCTTATTAGAGGGCCACACAGTTGCATGGGGACTAAGATTTTTAATACTTTTCAAGGGGGGCCCATCATGAAAAAGTTTGGGAAACACTGACTTAGAGAGAAGACATGTTTCAGCGCCTTTTTGAGGCATTATTATATTATTAATACTATTGTATGTTGTTCATTTTGTGGTTTTACTGTGTTTTTTTGTTTGTTTGTTTGATGATGATGATGCATACTTTCTGTAAAGTGCTTCGAGATATGAAATGCGCTATACAAATGATTTTTTAACTTCTTACTAACAGTATTTGTTTAAAAAAATGTAACATCTAAGAGAAAACCACAATGTAAAATAAACTGACAACTAACAGTAGGCCCATTTTCTAATATATGCTGCAAAAAGAAACAAACACAAAAAAGAATTCCTGACCAATTTGTAGAAAACCATCTGTCAAGAGGTGCTGTGTGTCCCTGTGAAAATGCTGCATGTTTGGGCTACAATATTACTGCTCATCATTTGGTGTCCACCTGCCAAGTTTCATTGCTCTGAGGCAAATGTTTTTTGTTTCAATTTTTTCATAGTAGTGGCCTAAAAACTTTATAACCATACTGCTTGTTCTAGGCTACAGTGTATTTAAATCACACAATTTAATTAGACACTTATACTAGCCTGGGACAGCATTCAGTATGTGTATGAACACTAACTATACACAGTGAAACTTTCTGTGTTTATCCACTCAGACCTGTTGGAAACTTTGTGGTTGCCACTTTTCAATCAATGTGACAGTTGTTTGGGGAAAATACTAAAGGAAACTACCTGCATTCAATTACATTATCTTTGTTTACATACTTCTGAAACACACAGTACATCTTCTGAATAAATGTGATATGCAAACTTCCCAGCTGTTCAAAAAACACTTCTAAAAAACTGAAAACAAGTACTTTCCCCTGCTGTTGTTTCTACATATATTAAATGCAGCTATGTCAAGTGGATGCATATCAAAATTGTATTAATAATTAGGTTAAATCACTTTAAATCACAGTTTAACAAAATAAATGTACAAAAAAACAGTAAAATACTGAATTTATTAGAATTCTGGTGACAATAACCGCCACTTGATGATAGTTATTTGCAAATTGAAGGAAAAAACATAAAACAATGAGGCATATATAATCAGTTGTCTCCTTGCAGCTCAATTAGCCTTCATGTAAAACCGGAGCATGTAAGGAGGAATGAGGTTCTGACATTATCTCTTCCAGCTAGATAATTACACAGCCTTCATTTAACAGTAGGGCAACATGACTGTAGCAACAAATTAACTCAGCTCAATTTGCAATTCATGGCGTGTTTTCTCATTTATTACCATTTGTCTTACCCCTAGTGAATGCTTCCATTTACTTTCCCAACCAGTGCAAGAGCCCAATTTGACACCATTATAGACTCTTTGCTGTAGAGCTGAACTCCAGTGGCATTCGTTCTTCAGCCATTCCAAAATATTCACAGGTTGCAAACTACTGGGTTTGCTAGGAATTAAAATAAAACTAATGCATCTCATTAAAGTGGTTAGAGCAAATGAAATAATTCCATAAATCTTTCTAGTTGTGCACTACCATTTGCTATGCAAATCTCATATGCACAGTTTTAAATCTCCTTTTATAAACTCTATTTTGCTTCCAGACAGAAGTTATTTATAGGGGTATCACATTTAACATTCTAGATTCTTCAGCTTGGTTTACTACTACTACTACTGTTTTACTAAATTAACAGTATACAGTACAGTAGGGTAGTAATCCGCTTTGTTGAACAGTTTATTTCAGTACATTTTGTGTTGCTTACTTAAAATGGGGAGTACTGTTTTAGTATATGTACAGTTTAAATTACACAATGTAATATTATTTGTAATAGCTGGTCCCTGGATTGGGCTTCTTTGGCCCAATTATTAAGTGCCAGGTACAGTTTAGTTTATTGCAGTTAGTATACACATGGGAACCCAAGTCATTTAAACCTCCTACTACTGCAAGTTATAACAGGAGTAAGTATAAGGAATGTAAGTGACTGTCTACAAAATGTGATGTTAAATTAAATAAACATGGTCTTATGGGGCATTGATGCTAGATATACAGGCATACATACATAAATACTACCCCTGCCCCCCCCCCCCCCCCCACTTACTTTTCAAAAACCATGTGTATGGGCTGTTGATTGTATACTATCACTTTCGTCCTTTTGTATGCTTATCCCATAGATGTCCTCCATTACCCTCTAAACATTCTTTGTGTACTCAACATTAGTACCAATACTATAAGGTGATATAATGAAACACAAAGTGCTTTACTTGCAGTCTTTTGTTGAAGTAAACTAAGGAAAGTTGCATTTAAAGCAATAAATGCACAACATAATGAACTGACTAACAAATAATTCTATTAAAAAAAGAAACAGTATGTTTAAACCTCCACACTTAGAACCTGTCTTTAAAACACTCTTTGAATTAACAGTGGAAGGACACCCTTATCTATAAGAATGGACGACCTTTGATAAACATCTTTTGATCCACCTAAACTTTTGCATTATTTAACAAACATTAGCTTTACATGTGTACAAAAAAAAAAAACTGTGGTGACGCCACATTAATTAAAGTGCCTTTTAGAATAAATAGTACAGCTTGTTTTGTCTTTACCAATAAATCACAGGGTAAAGCAGACAGCCTATAAAACAAGAATGTCGTCTAAACGACAGATTAAAAAAGAAAACTCTATATAAATGTGTACTAGCAAAATAATCCAAGGTTAACAACGAAATGTCTTGGATTATTAAAGAGCAGAGATATTGTTAATCTATAACACTTCTGGTTAAGAATGCTGCGCTCTTATACTGCTAAGCTTACTACTGAATCATACAAGGGTAAATTAAATATTAAATGTGTTATCCGGCCTGCAATTTTACAACATTTATTTTGTTTCAGAACCTCAACCAATATGCTGTATTTTACTCGGACATTATTGAACACATTAACCATACTGTACAAATACAGTTTTCTTCATGTTCAGAGAAAAATGCCAAAAAGCATAAATAAATTAAAATCCAAAAACATACCCATATATAAGTAGGCAATATACCTTCACAATCATCCCTATTTTGCATTGGCAAACTATTCATTCAAAATGTATGCCATCCATTATTGTGTAAGCTTCTCCTGGATGCACTCGCATCACCTCAAACTCAACCTCTCTAAATCTGACCTCCTTTTCGTTCCCTCCTCTGATCTCTCTATCTCCATTCCTCTGGAATCTACCACACTCTCTCCCTCCTCCTCAGCTAAGAACCTCGGAGTCACCCTGGACCCCTGCCTCACTTATTCCCGCACATCTCCACTCTGACACGCACTTGCCGATTCTTCCTGAGCAACATACGAAGAATCCGACCCTTCCTCACCAACTACAACACCCAGCTCCTGGTCCAGGCCCTGGTACTCTCCCGCCTAGACTACTGCAACTCCCTCCTGGCTGGCCTCCCTGTGTCCGCCACCTGTCCGCTCCAGCTCATCCATAACTCCGCTGCTCGCCTGGTGTTCTCTCTGCCTCGCTTCTCACACGCAACTCCACTGCTCCGCTCACTCCATTGGCTCCCGATCACCGCTCGCATCCAGTTCAAGACTCTTGTACTTGCCTACAGATGCCTTGACCAGACTGCACCCAGCTACCTCCAGACCCTCATCTCTCCCTACAACCCCACAACCTCTCTTCTCCTCCTGCACTAGAAGACTGGCTGTACCTCCTCTACGCTCCCCTGCCACCAGAGCCCGCTCCTTCTCCACCCTCGCCCCGCAGTGGTGGAATGACCTTCCTACAGATGTCAGGACTGCCCAGTCCCTGGCCACCTTCCGGCGCCTCCTCAAGACTCACCTCTTCAGACAGCACCTGCAGAACTCCTCTTTTCCCTCTGGACACTATCAGTCTTCCTTAATGCGCTTTACTTGCTCTTATCAGCTTCTTATTTTACTGCATTTAATCCTGTACTTTAGAGTACTGTAATCTGTCACAAGTGTTATTTAAACTGTAGTATTTTGTATTTAATTATATCCTGATGTAACTATCACTGACACTTATCTGCTCCGTTACTGAATCGTATTTTGTCATATACTTGTACTTGCTAGAACCAAAGTCATTGTATTTTATCTTGCTCTTAATTGTATTAATACTTGCACTGTGATTCTTGAAATGTATTTTTGTTTACGACTGTAAGTCGCCCTGGATAAGGGTGTCTGCTAAGAAATAAATAATAATAATAATAATAATAATAATAATAATACTCTTAATACTCTGTCTGGCACACAGGCCATAGTCTCAGCTCTGTTTGCTCAGAGGCTATCGGCTAGGTGTTTCAATAACTAAACCTTCAGACGTTTTAAACAAGACCTTGTCAACTATGTAGCTTATTATTATGTATTATTTTTGCATCTTTCACTTGTAAAATGGTGTTACCCTAGAGGCAACAACAACAACAGAAACACATAACCATACACTTTTTATAGTTTAAAATATTTACAATATAAAGTTCAGTTAAATAACCACTGCCTCACCCAGGTTTCAATGTATCTTATGTGACACAGGGTTGCTTAGATTTATTGACTTAATTTACTGATCTTTAAGGTGTCCTTTTAAAAGTTTACCATAGTATTTTTTGCTTTTCCCAAGGTTATACTATGCATTTACCATAGTTTATCCTGGTTTGCCACCTACCTTGCTATTCTTTACACTGCTTACCTATGCTTTATTACACTTTGCTATGATTTTTACTATGGTAAACATTAGGCTTGTAACGATAGCGATAATAAATCAAATTATTTATCGATTGGGACCACACGATAACAAATCGATAATATTTTAATGAAATCGAATATTCCATAAAATTAAAAACGTGTATATAATTTACAGAACGTAATCTGTGTTGTTGCTTCTAAAAGTTACTGATAATATACGCCTGTGAACAAATATAGGATGATGATGCAGAGATCAAGCGTAACCTGCTTTGTTAATGTATTTTATACATATTTTGTTTTAAATCAGTCCCAACTGTCTGTCTTGAGCGAAACTAATACTATTTAACATTACTACGTTGTCATATGCCACTGTTTCAGAAAAAAAGTGTTTTTTTTGTTTTTGTTTTTTTAAACCTTTTCGTTTTTGATTGCCGTCTGTCTAAATGCCGCTGGATCGTAGCTCGATGTATGTCATCCAATGAAACATTGCAGGCTGTACAACATTGTTTGCCACCAGTAGAATGCAAAATTATTGTACACAATCCGCTGCAATAACTACTGTAGTTTTTTTTTGTTTTTATTATTCATTTTGGACATTCGCAAAATATCCACTCACTTAACAATATCAGTTGAAATCTCCTAGGATACTAAACCCGCCCCAGATACCCATATCTACCAAATCAGTGAGAAGAGCCCACAGTGGTTATTAGCTGCTGTTAAGTGTCAATCAATAAATCCTGTCCAGTTTTCTTTTTGAAATTGAAACAAGCTTTTATCCATCTGGAACCCGGACCGATACACATAACTTAAATGGATTTAAGTGAAAGGTGAAAGTACACAAAATAGACGGTTTCTGTTGCAGGAAAGGGTATGCTCTATAAAAAAAAGGACTTCTTGTTCCTTTAAACTGTTACTGTGACAGATTTTTTTTAATTATTTTTTTAAGCATTTTAACTTGAAAGTAGAATTTGCACGATAATCGATGTCAGAGTCAGGGATCGATTTACAACACTAGTAAACGTTTATAAGGGTACTCATGTGTTCCAGCAAGTACCTTACAATGTGAGCAGTCCCGTTAACTAGCCACAGTAGGTTCAATTAAATAAATCTTGGAACAAGGTCCGGGGTTGGAATGGACAAATAAGTGAATACACTGAAAATATTTGGTCCCATGAATCAAGGATAATGCAAGGATTAATCAAATTAGCTTTATACCCTAGATTAAGTTTTAGGGCACTTTCACACCTAGTTCACGTGCAAGCAATTCGATTTTAAATAAACTTCCCATTCACAAGTTCTTCACGTTTAGTACTTTGCTCCATAATGCAGCTAAATGACTAACTTTCTATGCTAACGCCAATTGCACTCATTGCATTGCATGCACAAGTAGATTATAAATAGGTGCAGCAGGGAATGAATTATGGTGTGCTAAGAGGGTTAAGACAGAGGAGTGCGATTAACACGCGTTAAAAAAATGAATCTCCAAAGAAATGAACGCCTTAAAATCGCAGAAGTTAACCGCAATTAATTGATAGCAATTGATAATTGATATAGCGAAGGGGACAGGGGGGACGGGGGAATAAAGTATCCCCACAATAAATCTTTCAAAGCTTTTATTCTGGTACAGTTTCAGCCAGCTGCCCACCGACAGGAAGGAAAGTTGAAAAATTAGAAATAGCAGTTTGGTGAATGACACAGTGATTGGCTGTGGGGTTTAGAAAACCCAAAGCACTAATGCCTACTAATCATATTTTTTTAGTTAACTAACAGTATGTTATATGTCCATTAATTGATGTAAATAAATGACCCAGAATATAGTTTTCCCTCCCAGAAGGCACAACTGAAAAATCTAATCTGTAATCGTTCAATGCAAACCTGAGTCAAAATGACAGCAAGTAAAATAATTCAGATGCAGAATTGAATCTTGCAGAATAAAATGAATTCTGTTATAATGGAATGAGTGTGCGACTTGAAATAGTTGCTTACAAATGCTCATACATGAGAAAAAGATAGCTAAGTCTAAATTAAGATGTTAGCTGTGAAGTTTCCAATAGGACCTTGACACGACTGTTGACCTACTCATGACATGATCACACCAGCGAGGATTTGGAATTCTATTAGTATTACCAGAGGAAAAAAAAAAAAAAGTCAAGGAGTCATCAGGAAAGCAAATCTATAGCTTCTACTCTATCAGCCAATTACTGTTGTTAAAGTAGAATTAGATGGGTATTGACAATGTGAGGGGGGTGGGGATTAAGCAGAAGACTGAGCGCAACACTTGCTGTGGAACGCTGCTGAAAGAAAGTTATTGTAAAAGGGTTAAGAGTTGTACAGCATTGCTTTAGACCAGGGCTTCTCAAACTCGGTCCTGGGGACTCCCTGTGGCTGCTGGTTTTCATTCCAACCAAGCTCTCAATCACTTTACTATACCCTTAATTGAACTGATAATTTGCTTAATTAGACCTTTTTACTTGTTTTCAGCTCTTGAACAGTTGCATATTTCAGGTTAGCTATAACAGGTTAGCTATAACATTTTATAAGTAAATGTATAATTAAACAAATTATTAGTTCAATTAAGGGTCTAGTTAAGTAATTGAGAGCTCAGTTGGAATAAAAACCAGCAGCCACAGGGGGTCCCCAGGACTGAGTTTGAGAAACCGCATATCATTTATATCTAAAAAAAACAAACAAACAACAACAACAACAACATTGACTCTTGCACCTAGTTGATGTCAACTGAAAGCTAAATATACCTTTGTTAGCTAGCTACCTTGAAATCATTCCCTATTATTTATGTAGCTAAAATCCACATCGCTTGTCCCTTCAGGCTATATCGATGAACTCAAGACATACAAATTAGTAAACTTGGATATTTACAAAAAACATACAAGTTCCAAGCTGCAACCTGCCTACCAGCTATGTGCTTTGCAAGCTATGGCTATGTGAAAAAGAGTTAGCTGATCTTGTATTTCTCATCATATTCAAAATGGGCAATGATTGAGAGTTCTAGAAAATGTATTGAATGGAGACATACATTTAGGAATGTCACTTCTAGCAATGAAAGAAATTGCATGCAAGTTTAGGATAACTATTTTTCCTCATCTGTTTGTACTTGGTTAAAAAAAAAAGAGGTTTTAACTGATTTGATGATTTGAATAATCGCAAAAGCAGTTAATTGATTAACATTTATGTTAACTGAACAGCCACATTTCCAGAAATGTAATTCAAATAAACTTCAACAACATCTTAAATGTGTTTAATGCATTTAGTAAAACTGTTAAACTATTATGTAAATACCCTTATACTTTTGTGTCATATCCTGGTACTTTAAAACCCAATGGTTTTGGGTATACCATTTCTACTACAGAATATAAAAGATATTAGATTAATTGATCACGCACAAGCTCATAAAACCCTTAATTATCTACAATACTTTAGACACATTTAGAAAACAGAACTGGGATGTGCTCTTGTAGTAGGTACATACATACAGTCAGTGCTCCAGATAAGCTGCGTACTGGATATTTTACGCATTGAAAAAATATGAATTATGCATGAGATTTAAATTTAATGTGTAAAGAATACGCATAGCAATTTTGCTGCACAGATCGAGTTTGCATGTTATTAAGCTTCTTGTACTTCTTGGTTCCTGGCACCTCAGTGGTCAATTGTGAATATGCTGCACGCAGCAGCATGCAATGGATGTTTGTGACTGGTGAATAAGCGATTGGATTCTTTCTCAACACCACCTCCTAAACTACCAATTTACCTATTTGTCAACCAAATGTTTGGAAGGTAAATCTGTATAATAAATACACTAATTCTGTGTTTGGAGAGAGTCAGGATGCTTTACATTGCTATAGCAAGGTGATCAGTACTCATGATTTCAAGATAATGTTGCATTATACTCACCCACAATATATTGTACTCACATAGTGTCCTAATAAATTAATGACCCAAAACCTTATCTAGAGCGCTGCATACAGTATATATACATTTAGCCATGGTGACAAAAATGACTACAACATTGCCAATCCATCAGATGGTATAATGGATGTGGTAGTTTGAACCTGCTGAATATGATTGAATAAAAAAGGCAGCAGGTAAAAACTATAGATTCTATTTAGGTGCCTTTCCACCGACATGTTGAATTCTTTATGGAATACATTCTACCAGTTTGTTCCAAACCACTCTGTGCAGATCAGGATCCAGCAATGATTTAATATATGCTGGTAAATTCAATGACTCTGTATCTGTACTACAGTTTACCTATTTTCTGCCCAGAGTGGCAGATACACTTACTCGAGTTAAAGGGTCCCAGATTGTTTTAACATAATGATTTTTTTCTTTTGCAATGCCCCAGGCAAGTTTACATTTTAATTTTTAAATATACAGTACTGTGCAAAAGTTTTAGGCAGGTGTGAAAAAATGCTGTAAAGTAAGAATGCTTTCAAAAATAGACATGTTAATAGATTATATTTATCAATTAACAAAATGCAAAGTGAGTGAACAGAAGAAAAATCTACATCAAATCAATATTTGGTGTGACCACCCTTTGCCTTCAAAACAGCATCAATTCTTCTAAGGTACACTTGCACACAGTTTTTGAAGGAACTCGGCAGGTAGGTTGGCCCAAACATCTTGGAGAACTAACCACAGTTCTTCTGTGGATTTAGGCAGCCTCAGTTGCTTCTCTCTCTTCATGTAATCCCAGACAGACTCGATGATGTTGAGATCAGGGCTCTGTGGGGGCCATACCATCACTTCCAGGACTCCTTGTTCTTCTTTACGCTGAAGATAGTTCTTAATGACTTTCGCTGTATGTTTGGGGTCGTTGTCATGCTGCAGAATAAATTTGGGGCCAATCAGATGCCTCCCTAATGGTATTGCATGATGGATAAGTATCTGCCTGTACTTCTCAGCATTGAGGAGACCATTAATTCTGACCAAATCCCCAACTCCATTTGCAGAAATGCAGCCCCAAACTTGCAAGGAACCTCCACCATGCTTCACTGTTGCCTGCAGACACTCATTCGTGTACCGCTCTCCTGCCCTTCGGCGAACAAACTGCCTTCTGCTACAGCCAAATATTTCACATTTTGATTCATCAGTCCAGAGCACCTGCTGCCATTTTTCTGCACCCCAGTTCCTGTGTTTTCGTGCATAGTTGAGTCGCTTGGCCTTGTTTCCACGTCGGAGGTATGGCTTTTTGGCCGCAAGTCTTCCATGAAGGCCACTTCTGACCAGACTTCTCCGGACAGTAGATGGGTGTACCAGGGTCCCACTGTTTTCTGCCAATTCTGAGCTGATGGCACTGCTGGATGTCTTCCGATTGCGAAGGGAAGTAAGCATGATGTGTCTTTCATCTGCTGCAGTAAGTTTCCTTGGCCAACCACTGCGTCTACGGTCCTCAACGTTGCCCGTTTCTTTGTGCTTCTTCAAAAGAGCTTGGACAGCACATCTGGAAACCCCTGTCTGCCTTGAAATTTCTGCCTGGGAGAGACCTTGCTGATGCAGTATAAATACCTTGTGTCTTGTTGCTGTGCTCAGACTTGCCATGGTGTATGACTTTTGACAGTAAACTGTCTTCAGCAACCTCACCTTGTTAGCTGAGTTTGGCTGTTCCTAACCCAGTTTTATTCCTCCTACACAGCTGTTTCTGTTTCAGTTAATGATTGTGATTCAACCTACATATTGAATTGATGATCATTAGCACCTGTTTGGTATAATTGTTTAATCATACACCTGACTATATGCCTACAAAATCTCTGACTTTGTGCAAGTGTACCTAGAAGAATTGATGCTGTTTTGAAGGCAGAGGGTGGTCACACCAAATATGGATTTGATTTAGATTTTTCTTCTGTCACTCACTTTGCATTTAGTTAATTGATAAATATAATCTATTAACATGTCTATTTTTGAAAGCATTCTTACTTTACAGCATTTTTTCACACCTGCCTAAAACTTTTGCACAGTACTGTACAAGTATACATTTTAGAATTTCTAGGACTGCTGATCTCATTCTCACCTAGCTCTCTGTAATTTCAATTCATGTGATTAAGAACAGCCCCATATCCCCCTCTGGATTGTATAGCCTGACTTTCCCTAAACAGGTTCATGGTTTTCCAGAGGTAAGACAGTTAGAAAAAAGGGAGTTGGGATTGTTTTCAAAAAATCCCAATGTAGGCCTCATACAATCCGGTTTATGTTTTTATTTATAAAATATATTTTATTATAAAGCCAGCTAAGCTTCTGTGGCAAAGTAAAATGTTTGCCAACATGTGTGCAAGCAATTTAAATATAAACAGAGACTGATAATATAAGCGGTATAATAAGTGAACAAGGGGAAAAGTCACACAGAGTAAATTCAAACCAATCCAATGAATTTATGCCTCGCTGGCAGATCTTTACAAGTTATTGGAAAAATTGCTGGAGTTAATATTGACACAGCAATGTGTAAATCAATACATTGAGAATGAGCAATACATTTTAATTAAAAATAAATTCAAACTCAAGCAGTAAATCCATGCAGTTAGCACACACAACATCAAAAGGTTTGGATTGGTGAGATATAATTCTGCAATACATCAGAAGGTAGAGCCTCCCAGATATGCGTGGCATGTCTTTGCTTAACACATGCTTTGATTCTCGTTTTACAAAGCAAGCATCATAAATCTCAAATGAAGTTCATAATAAAAACTTATTTTCGTTCATTTTAAAAGACCTTAAAAAGGTGGAATCATCTCAGCTCCATCAATAAAACAAAATGGTTTGAATTCCAAAATTACAACATTTACAATAGCAGAGATCAAATCTCTTCTTTGCAATATGCATTTACTGACCCAGTGGTGACATGTTTACTTCCATGATGATCTGAAGACAACTATTAGTTCAGACAGAGTAATCTTATAAGAAAGTACTTGTTACATTTCATCTTTCCTGCACACAACAAAATACAGCAACAGAATACTTAATCAATAATCCAATTTAAAAAGGTCTGTTCCATAACTTTATACACTCAAACACTTTTTGAAGTAAAACTATTTAATTGATGTGTGATGTGATGTGTTATTGAGAAAGAGACAGTGTATTGCATGTACTACGTTTCTTTTCATGACGAGTGGATCTTGTGATGCTGTAGGTAAATCATCCATTAGTTAAAATTAGGTAATATATTGACGTGAACAAAGGCATTAGATGAAGTTTGTCTGCTAGAAATTTATATTTATCTTCAAGTTATATTTAGCTTCAAGTTTTTAAAGAAAAGACCTGTGTTCACTATGCAAAAATCTGCATTTAAATAGAAATTCAGTTTTTTCCTTTTAAAGGCTATATGAGCTAGGTTTTCTAGTTATTAGACAGCCCACCAGGAGGGCCAGATCTTTGAAAGTAAACATATAGATCAGGATAGATCAGGATTCTATATATCTGTAGAAATGTATTTGTTTCTGTTTTTTTTTTTTGTTTTGTTTTTACGATCAAGGGGACATCAATCGAATTCTTTGAGATAAAGGTACCAAAAAGTTATAGTGTGTGAAAAGTTTTAATGAAAGTACACAACATCCATTATTTTATACCACAGAGCAGAATAGTTACAGAACTGTAGCTAACTGGCTGAGACAGAATGATTACTACAAATTTCAAACACTTATCCTGACCAACACAAATATTTTGTCTGTTTGTTCAGTATTCCTATACATATGACCTTAAGGTGATCTGTGAACCAAATAGACCACCTGTCCCTATACGCTCACCTAATACTACTACAGAGTAGGTCAAGTCCACTTTATCATACCTACTCCCTTTCTCATCTGTCTAAATTTACCCAAGACTGGCTAATCATCCAACCTTGAATTCACCAAAGTATCCAAAACCTGTTTAATTATTATGTCTGGGAGAATTTAGAGCAGAAAGTCAACTCAAAAACTCACTTGCACTCAATAATAGATTCTGTAAGTCATGTCAGTGAATGTTTTTAAATCAAAATAAAATAAAGTTTTAAAAGCAAAAATTGTGTAGAATAACAAACACTCCTCCAAAGGACTTGTAGTGATAGTGAAGGCTTTTTTTGCATGAGCAACCTAATCATGGGTGCCACTTTTAGTGGGATGACTGGAGTGAAATTGGAATAAAGCACAGGAAGTAACTGGTGCCAAGAACTGTATTTGAAAAAGTATGTATAAAAAAAACATTCCACATTTTACTTGTGGAGTTTGGATTAAAAAACACATTGGCTAATATTCCGAATCATGATATTACAGTTTAATAAAAAAAAAAAAATGTATCCCCTTTACACAGTATTACACCAGAGAAAATAATAGCACATATCTGGAGTGTTTCATTCGGTCATAAATTATTTTGTATCATCTGAAGACCTGAAGTGAAAAGTGATCCATAAAGATTAGGCATCAGCTTCCCAACAGGAAGTTTGTAAGAGAAGGTAATCTTAGCCCGGGTGGTAATACAATGAAACAATGTCTGATGACCACTGCCTGCCATTCCCAAGTGGTTACTGGAATATTTGTCATCCCAGTGTCTACAGAGCACACATCACATGAAACTTACCATAGCGGAGTAATGTCTTATACAGTTGGTTTCCTCTACCTACCAAGTAGCAAACTAGTTTCCTAAATGTTGTTTACATACATGTTTATCACCTGTGGATACCAAACAGATATTACTGTAACTGTATCATCCATACAACACACACACACATACAGTTTAAAATAATCTGTGATCAATAGAGTAAAACAGCTCACAATTGACCCAACCATACCTCAATACACTCTGACAACTGGTTATACCTCTTCTCCACCATCACTATTTGGTCTTCAAGTGATTTTAAACCATACACCGTCTTCTACATTAGCTTAAAATCGTCCTTTTCAAGCACTCATTTGTTTCTTTACCTTCAAATGCGTGACTTTGCACAAAATAAGACCACCACTTTTCCCCAGCTCTCTCCTGAATCCCATATTGATAATTTGCTTAATTTCAATCCTGGTTGTAGTGGTATCATATAAAAAATGTACGCCATTATTCTGTCTTTGCATTACCTGTCCCTATTATCAATAAAAACTGCATGGGAGCAGGATATACTGTAGGTCTTGAGTTTCCAGGTGAAGTGTGGAAATCTATTCTCAGTGGAATACACTCCATCAATTTGTGCCCGACATGGGCTAATGCAATTCAAAATTGTACACCATCTACATCTGTCAAAAGTCAGATGCTAAAATCTATCCAGATATGGACCCCACCTGTCATAGGTGCAAATAAGAACCTGCCTCACTTATGCCTATGTACTGGACCTGTCCCAGCTGGCTGTTCTAGTCATCTGTTTTTGAGACACTCTCTAAAGTTTTTACAGTTCCATTCGATCTTCCCCTCTTACAGCTCTCTTTGGTATTGTGCCCAGTGATATTTTCTTAAAGTTACAATCCGACACCCTGGCCATTGTCCCCTTGTTGGCAAGACACTGGATTTTGATGTTCTGGAAACAAGCTGCTCCACCCTCTCACGTACACTGCATTAGGGATCTTCTATATTTCCAGAAATTGGAAAAAATCTAATGACTCTGAGGTGATCCAGGGAAAAATTATTTAAGGCATGGCAACCTTTTCTGCTGTATGTTGACCAACATATCCTGACTCCAATCCCATAATCTTACAATCTCCTGCCATTGAGTGTGACTCTCCCTTCCTCCTCTTCCCCCCCCTCTTTTTTTTTCCAAGACATGCTTCTTTTTCATCTATTATTGATTGTTATTGTTATATCTTAATGAAAATTCAAGATTATTAATTGTTTTGATTTTTTAAAACCCAATCTTTTTTTTTGATACTTTGATTATCCTGGACAGTGTAATTTTTGTAAGGTAGTTACTGCTCAAAGTTTAGGAAATCATTATTACCTCATTATACAATATGTCGTATTGCAAAACATCTTATCCTTATTAGAGCAGTATTGGTCACATTCTTGCAGTCCTGATTTTGCAGCAAAGAATATTTTGGCACTAAACAGAAGCCTGGTACATGTATGGGTAACAATTTAAGAACTTCATGGAATGAAACTAAAGAACAAAGTCCAACACTTGAAAACATACAGTATGGCTAGATTAAGTGCCAAAGTCAGGGCTGGCAAAAGTAATAACTTTCTGTCACATCTATTTAAACATAGCTCATGTGATTTTCCTACATACTCCCGCAGATTTAAAAACAGCAGTGTCCCACAGTCCAGGACTAAAATTATCCTTATTTAATGATAAATAAACAGTGGCTATAGAAACCCAGTTCGAGGGTTTACCAGGGACAAACGTTATGAAGTATAAATAGCCACCACCTGACCAATGGATCTTGTTCGCAAAGCAAAAAAGTGCAAAGTGGTGAAGTTGTAGATGGTGAATTAAGTCATATCACATCAAAGGAAGGAATGAACTGACAGCTGAAGAGGGAACTTCACAGCATGACTGGAGGGGATTTTTTAATGCTCAGCCAGCAGGGCTAGGGACTGTGAGATATGAAGCCACTTTAAGAGCTGGCTTTGGTTCCTACATATGCTGCGGTCACCTTACACTAAACAGTGGTCTGTGATAATCTAACCGCGATCAACAACTGGCTCAGCTGAGTTTCAAGCTGGTGTGGTTAACAAAGATTGGGAAGCCAGGAATTCTACCGCTGACTACCCTACAAAACTCCCCTCATTCTAGTGCTTAGTTAATAGTCAACAGAAAACAATACAATGAGCAATAAGCAGCTTCCTAAAATATAAAGTAGCACAACCTAGTATTCAGCAGGGTATCAGGTTATGTTTTTTTCAATGCAAAAACAGCAAAATACAGATACAACCAGAAAAAAAGAGTATTGCTTTTGCTAGTGCCATTGCCACACACAGTAAGGAACTGTATTAAGATGTACACAATTCATGCATAATACGCTTTGTATAATAAGCTTTACACACTTCAATGCTAAAAGGACAAAACACAGCAGCAGCAGTTAAAGTCATAACAATAAATTTAAGTGCAAAGTACTGCATATCCTTTTGTGTCACCATTTAGGAAACCAGCTAGGCCTAAATAATTATGATTGCTGTAACCCCCATAAGCAGCAATCCTTGCTCACAACATGCCCAGTGTGTGATCCCTCACTAGACAGATTCATATTAGGTCATCTCTGCTTTTAATGCTTCTCGACCCGTAATTCGTTTCTTCTTGAGAACAGCCCAGCAAGGGTAAAATACATTTGTTGTGACAAAGTGGGAATACACAATCCTCAAATAAGCCCACAGGCAGCCTGAAGGGCCGAGAGATACAACTATGTTTACTCCATAGGTGTGAGGAAGCGTCTTATCATCATTTGAACACCATGGAGAAGGAAGGAAGGCAGTTTATTAGATTGCTTCTGCTTTAGATGCTAGCATAAAGCAGGCAGACTTTTACAACACCACTTGCATCACTGCAAAATACCTCCAGTTACATATACTTAAGAAATTAAACAATTAAAACAGTCTGGTTTTCATTATCATACTCAACTGGTACATATGGAGAGATTTTAAAGAATACGGTTCTCTCCCTGGAGCAAGTCTGTATGTTAGAGAGCATTATCATCAGGAAAATAAGAACAATTTGTGGTATAAACCCCAGAGGAAAAGAATTTCAATTATTACATTTCTGTTTACACTGGAAATTAAGGTGTGGGAGATTATGAAACAGAAATGATTTAGGAGAATTTGCAGGGCAAATTGCTTTAAATGATGTTAAAAGAAAATCAGCTTTCTTTTAAATCAATAAGAATATTTAAGTCTTCCTAAAACCCAGTATACTTGAGATGAGAGAGAGAGAGAGAGAGAGAGAGAGAGAGAGAGAGAGAGAGAGAGAGAGAGAGAGAGAGAGAGAGAGAGAGAGAGAGAGAGAGAGAGAGAGAGAGAGAGAGAGAGAGAGAGAGAGAGAGAGAGAGAGAGAGAGAGAGAGAGAGAGAGAGAGAGACACAAACTTCATTATAACAAACCCTCATGAGACCTAGAGAAATGTTCGTTATATCAGGGTGTTCACTACAATATGATTTGGCATTTTTCTGTATCAGAATAATGACAAAATAGCAAATTTGAATTGAACATCAATATATAGTACTTTTATGAAGATTCCTTCACATTGGCCAACATTTAAATGGTATTGTGACAAGGTACTCAATGGTAACCGCACTGCAAGACAGAGAAACATGGGAGATGGAGTTGAAACGCCGGCACAGGTGCGCAGGATTTATTAAACACAAAACAGAAAGTAAACAAGCGGGTCATGTGACGCTACCAACGATGGTAACACACAGAGGACACATACAGAAGACTGTACAAAAGGCAAAATAAAATACAGTACAAAAACTACAAATAAAAGGTGCCACACAGGGCAAGCGCTAGCCTTACTGAACGAGGCATCCCGCTCCAGGAACCTGCTACACCCGATTGAGGACCGGCAGCCCTTTTATACTCGTTATAAGGTGGAACACAAATAGCATGGTCTTGTAACTATGGCTTCCCTCTCTAGCTTTATAAAGGGTGAGCACTACATCTATCTATCTATCTATCTATATATATATATATAAATTTCCTGATTACCCATTGTTCTCATTGCTTTCATTCCCCGTAACTCGAAAGCTACTTGTTTTTACTTACTCTCCTGAGCTTTTCAGAAGTCAAAGTACAGTTGCGCTGCACAGATGAGCCCCAAACATGTCTGCAGATACTGTACTTTGACTTTTAAAACGCTGTGAATGTAGAAGCCGTTAGGCGACCTTCACATGATTTGATTGGCTCTTGTAATGCTGACATTTGCATATTTCCCTGATTACCCATTGTTCTCTATTCATTGCTTTCATTCCCCTTAAACTCAAAAGCTTCTTGTTTATATATACAGCATTACAAGAGCCACTTACTAGCAACCTCTCGGTTCCCAGCAAAAGGTTCTTATTAACCGAACGTTGATATTAAGCGAAGAGACACATTTTCAAGTGTATGGATGTAGAAAAACGATGTATACTGTAGTTGTAGAAACAGCGCACTGAAATACACGTCTTGGTTCATTAGTGTTAAAAAAATCTCTCTCTCTCTCTCAAAAACACACACACACACACACACAAAGTTTTAGTCAAAAGTTTACATACCCCAATGGAAATGTACAATTTCTAGAAATTTCTCAAAAAAAGAATTTTAGGAAAAATCTTTTGTAGCAAAAGTTTTGCTTTTGTGGATGAGAAAAAAAAGTTACAAGAAATAGAGGTCTACAATTATTTATTTCAGCAATGTTTTTTGCAAAACTCAAAAAATGCTAATTAAAAAACATGAATACCCTTTGATGCTGATAGTATTGTCTACATGGTACTAGAAATTTCAATATGATAATACAGAAGCTAATTCTAGAAAAATCTGTAAAATGCTGGATTGTAGGTGAACATTCTTAGAGAGTATAAAAGGGTTAGACATAGGATGATTGCTGTCATTACCAATAAGACAATAAAGTAAAGAGCTATCTGAAGACCTTAGGCAGAGAAGCTGGAGAAGGATACAAGAAGATTTTCAAGCATTTGAGTATCCCAATTTCAACTATTGTTTCTATTATCAAGAAGTACAAGACTCATGGTACTGTCACAATGCTCCCTCGGTCTGGAAGAAAGAAGGTTCTTTCACCAAGAACAAATAGAAGAATTGTGAGGAAGGTTAATAACAATCCAAGATTGACTGCCAAAGATATTCAAAGTGAATTAGCTGCAAGTGGGACTGGGGTTTCCATTTCAACCATAGGTCATGTATTGCATGGTGAAGGTCTCAATGGTCGCAGGCCAAAGAAAAAGCTACTCTTAGGAAAACATCACAAGCACAATCGCTTAAAGTTTGCAAAACAGCATTTGAATGATGGATATGAGTTCTGGTCAAAGGTTTTGTGGAGTGATGAAACAAAAACGCGTTATGTTTTGAGAAAGTCTGGTGAGGCATACAAAGAAAAGAACACCATACCTACTGACAAGAATGGAGGTGGTAATATCATTCTATGGGGCTGTTTTTCCTCTAATGGCACAGGAAATTTAGTTCCAATACATGGTAAAATGGATTTGTGGCAGGGTAACCCGCCCCTGTGCGTATTTTGTGTTTTAGGTTGTCTGTTATATGTATTATTGTAGTGGTGCACGGAGTGTGGGTTATGTAGCACAGGTGATGTAAAATGTATGTATTTAGGCACAGGGATTGCACAATCACTTCACGTGCAGATTAAAGTGGGTATTTGTATGGGGGCACGGGGAGTGCACAATTAGTTCACATGCAGACGGTGCCGAGATTCAACTGAATGATTGATTAGCAATCAAGTCTAAGCACAGCTGCATAAAAGAGTGAGTGTTTCACACACATAGGGTTGGGTGTTCAGCGTGGAGAATGGGAGAGAGGAGGATAAACCAATAATAACAATTGCTACTCGTGCTGGCTTAATACCAGCGCGAGACTTGTTGTATTTAGTGTTTTTTTCGTCTGTGGTTTTGTCTATTTTGGCCAACGTGCCTGCTTGCATTGGAAAAGTGTTTTGTTTTGTTAACTCTTTTATTTACAATAAACTGGTGCAACAGCACAATTCACTCACCAGTCTACTTCCTGCCCTGATGTTACCACCAGCAAGCCTGTTGACAAGATTCCATAGCATACCAAAAAGATATCGGGCCAATCATCTGAAACCCTCAGCTACAAAACTTGGTTTGAAGCACAACTGGACGTTCCAACACGACAATGATCCAAAGCACACATCAAAATCTACTTCAGAATGGTTAAACAAGAATAAAATCAAGGTTCTGGAATGGCCTAGTCAAAGTCCCGATCTAAATATATATTATTGATTAAGAATCTTTGGTATGAGTTGAAGAAGGCTGTGCACAAGATTAGTCCTCGGAATCTGAATGAACTGGAACAATTTTGCATTGAAGAATGGTCAGAAATCACTAAAGAATCATGCCAAAAGCTCACTGACAAATATCCTAATCGTTTAAAAGAGGTTATTATTGCTAAAGGTGCTTCAACTGGCTATTCATTTAATGTTCCTTGTCAGGGTATAAATACTTTTCAATTAGCATTTTTGGAGTTTTGCAAAAAAATTGCTGAAATAAATAATTGTAGACATCTATTTCTTGTAACTTTTTTCCCTCATCCACAAAAGCGAGAGGAGAGAATGCACCCTGTCCTGGAAATGTTTTTAAAATTTAAGCAAATTGGTTATTTACTAATAAGATTATGAATGAAATTAAGAAAATGCGCTTTACAGTAGTTTTCAATAATACGACTTCCATAATGAAATTGCATAGACACAACTTATTCTACTTCTAATCATTTTAAATACATTATCTAAAGCCAAGCTGCCGTTAGGTTGATTGGAGAGTCCCACAGATAAATACCAGTACTGCTAGATTAATTTCAAAGGTTGACAATTCATAATTACAGACTGACACAGAAAATCATTACATCAATATCAGAGCTAGGAAGTACAAGCTACACCTGGATATTATAGCTTAATATATACTAGCCCTTTAGAAATGTAGACTCCACAGTGATTTCTGCAAGTATTTTAATTGGGGAAGATTGTACAGCATAGTGCTTCAGCACAAATTTAATAATCTAACTTTAAACTGAAATAAGGTAATACACCTAAAATACTTTATAAAAAATGGTGTCTACTAAAGATTTTAGCAGTTCAATTTTGTATTAACATTTTATTCTAAATAAACACACTTTAACAATTTTAAATGTATTTAAGAACAGATTACTACAATTTGTTTTGAAACAATAATTGAAGCTTTTGATAAAGAACAGCAGAAAAAAAATCTAGTATTAAAAAAAAGATTGCATATTTTTATTACAGCAAACACAACACAGGGAATTACACTTTAAAAAGACTCAATTATAAAATGGAGCAATTTCATACTGTAATACTACATTTTGGTGTAGCAATAGTCAAGAACCAAAAGATTTCAACACTGCTAAACAATATTTTTAAAAAAAATTAAAAATGTTGTATGCTCTTATACAGTAATGCTATATTTTGTGTATTACCATATTACAATACACTACAAACTTGCCAAGTTGAGCAAAGAACTTATGTATGAAAATGGCAATTTTCAAACTAGTTTATTAACCTTCATAGAGCACATTTTATGTTAAAAACTTGTACCATGATTGCTCAACATGACAACACTGTTGTGCTTTTATGCTTAAACTGTAGAAAATGATAAAATCCAAACCTTTATTGATTACTATATTATGATATTGGACATGCTAAACTATATAACACTGCAAACTTTATTTTCCATGATCAAAAATATATACGTTTTTATATAGCAAACCTCCAGCATGAAAAAGGCATGTTTAACCTTTTGTCAAAATTAAATAAACAACAAAGTGTAGACTCTCCGCTTCTATAAGAAACACACAGATCTAAAAAATATTAGCCTAGATAGGACTGCAACTGGAGATTCCTGCAAAGACTTTTACCCCTGAACTTATGCCTTCATATTTGAATCGTCTGGCATGCTGGTATTATTTTTAGGTAAACAGATAGGCCCTGTAATTAATTCCTGGTCTTAGCTGAAGAAAACATCTGTTTTCTTCCTATGCAATTAGCATAATTAATGAATGCTAATCAATCCAAACAAATGATTTTTTAACACCTAAAATAAATCACAGAGAAATCCCACTTGCTAGTGACCTAATATGCTTCTAATAGGCAATTGATCAAAAGTAAATTAGACACTGCGCAGTGGTGAACTTTATAATATTTACAATCCAAGAGTAGAATTGAAAACCAATGCACACGTTTTAAAATCAAAGGCCTAATTAGTGTATTCTGGGAAAGTAAAGCTGAAACAGAATCTTTGGTTTTTTCATAAAAATGGTAAAATATCAATTCTGAATTCACTAAGTTAACTGATTAGTCAGGAGAATTAAAATATACATCATATGCAAGAAATAACAGAAAGCACCCAAACAGTTTTAAGCATGTGTTGGTATAAAAAATAAAGCTACATAGCAGTACAATGAGAAGTGAACAATGCAATCTGAAACCAGCCATTAAACAGGTCATATAGGCCTAACCGTAATGTCAGATATCAACACTTCTTTCTGGTTCCTGTTTTCCTGATTTATCAGCATAAAGCTTTTTGTACCTGTTGAAATTACAACAAAAATGAATAATGGGTTTAGTTTAAATGTTATTGAATGGCTAAATGTTTAGTGGTACCAGTTTCAATATACTGAAGCCTTTACACATTCAAACCACTACTCAAAGGTCTTGTATCAAGGTGATTTAATATAGGGAATATCAATTATGGGTATGTATTAGAGTGGTCCTTCTATTAATACAAAATTGATATGTTTTAATATTCTCATATTCCACCTATGAGAAAAAGTCACTAACATAACACAGTGGCACTATATACTGTGGAAAAATAAATATTAGGAAAAAGTATTTTTTCAAGTTTGCCTTTAGACTTTATGGAAGCAATATTTAGGCTGAATTCCACTGAACAGTAGTATCCCAATCCCACAATAAATTGCTGTCAGGTTGACTGTTGGAGGAGTTAATCTAAGACAAAGGGAAAAGGTGCAATCTTTTCTGCACATTGACATTTTCTATTGATTCCATTTACACTACTACACCAGGATTCTACTTCTTTAAATATGAAATAGGCCCGAAATAGATTTTCCATTTTACACCGAAGCAAAAGGGAAAACATTAGACCATAACAAAAGTGATACAAATGTATCAAAAAACAGATGAACAAACATTGGGCAAGATTTATTACCAGAATTTTAATAAATCTAAGAAAGATTAATTGATTTTGGTTAGAGGTATAAGCGACGATTTATTGGGTGGGAAGATGCATGATTTTCCAATTGTTATCAACCTACAGTAAAACTGATTTGTGTCCTATTGCATTTTATGGAAAAAGGGAGAGCAACTTTCAATGATTTAGATTAAATGTATTAATCAAAACCAGCCACTGTGAACTATATATCTACAACTTAAGAAGATTTTTGACATTTAATTCTATTGCAATATTTTGGCTCTGCACCTCTCTTTCCAAATCCAATTGGTGCTACAGTTGGGAGATTTCCTGTTTTAATTTTATGAGGCTTAAAGTAGCTTTTAACCACCCATGCGGCAAATAATGCGAGATTAGAAATATTTAGTGTTTTCTTACCCCTTAACAAGGATAATCCTTTAAAAAACATTAAGTGACCTTTGTTGCTTAATAACACTGTTATATTTCACCACTTAAATGAATAGCTCAATTGCATAATGGTTTATAGTGATCACCAAAAAAAAAAATGAATTACCTTAATACTGTATTTCTCAAATACATATTTCATGCAAGCCGTTTAGCACAAAAATGAAAAATCTTTACGGTCATTGTGCAACTCCTTAATTGATTTTTACAAGAGATTATATAGTTAGTAAATCACACAATAACATGTGATCACTTAATAGCCCTGGAATCAATATGTTTCTTGTAAAGCATTAATAACACTAAAAGAGGCATACATTTCTTACAATCAGATAGTATATTACTTTTTACCGTAAAAGTTACAAACCTTTTTGGTTAGCCTAGAGGGGTAAATTTGTCACATCTTTCCTGGGATTACATTTACATTTACACAAACAATGTGTTCATATATCATTGTAAGTTTTCTCATTATCAAGCATTTGCAGTGACTGAATTGTTTCAGTTAAAATTGGTAAAAAGGAGAAAAGTTCATTTTGCAGACCTAAAGACAGATTCCATAAATGGGTTATGTGAAACCAAAGCTTTTTTTTCAATAATTATTTTGGTCTCGTAAGCACTTTGCTATTGGTCACAAATATATCACTGACCAATTAAATATTTAAAATGAAAAGGTCTTACCTTTTAACATTATTTGACATTTACCTGCCGATCAGCACCATATGTATCCGGACATCCTTTTCAATTCTAAGTCCTTCATTACCTCTGTATAATAATCCCTTACTGTACATGAATTCACTTCCACTTGTACATGAATTCACTTCCACTAGGTCTCACATCTGAAGTTTTCTTAAAACACATCTACTAGAAAACATGTATCATCAGTTAAATACATTATTCCATAGGTTAAAGAAAACATTTCTCACTTCCTTGGTCATTTAACGTAGAAAGTGAAATTGTCCCACTCAGTGCTTCCCAACAGCTACTTCCCCTAATCACATATATGCAGTCAGTGACATGAAAACGGTCATCTTGAGAGTAAATACATGATTTCAAAAACATTTGTTTCTTTCAAAACTGTACATGTGAGACCTACATATACAATGCAAGTGCATGACAGGTAAGGAATTGTTTAGTTAGCTGTAACCCCTTAACCCTTTAAAGACCAGGATCGTGTTAACACGATCATACTGAAGTGGCTTCTAGGATCGCGATTGTGTAAACACGATAAAAAAAAGCACTTTGTTTTAGTGACTTACATGGCCACTGTACTTTGCAGTGCAGGCTTGAAACACATATCAATGGATAGGGGAGGGACTGACGTTCACTTCCTGATAGTTTGTTTTTTCGTGTGATATCACTTACAGGGGCATTTGGTGTCTAAAGGGCGGAGATAGTTTACAGCAGCTCGCAGAGACAAAAGCAGAAACAAAACATGACACAAGAACTTGTTTAGAGCGAATAAAAAAGTGGACACACTGTAAATCTGATGTATTTGACTTATAATTATATTGTGTTTTAATATATATGTTTACAACATGTATAAATATCAAGAAACGAGTGGATATAAGCATATCCTATTTCATGAACTAAATGTATCAGGTACATTTTTTTTTTTCTTATTACTGATCATAATGGAATGAATAACTTATTTTATTTATAAATATTTATTTTGAGAAAACAAAATCAATAGTGTCCATTATTGCTTATAAAGGCCCTACGAATAAACATGCATTATCATTGCAATCACTCGGGTGAAAGAATGTCTTGTAACTTGCCCAAACATCAATATTTTTCAGGTCCCTTGGGTCATAGCACAATGCGTTTTTATACATCTCTACGCAAAATACATAATAAAAAATACTTGATTATGCGATTGTCTAATTGATCATTTATTTTTCAAATGGTGAGGGGACTTTCAGCAAGAAGGCCTTTTTCACACCTTACTTAAGTTACATGCAATCAGCAGCATGACACCGAATCTATCAGTTGTAACAGCTCCTATAAAACACCAGAGTGAGATTGCAACACGCCTAGAAAATAGGCTGCAAATTCAGGCTATGCTCAGGCAAGCAGTGAAGCAAAATAAAAGTAGGCAGAATTGGGATCAAGGGCTAGACAGCATTTAACTGAACCATGACCATTAAGGCAGAGTTCACAGGCCAAGGTTTTATGAGATCTTCACTCTCTGGCTTTAGAAGAATAATTGCTGTTGTGATGAAGGCTAGTGCTGTTAAAGTTCAGTACACCTTAATTACAACCACTATCGTTCAACTATAAAATGCCCCTTTAAACACTGTATTTTAAGCATCTATGGAATATCTCCTGAAGCATCTTAAATGCAAAATAGAGAATGAAATGAATTATATATATATATATATATATATATATATATATATATATATATATATATATATATATATATATATATATATATATATATATATATATATATATATATATATATATTGGCCATTTATAAACCACAAACATTCTGTAATTGATGGGAATACATTATATTACATTTAGTATGAAACTTCTTAAAATTAGTCCTAAATAGTTACAAAAAACTGACTGCAGGAGCTCAAAGTTTTAGTCAAAGACAGCACGGGGGATATTGAAACTCACACACTTGGTAAGAACATAATTCGTTATTGAAAATCCATAGCGTTTCAATAGTTTGTTCCCAGCTTTACCGATGAATAGTCCTATAAATGCAGACGTTCTTTAAAGATCAAGTAACTTTAAACCACAATTTAAATTGCAGACAGGTCTGTTTCATTCACAGTACGGTAATTAATTCTATTTGTACAACTGCCTGCTAAAACAACACAGATTGTCATACAGTAGTGTAGGGAAATATAATTATAAATACAGAACTGACCCAATATGACTTCTGGTCAGGCTGTTCTTGTCACACACAGCTTCCCTTTTGGTTTAGATTTACATTAAGTGTCTCTAATTACTGTGTATTTACATTGTAGTTACTTAGTAAATATCATGCATACTTACACATAATTACTAATGTTATTATGTATAGTTACAAGTAACTCCAACCTAACCCTATTGTAAGAAAAAAGGCAGGAAAAAAGGAACGTAAATTCCCAACTCTCACCACACTTTCCAGTAACGTGAGATTGACAGCCTAATACTTCACAGTTCAACTTTGGGCCACTAGTGGCTACCACTCAAGCAAACAAGTAAAACCATTTAATAGCCTAACAGCACCAATGGGGAATTAGAGTGCAACTGACCTCTTTGGGCTGACTCTGACATAAGGGGGAAGGAGCCAGTTAGGATGCTCTTGAAGACTGGATCAGACAGCTCTTTCTCCATCTCTGAGGAGTCCTCTTTTTCCCACCAGGGGATGACCCCAGCGATGCCGCAGGCCCCTCCAGACTCGCCCTCGAAGAACCAGTCACTCTGCTCATCGTCACCTGAATGAATTTAATTAAACCCCACAAGACGCATTGTCAAGGAAAACTGCACTTTAAGCCGGTCCCACAGTTCTCTTTTGTCAGAGCTGCTTTACTGTAATTGAAACCAAACATAATTGTTAGTACGGTACAACTTTACAAAGGCATTCTCTTTTCCATACAGTGCAGGCACGTATGTGTATGTAAAATAATTTAACTTACAGGCTCATTTGGAAAGCGTATGGGTTTCAAATATATTTAACTGTTTGATATCCAACTTTGTGTGACTTGTATGATACTCCAATTTCAGCTTTGGTCAGCGCTTTCATTAACACCTTAATCAGTTTTGAAATAGCTTAGTTTTTTATATCTTTTTGTGGCATACTGGAAAAAAAAATAGATAGATACAAGACATAAGACATGCATATAATTCATGAATTGCTAATTGTTATGCACAGATGATCAGATTACAAGAATAAGCTAAGATGAAAACCCTTTTATTTTAACACTAATTATTACTATTTAATATTGTAATTATTAGTAAAAACATTTTTTCAATTCCAATTCTAATTGAAACATTTAGCAAAGAATGAGGTGGTTTTTTTTTTGTTTTGTTTTTTACTTGGTTCAGGGTGAAAGGCAACGCCTCACCTTTGTTCTCCTTGTCAATTATCTTTTATTTATTATTTTTTATTTTGGTGCTTGGAATGTTTAGCTCATGAAAGCTGAAGGACAATGGCACTGCCTATAGTCAAAGCTGTGTGAGCACATATCAACCCTGTTCTGAACACTCCTTGACTTTCAGTCTTGGACCTCAAGCATTTTCATTTCACTTGTGGCCTGAGCCAAAGACAAACCTGGGCTTGAAAGCCTGCTGCACTACCTACTCCCAGATACCACTTTTCATTTTTAGATATTAATTCTGACTTCTCAAAAGCAGTAAGACCTTTAATACAGAGAAAAGATCAACATACTGGACAAATAGATGTTCACATACAAACTCTATCCTTTCAGCCCTATCCAAAGTACAAGAAAAGTGGCAGCTGGACATTTCACTACATCATACAGTGCTCTAAAGTGGCCTTCAAGGAGTGTGTTAGACAGGGTCAGAGGAGAACATTGAAAAACAATTGTATACATTACTTAAACTGCTTGCAGAAAGAGAAAGAACAGGTAAACACTGTTTATGAAATAGTATTAATAATAATAATAATAATAATAATAATAATAATAATAATAATCTGCAAGTTTGGCCTGATCGAAATGTTAGTTAATTAATTTCTGTTTTACAGGTAGGGCATAAATTATATAAAAAAGTGGTCTTTGAGTGTCTATCCTTCCTGCAATTTGGACACTATGACAGCTAGGTCACTTTCTATTAAAGGTATGAGTATTTGCAAGAGTGCTTGCCTATTCAACTGATCCAAGATAAGACAACAGAGAAGCCTTCCTTTCTAGTCACACAATGTGAGAGGACTGATCCGACTTCAAACTCCTCACTCCACATGTAACCTTACAGTACTTATCATTAAGAGGGCACACTTGGGAATGTCATCTTTTCACAGCCTGAAAACAAAACCTTACCTTGAACAATCCTATCCCTTAGCAATTACCTAGAAAGTCAAAATTTTAAAATGATTTGCCAACTTCCGAAGCTTCTCTTCTATTTATTCACATGATGTTGCCAACCTCCCAATCAAACTGCATCTTAAAACTACTGAACGATGCTTGCTGTAACAGAAATAAATTGATGTAGGGGTTAAGGAAAAATTATTTCTAGCCTGTTCAATTCTAGGTTTTCCTTATTCTGTTTTAATGATCTAAAGAGCGGCAGATTTTACAACTAGCCTTTAACTATATATTATTCCTACTGATTAACTGGTTGGCCATGGTGTCCTTGGCTCACCGCGCACCAGCTCCCCCTGTAGACTGGCCGGACGCATGCGGGCTTGCCTGTAACCTGCCCAGAGCTGCGTTGTCCTCCGACACTGTAGCTCTAGGTTGGCTGCATGGCGGGCCTGCAGAGTGAAAAGAAGCAGTCGGCTGACGGCATACGGTTTGGAGGACACCGTGTGTTCGTCTTTGCCACTCCCTGGTCAGTATTTTAGGCTCAGCGGTGAGCTGAACCTAAAATACAATTGGATATTTCAAACTGGGAGAAAAACGGGGTAAAATCAATTGCCACTATTAAATAATTTTAAAAAAAAGTATAAAAACGGCCATTTCCTCACATTACGTTTCATTTTTCAATGATGTATTTCTTTTTTTAAAGAAGTCCAATTGTACCAAACTTAATTGTTGTCTTTACTATTACTATAGTTCTTAGTTGTTAGACTTGATGTTAGTAATAAGAGTACGGTAGCATTACTACTTAGAAAGAACTATTGTACGACTTCTGGCTGGCATACATATTTGCAATCTGTTTTTGATATAACCTTTTCCAGCTTTACTGTGTTTGTTTCCTTGGTTTGCAAACCATGTTTACAGTATATGTTGCTGCATGAGTATCTGAGTGTTACTCAACCTGTGCAAGATGCACAACTTTGATACTGCTGTTTTTTGGGTGAGCGTACATCTCGTTTGGGGAGGTGTTAAGAAGGGGATGGGAGGCTCCTCTCATATAGGAGCTGGGTTGGGACTGACAATGGAGCTTAAGGTTTTTTTTTTTTCTTTCCAGTCAGACAAACACCTATGTGTCCTTGTTTTTTTCAACATTCCAATTCTCCAAATGGGGGGATATACTCTCTTGTCCAATATTTTTATTTTTACCCCTATCAGTGAATGGTAAATAGAAGAGTTTTGGCAGGCGAGAGCCCTATTAACTTCATCACCTGGAATGTCAAAGGGTTTCACCCAGTTAAAAGAAATAAAGTACTAAGCCATCTTTTACATCTAAAAAGTAGGAATAGCTTTCCTCCAAGAAACTCACTTCTGCACTACTGATCAATTTCAAATTCGTAGAGGATGGGTGGGGCAGCTGTTCCACTCTAAATTTCATTCCAAATCCAGAGGGGCAGCAATATTGATTCATAAAGATATTCCTTTTACTGTTAATCAAGTCATAGCTGACTCTAATGGAAGGTATGTGATAGTGACAGGTAATCTCTTTAATAGTCAGGTGATTCTGGCCAATGTGTATGCTCCCAATTGGGATGACAGTTTATTTTCAAATTACTTTCATCTTTGCCACACCCACTATTTAATTCACACCCACTATTTAATTCTTGGAGGTGATTTTAATTGTGTGCTTAATCCTAGTCTGGATCGCTCATCTACAAAACCTGCTTCCCTTTCAAAATCGGCCTTAGCCATATGTTCCTTCCTAGACCAGTCTAGGTTACCGGATCCGTGGAGATTTATGTTTCCTACTGCTAGGGACGATTGTTTCTTTTCTCCTGTCCACCACTCTTTCCCGTATAAAGTACTTTTTGTTGGATAATAAGATTCTTCCATTGGTCAAAACTTGCTCCTACCACAGCATTGTGATTTCTGTTCATGCTCCTGTATCAATAGAGCTATCCTTCCCCGACTGTTCTTTTTGGCATAAGACCTGGCGACTGATGGAGAATTTGTCCGGTTTATCTCTACTGAAATATAATTTTTCACTGAAACGAATTCCACCCCAGAGATCTCCAATTCCTCTTTATGGGAAGCCCTTAAATCCTATCTGCGGAGCAGATAATCTGTTATACCTCTGGAGTAAAAAAGAAAGAATCTGCCAGACTTTCTGAACTTGCTGACCTTATTTTACAACTAGACAAGCATTATGCTTCACCCCCTACGCCTGACCTTTACAAGGCGCGTCTTCTCTACTGTAGACCAACAATCAAAAACTGCTCTGGAGGAATCAATCTCTCTCTTCGATCTATGCAAAATGGAAAACCTCCTGGCCCGGATGGATTCTCAGTTTCACTTTCCCCATTGCTTTCTTCTGTTTTCAGGGAATCATTTTCCTCAGGACTCCTCCCTCCTATATTTCTACAAACTTCTATATCTCTCCTATTAAAGAAAGACAAGGACACCCTCCACTGTGGATCATATAGACCGATCTCTCTCCACAATGCTGATTTTAAAATCCTCTCCAAAGTTCTGGCCCAGCGTCTCGAACAGGTTCTTCCCTCTTTAATTTCATTGGATCAAACTGGCTTTATAGAGGGAAGAAACTCTTTCTTCAATTTATGTAGACTATTTAATATTATTTACAACTAAATTTCCCCCAATGTATCTCTTGATGCAGAAAAGGCATTTGACCGCGTTGAATGGAATTATCTTTTTGCCACACTTGAAAAAAAAAAGGAGGGGGGGGGCGTATCTCATGAATACTGATAGACCTGACACCACATAGATAACACAGACATACACAAACAAGACAGCTGCTTCTGCATCCAGCGCTCAGAGAATATCACAGACATTTGCAGAGCTTTTTGAGATGTTATAGTAATAAAATAACGACTTGGATCGCATTATTGAGGAGTTTGGTGATAAAACAAGTGATCAAGAGATGATTTATTGGTATGTACTATTATTATGAGTTATTTGAAAAATATAGCGAACGAGGGGTGGGGCGGTGCTGGAGATGCAGTACTGAGTGTCCTGTTGCTATGCAGTGCCTTTTAAAGCTGTTTTACTGTGAAAAAAAATACTTTTAAAACAGGGCGTCTAAAATAAACTGCGCGTGTGAAAATAAATCGGACCTGACGCGCCTGACACGCGCTGAATAAATGGACCGCAAAGGGTTAATGGATCAAGCTGTTGTATGCATAGCCATTGGCTTCTGTCTGTACTAACAATATACAGTCCAAGTACTTCCTACTCCACCAGGGGACAAGACAAGACTGCCCCCTTTCCCCATTACTATTTGCTGTTGCTATGAACCTCTGTCTATCTCTCTGCGTCACTCTCAAGGATTTGAGGGAATCATAAGAGGAGATCAAGAGCACAAAGTATCTTTATATGCAGATGACCTCCTCTTATATATCACAAACCCAATCTCCCCCCTTCCACATGTTTTGTCAATTTCTGACCAATTTAGGAGACTCTCTGGTTACAAACTGAACTTACATAAGCAATGTAAGTAGTGGTTAGGGCACTGGACTCTTGACCGGAGGGTCGTAGGTTCAATCCCTGGTGGGGGACACTGCTGCTGTACACTTGAGCAAGGTACTTTACCTAGATTGCTCCAGTAAAAACCCAACTGTATAAATGGGTAATTGTAAGTAAAAATAATGTGATATCTTGTAACAACTGTAAGTCGCCCTGGATAAGGGCGTCTGCTAAGAAATAAATAATAATAATAATAATAATAATAATAATACATAAAAAAGTGACTTATTCCCTATTAATACAATCGCTTTGCATCGACCCTCTACACTCGTCCCCTTTAAGAAGGTGTCTGGTAGTTTCAAGTACTTGGGCATATCAGTTACTCCTACTTTTTCCTCCCTCTTTAAGGCTAGTTTCACACCACTGCTTTAACGCAGCAGACAAAGCTTTGCCCGCTGGTCTGCTCTACCCCTGTCACTTGCTGGTCATATTAACCTGATTAAAATGAGTGTGCTCCCCAGATTTCTGTATCTTTTCCAGAATATCACAATTTTTATTACCAAAAGTTTCTTTAATTTGCTTGACAAAATTCTCTCAATTTCTGTGGGAAAATAAAAAGTCCCTAATATTCAGAAAGGTTTTCTTCAAAGACTGAAGCATCTGGATGGTGTGGTTCTACCAAATGTTCTATTTTATTATTGGTCAGCCAATAGTCATAAAATCACATATTGGACACAACACAACTCTGATAACAGAAGCCCAGTCTGGGTGGATCTGGAAGCCTCCTTCTGTCAATCATCCTCCTTATCTGCCCTGGCTTGCTCTTCCATCCCGGTATACACAAGTCAATTTAGCGCTAATCTTACAGTCCAGCAAACCCTTAAAAATCGGGTCTCAATTTAGCGCTAATCCTATTGTCCAGCACACCCTTAAAATCTGCTCTCAATTTAGCGCTAATCCTATAGTCCAGCACACCCTTAAAATCTGGTCTCAATTTAGCGCTAATCCTATACTCCAGCACACCCTTAAAATCTGGTCTCAATTTAGGCGACATGTTGGCCTACAGAGAGCCTCCATATGGCTATTCACGAGCTATTTTGTGTTTTGGTGTTTTTATGCGGTTTTGATGTCTAAAAAGTAAAAAGATTTAGTTTATAATACTGAAAATGTACATTTAAACCATGGCGATGAATACAATACTTTTCAAGTAACCTGGCTTTCACAATTTGACTGGCTGCAGTAAGTCTACGCCTTCAGAAAATAAGATGTACTGCAAGATTTGTGTCCAGTATGACAAAAGCCAGAGTGGCACATTTGTGACTGGGTTGTCTACCTTTAAGATAGTCAATTTTAAAGTGCATGAAAAATCAAGTAATCATTATAACTGTGTGAAACTGATGAAGGCAAAGACTGCCAAACACCTCTGTGATTGTAAAGCTAAAAGTGCTTTTTAGAACAGCTCACGCTCTTGCAAAGCATGCACGCCCGTATTCTAATTTTGAAAAGATGTGTGACCTGGATGAGGCAAAAGGATTAAATGTGGGGAAAACCTATAGAAATTCTAAACAGGCACAGGAGTGTATACATGGTATTGCAAGGACCCAGCATCCAGCCGAGTTAACCAGAATGGCAACTGCTAAATATTTGTCGGTTATCTCGGACAGTTCTACAGATAGTTCCATTACTGAGGCTATGCTGATATGCTACATGAAGTATGTGGTTAACAGACTTTATTGGGGTTTGGAATGTGGGGAAGGTAGACACAGAAACCCAATCAATGTATCTGGGAATGAGCATTAATGTTTATTGTATCTGTTTGATTTTTTTTAAATACATTTATAAGTGTTCATTTTTTAAGAAAATAATACTTAAGCCTAATATTTCAGGGACCCCAACAGCTGTTGTTGATTCCAACTCAGGAACTTCCCATAAGGACTAGCAAGTTTCAAAAGGTACTAGTGCTTCACTCTACCATAAAAGTGCTGCTCTGAAATACAGATCTGTCTCCTGCAGGGAATCCAAAGGTGTTCTATGAGAAAAACAGTACTTAGCAGTCGATAATGGTAGATAATTAACTTAATTCCATGATTTGTATGGAATTATAAATTGAAAACAATCACGAACAGATGTGACTAAATGAAATTAATTTGATTGAGTTCATTATGAAATGGTTTTGAAAAAGCTGATCTCAAATGAAAGGTGATGGTATAATAAAAAACACAGAGGGGAATGCATTATTTTTTATTTATCCAAGTCAAGTCAAATATGCTATTCATAACCACACACTGCTGCAAATATTACAAGCATATCTACTTAGTGAAGTAGACTGTTTCAAGAGGTAGAAGGTGGGTTGTGTGTAGCCAAAAATATTGTTGGGAATGTAAACAAACAGGACTACCATCATGGCTTTCTGATACCGTATTTACTCAAATGTAAGTCATCCCTGAATTCAAGTCGCACCCTCAAATTCGAAAACCAAGTGCGCCAGAATAATTGAATAATGTTTAAATGTAAATTGGTCCCCTAACTGAAAAAACCCTGAATCCAAGTTGATACACCCAAATTTTTACTTTTATTTCGGTCAAAAAAAGTGTGGCTTAAATTTGAGTAAATATGGTAATTATGGAAGAATGCAGTTAAAAAACCAATGAATAATATTCCAGTGTAAAACTGTACATGAATGTGGGAACTGCAGCTTTAAATTACAGCAGGACTCACATGCCAAAAAACATATTACAGAACAGTAAAAAGACATTTTGTACTAGACATTATACTACAGCTGAAATTTGAAAGTGATTAAAACAAAATGGTTTTGTTTTCTAAATCCTGCAACATTCAATACTTGAGAAACTGCATG